>NW_020664868.1:3595175-3700502 GCF_002925995.2 Terrapene triunguis | reverse complement strand
CTGCCCCGGAGCCCAGCCCAGGCCTCGGGGCTCTCACTCACTCTGGGGGGCCTGTCCCTGAGGATTGGGAGCATCTTGCAGAATGACGGGCATGAGGGCCTGGCGGATGGCGCTCTCCCAGGCCATGGCCACTTCGAGCCCGACCCCGCTGTGCTGCTGGCTGGCGGTGGACGGGGCGGGGGCGCAGTTCTCCCCGACACAGTAGGTGGCGTTGGCCGTGACGATCTCGAAGCAGTGCGGGTTGCCGCCCGGCGGCACCAGAGCGAAGGTCTGGGCCGGCTCCACCGCCAGGATCTCTGACAGCGGGATTTCCTGCAACGGGAACCCACCCGCAAGCTCAGGGGCCAAATGCAGAGTAGCTCGGCCCAGCCTGGCTTCTGGGCCCTTTGATTGCCCTCCAAATTTTCAGGGTTCCCCCCCCCCACCCATTTATTTCCCCCATTTTCTCTTCCCCAAACACACCCCGTTTTTTTTGTTTAAAAAAAAGAGTTCTTTCTTTTTTCCCCCCCCACAGTGGAAAATAAAGGAAATATTTTTGTAAAATGTTTTAAAAAACGGAGAAATTCAGACATTTGAAAATATTTCCCCCCAAAACTTTTCAAGTGGAAAGGAGGAAAGGAGTGGAATCTCTCCCCCCCCCTCCCCCCACAACACACACTTTCACGTCCCACCAACTTTTTCCAAGGGGAAGAAAACGAAGGGGCAGGGGAACTCAAGAGACAGTGGGAATTCGACATCACTTCAACATACAAAAAAAAGCGAGTGCCTTTTTGCTGAGAATTTCCATTAAAAGAAAAAAAATCCCTCAACAATTAAAACTTTTCCCCTTTTTTGGTGCCAAAAATGTCTTTTAACGGAAAAAAGGACTTTTTTGTCCAAAGATTTTTGAGCAGCCAGAGTCATCAGTGTGGGGCCGCTGACACAAAGGGTGTGGTGACAACACACACACACACACACACACACACACACACTCACACTCACTCACACACACACACACACACAGCCGGGAGTTACAGTGTGAAACTCAACGGAGGAGCCGGAGAACCTGATCAGCCAGGCTGGGGAAACATCTCCCCAAGGGAAGGGCTGGGGACACTGAAACCTACAAACCCGGGGATATAGTCCATCAGGGACAATTCCCCCACCTCCCTAGGAGGAACAGACAGTCGGGGATGACTCTGCCTTGGGTGGGGATGGGCTCGGTGGGCCCTGAGGGGCATCTCCATCTCTGCTGGGGAAACAGACCATCAGGAACAATTCCTGCACCCCGCGGGGCAGGGGGACGGGCTAGGTGGGTTCTGACAGGTTGCTCTTCCCCTGTGACTCCCATACCAGGCAGGTCCCGCGGAGGCCAAGCCCCAGGCAGGGCAAAGGGCACTTACCTTGTAATAGCGGCTGGAGGTGTTGTTCTGGAAGAGCGTGATGCACTTGCAGTCCAACCGCCAGTAATGACGCTTCCTCTGGGGAGAGGAAAGAAACCAACTTAGTTCCCATGGGGGTGTCTACCACTGCGTGGGGCTGGCGGCTCGGCCCTAGGCAGATGGTCACAGCCCAGCTCGGGGTGGGGGGGGGGAAGTGGGGTCCCCCTCAGTCCATCTCTACCCCAGGCCGGCATCATGGTCCTGAACCAGCCAAGAGTCGCTTAACTAAAGTACGTTACACACAGCTAGTGGCTCAACAGTCTAATATGGTTTAACATCCCATTCCATCTCCCTTCTGACCACGTGCACTATTTACACTGTCACGCTGTCTGTGCCATTCACAGCGGCTCAGTTTGTCACGTCTCTCTGAATCCTGCTGGTTTTCTAGTTACACGACCCAAACGCGGAACGACTCCGCCATCTGGCTGGCCAGCAGTCGCAACGACGGACCGTGGTCCATTTGGAAACCTTGGGGAGTCGTCGTCTTGTCCTGCAGCCGCCATCCGCAGAGTTTGCTCTTGCTGAGGAACAAACTATCGGTGTTGACGGTGTCTGCTGACGTCTCCACTGTCGGTGTCGATCACGTATGACCTGAGCGCTGAATTCTTTTTCTTTATGGCAGATGGAGATGTCCATCCTTCTTCTCTACCCAACTGGACACGAACAGAGTCACCAGGTTCTAGAGCGGGCAGTTCTCTAACTGAGTGACGTCTGTTATAAAAGTTTCAGAGGGGTCGCCGTGTTAGTCTGTATCAGCAAAAACAACGAGGAGTCCTTGTGGCACCTTAGAGACTAACAAATTTATTTGGGGATAAGCTTTCGTGGGCTACAACCCACTTCATCAGATGCATTGAGTGGAAAATACAGGAGCAGGTATAAATACATGAAAGGATGGGGGTTGCCTTACCAAGTGTGAGGTCAGTTTAAGGAGACAGTTCACTTAACAGCAGGATACCAAGGGAGGAAAATAACTTTTGAAGTGGTAATGTAGCACAAGTAGATCAGGGGCATAAGGGGACGAGAGCTGAGGAAGCGTTGTTCTAAGTCAGCCATAAAAATGTTGGCAATGGACTTCCTGAGGAAACTACAATCCTTTGGTGATCTTCCAAAAAACACCATCCTAGCCACTATGGATGGAGAAGCCCTCTACACAAACGTTCCACGCAAAGATGGACTACAAGCCATCAGGAATGGCATCCCCGATACCATCACAACAAACCTGGTGGCTGAACTTTGTCGTCACCCACAACTATTTCAGATTTGGGGACAATTTTTACCTTCAAGCCAGCGGCACTGCTATGGGTACCCGCATGGCCCCTCCGTATGCCAACATTTTTATGGCTGATTTAGAACAACACTTCCTCAGCTCTCGTCCCCTCACGCCCCTACTCTACTTGCGCTACATGGATGACATCTTCATCATCTGGACCCACGGGAAGGAGGCCCTTGAGGAATTCCACCAAGATTTCAACAATTTCCACTCTACCATCAACCTCAGCCTGGATCAGTCCACACAAGAGATCCACTTCCTAGACACTACAGTGCTAATAAGCGATGGTCACATAAACACCACCCTATACCGGAAACCTACTGACTGCTATACTTACCTCCATGCCTCCAGCTTTGTCTACAGCCAAGATCTAAGATGCAACTGCATTTGCTCCGATCCCTCAGATAGAGACAAACACCTGCAGGATCTCTATCAAGCGTTCTTAAAACTACAATACCCACCTCCTGAAGTGAAGAAACAGATTGACAGAGCCAGAAGGGTACCTAGAAGTCACTTACTACAAGACAGGCCCAACAAAGAAAGTAACAGAACGCCACTAGCCATCATCACAGCCCCTAACTAAAACCTCTCCAGCGCATCATCAAGGATCTACAACCTATCCTGAAGGATGATCCCTCATTCTCACAGACCTTGGGAGACAGGCCAGTCCTCGCTTACAGACAGCCTCCCAACCTGAAGCAAATACTCACCAGCAACTACACACCATACAACAAAAACACCAACCCAGGAACCAAACCCTGCAACAAACCCCGGTGCCAACTCTGTCCACATATCTATTCAAGGGACACCATCATAGGACCTAACCACATCAGCCACACCATCAGGGGCTCGTTCACCTGCACATCTACCAATGTGATATATGCCATCATGTGCCAGCAATGCCCCTCTGCCATGTACATTGGCCAAACCGGACAGTCTCTACGCAAAAGAATAAATGGACACAAATCTGACGTCCAGAATCATAACATGCAAAAACCAGTAGGAGAACACTTCAATCTCTCTGGTCACTCAATAACAGACCTAAAAGTGGCAATTCCTCAACAAAAAAAACTTCAAAAACAGACTCCAACATGAAACTGCAGAACTGGAATTAATTTGCAAACTGGACACCATCAGATTAGGCCTAAATAAAGACTGGGAATGGTTGGGTCATTACAAAACCTAAACCTAATTTCCCCAATACTAAATTTCCCCTACTGTTACTCACACCTTCTTGTCAACTGTCTGCAATGGGCCACTCTCATTACCACTTCAAAAGTTATTTTTCCTCCCTTGGTATCCTGCTGTTAAGTGAATTGTCTCGTTAAACTGACCTGACACTTGGTAAAGGCAACTCCCATCCTTTCATGTATTTATACCTGCTCCTGTATTTTCCACTCCATGCATCTGATGAAGTGGGCTTTAGCCCAGAAAAGCTTATGACCAAATAAATTTGTTAGTCTCTAAGGTGCCACAAGGACTCCTCGTTGTTTTTGTCATAAAAGTGTCCATTAGCTCTTTTAGCCTTCTTATGCGATTTGGCTATTCTCTTCATGACGGGGCAATTTGGAGATAGGCTATTTTCCAAAGTTGAAACAGTAGCTCTGAGTTGTCTTCCCATCTGGAGTTGCGCTGGACTGGATCCAGTAGCTGCTGTTGGTGTTGATCTGTAACTCAGAAGAGCAAGGAATGGATCGTCCTGCAGTAGGATTTCCTTGGCTGTCTGCCCAGCTCTCTCAGCCTCTCCATCGCTTGTGGGTAATGTGGGCTGCTGGAAATATGATCAAAATCATATTTCGTGCGAAAAATTTAAATTCTGCTGCGGCGCTTTGTGGTTTGTTGTCCATCGCTGGTTGTTTTGAATGCCAAAGGGAGCGAACAGGCACGTCAGTTTCTCGATAACACTGCGACATGTTATATCTTTCAAGTACATTATCTCTATATACCTGGAAAAACAGCCCACAGCAACCACAAAATGTTATCCTCTGAATTTACATAAGTCTGCAGCTAATCTCTTCCATGGTCTGTCTGGTAGAGGTGTTTGTACACTGTATGGTTCAGCATTGTCTCTTACAGTGATTTGTACTGGATCTCCTTTCAAAAGCCCAATATCATCAAATCCTCCGTCGAATTCTTCCACCCTCCTCGCTAGGCCCATCATGGCTAGAGTGACCAGATAGCAAGTGTGAAAAATCGGGACAGGAGGTGGGGGGGTAATAGGCACCTGTATAAGAAAAATCCCCAAATATCAGGACTGTCCCTATAAAATTGGGACATCATGGCTGCCACGCTGCGGCTGGGTCTTTGATCCTTTGATCTCACTCTGAACGCAAAATTCTTGTCTCTGTAAGTTGTTTCTGTGGTGAACTGGCCCCTGCAGTTCAGAGCTGCATCAGGTGACTTCGGCTCTGGGAGAAGTCAAAGGTGATTGTAAGTCCCTTCTGAGATGACTGTGACGTCAACTCCTGAGTCAATTTAAAGTCAATAGTCTTGCCATGAGTATTCAATTTCATTCTCCAGGCAGGCTCTACATCATCACGAGTGATAGATCCCAGAAGCCATGTTTCTTGATTGTCTGTAATACAAGTCAACTCCCTGACTGCTTTGGTGCAGCAATCAGCTGACAAATGTCCATATTTGGTGCAATTATTACACCATGCGCCTCTAGCTGGACATGCAGCATCATAGTGTAGACCGAGCCGAAGCTGCTTTTAGGTTTTTCAAGTTGATCCTGCCTTTTGTTCTGATGTGTGACTAATTCTGACTGTTTTGCTCTCTGGCTAGCTGCGGCTAGGGTTAAATCTCTCCTCAATCGTAGCTGCTGTGAAAGATTTGTATCTGTTAACCCAACAACAAGCCTGTCTTTGATATTTTCGTGTTTTGCATTCCCAGAAACACAGCTTTCAGCCAATGCATGCAGAGCTCTTAAAAAACATTTCCCCCTGGTTCTTGAATTCTCCGGTGGAAACATGCTCTTTCATACACCACTTTTCTCTGAGGTATAAAGTATGCCTCAAACACAGCCAGAACCTTTTCACCATCATCTCTGTGACTGGCTTCGCTAAAGTCACAGGGTTTAAAGACATGCTCTGCCTGCTTCCCCATAGCACACATTAAAGACGATAGCTGGGTATCTCCAGTTTCTTTTTGGAGCTTGGCAGCAATGCGAGATCTTGTAAAATCTTAGAATCATAGAAGATTAGGGTTGGAAGAGACCTCAGGAGGTCATCTAGTCCAACCCCCTGCTCAAAGCAGGACCAACACCAACTAAATCATCCCAGCCAGGGCTTTGTCAAGCCGGGCCTTAAAAACCTCTAAGGATGGAGATTCCACCACCTCCCTAGGGAACCCATTCCAGTGCTTCACCACCCTCCTAGTGAAATAGTGTTTCCTAATATCCAACCTAGACCTCCCCCACTGCAACTTGAGACCATTGCTCCTTGTTCTGTCATCTGCCACCACTGAGAACAGCCGAGCTCCATCCTCTTTGGAACCCCCCTTCAGGTAGTTGAAGGCTGCTATCAAATCCCCCCTCACTCTTCTCTTCTGCAGACTAAATAACTCCAGTTCCCTCAGCCTCTCCTCGTAAGTCATGTGCCCCAGCCCCCTCATCATTTTTGTTGCCCTCCGCTGGACTCTCTCCAATTTGTCCACATCCCTTCTGTAGTGGGGGGGGGACCAGTTGTTTCCAGTCTGTCCGGTGTGAAGTTTTGTCAAAGATAAAGTTCTGTGGGGCTTTGAAGAGGGGCATGTTGATGAGATCCTGCAACTTTCTGTTTTTTCTGCCTGCAACCTTGGCTGTTTCTTTTGTTTCTGTTCTTAGTCCCACTCCTGGCACCTCCTCATCCTCCTGTACCAGATCTGGCCTGGCTAGGATCTGGGTAAGGAGCTCACTTACCCACCCCGGCTGCGTCCATCAGGGACAGCTGAGGTTAGCTTAAATAGGGTATTTTACTCACAGCACCACCTGGTGGCGGTGCAGTATAATACCGTTTAGCGTCCCGTTCCAGCCAGCTCTCGAGCCTGGCTTCCCCGGAGGAACTGGCCCCCACTCACCAGGGTGTCTTTGCTGCTACAGTGAACCACCCAGCCTTCCTTCAGCGCCGTGCTCGACCTCCGGGTCGTGTGCCTCACCGACTGCACCACCCGCATCAGCGGGATGTAGCCCATGGAGCTGGGGGGGGGGGGGGGAAGGGAGAACAACCGGACACGTGGGCGGGGGGGGGGGGGGGAGTGGAGGCAGGGAACCTCGGGGCTGGGCTGCGGATCAGCACCGAGGAGCATCAGCAGATCTGTGGGTGAGGGAACCCGGAACTGAGATAGCAGGAAGGGGGCTGCAGGTCAGGACTGAGGAGCATCGGTAGAGCTGTGGCGGGGGGAGCCCAGAGCTGGGGTAGCTGGGGGGGCTGTGGGTCAGGACTGAGGGATAAGGGCAGAGCTGTGGGAACTGGGGGGAGCCCAGGGCTGGGGTAGCTGGGGGGGCTGTGGGTCAGGACTGAGGGTCATCAGAGCTGGAGGGGGGGACAGGAAATCCCAGGGAAGGTCCGCCAGACCCAGAGGCGAAGTGGTCAGGGGACATTTGCTCCCCACACCAGGAAACGCAGCTGCCAGCTGGTGGTAGCCTGAAGCCAGGGGGACTCTGGCCCAGGCTGCTGGGGAGGGAGGGGCAGGGCAGGGGCGATTCGGGGGGCAGGGCTGTACCCCTGGGATTTGCTGGCGTCGTCCCCTCCGCGGAGGTCATTCTCTGAGTGGGAGCCAGGGATGATGCCCGAGTCGTCCGATTCGTCCATCAGCGAGTTCTTGTCGGCATCGCTCAGGTCGCTGGCGTCTTCCATGGGCACATCTGGGGGGGGGAAGCACCAGAGTCCGTGGGAACGGCACCGGGGGAAGGGGGGGCCCTGCCGGTGCCAGGCTGCAACCCCGGGTGTCCAGAACTGCCCCCCAGGACCCTGCCACGCTGGGATCCCAGCCCTTGGGCAGGCAGGGGACGAAGGAGACTCGTCTTGCAGCCCACACGCTGTATGAGCCAGGGCTAGGGCTGGATCCCCACCCCCAGTCCCATCCCCCTCCCCAGCCCCTGGGCAGTAGCGCCAAGACACCACCATCACCTCCGCCCGCGCACGACTGCCACTCACCCCCGCCATTGAAGAGCGTCTCGCCCAGGCAGTCATTGGGCACCCGGGTGGCACAGCGCTTGTGGCAGTTAAACTTGCAGTCTGAAAGAGGGGTGAGCGTCAGGGGGGTGCCAGCCTGGGGGTCTCCGGCCCTGTCTCTCCACCGTCCCGCCCCCCTTCCCAAAATGCCCTGCAGTACCCCACAGTCTCACCAGGGGGTGCTGTGCAGCGGCAGGGACAGTGCCCCCACCCTCCCGGGGAGGTGGCAGAGCAAGACACAAACCCCCTCCCCGACTCCTTGCACCAGCCAGGCTGCGAGCCCCAGGGTCTCAGCCAAACCCCACCAGCCGTGTCCATTCCTGCTCCTCCCGAAATCTCCCCCTCCTGTAGGTGAAGGCTTCTCCTCCACTTCCCATCCCCTCACTGTTGTATGCTGTTGCTGTTCTCTGTCAGACAGCTGCCACGTCCCACCCCAGAAGTAGCTGCCTGTACAGTGCCTGGCACAAGGGGGTCCTGGTCTATGACGGGAGCCCCTTGGAACTACCGTAATGTACCTAATAAATAAGAATAATTTCAGAGCGGGGTGGAGTCATTTCTGTTCTATAGCCAGTCTCCTGGCTGCCCTGCCACCCGAGATCAGACCCACGGGCCCATCTTGCCTGGTGTCCCACCTCTCAACAGCAGCCAATTAAGAAAGCTTCAAAGGAAAGCACATGCACTCCTCCCTTTTAGGGGTGGGTGTGGAGCAGGTGGGCAGAATCTCCTTCCTGTCCCCTCTGATACTCATCCCAGGCCCTGAAGCATGAGAGTGGAAGCCCTTTCCCATTGAAATACCCAGCCCCTTCTTACATCCAGCTGCACCGCTGGACCTTCCAGTGGCAGGGAGTTCCACCGGCCGTGTGCACCCAGCGCTCCCCTCTCCTTACCTTGGCCCTTCTTGGAGAATGGCTGATTCCCACCTGACCCCCGCTCTCCCTTCCCCGCTCACCTTTGCACTGCAGGCCCTGGCGGAAGAGCCCCTTGAGCAGCTTCTTGCAGAACTGGCAGACGGTGGGGCGGGTGTAGGAGTGGATGAGGAAGGTGTGGGGCACCTTGACCTTGGACAGGAACAGCTTGTCCAGCTCGATGGGGCGCCCGATGTAGGAGGTGCTGGTGAGCCGACGGGGCAAGGTCTCCATGGAGCTCCGGCTCTGCAGGGGGAGTGGGGGAGAGTGGGCATTCTAACCCATGGAGGCAAGAGCTCCGTGCCCCAGAGCGCAGGCCCCGTGCCCTGCCCTCTACCAGCCACAGGGGAGGGGGAGTCACGTTCCATGGCCAACCCAGCGCTGCTGCAGCCACAGAGGGGGCCAGTTAGCGCTGCCATGGGGCAGGGTGGTGGGACTTCCAGCTGGGGACCCAGTACATTGAGAGCTGGGTCGAGACCTGAACTTGTGACACCCAGGGGCTGCCCATCCACCCCCACCCCCACTCTTCCTGGGGCATGACCCTTGGTCACGGCCAGCCACTGCTCTAGACTACCCAGCAGTAGTGAGGATGGACCCCAGACCGCTCCCATCCCCAGCACCCAGACCCTGCCCCTCCAGCCTGAGAAGAATCTCCCTGAGCCGGGCAGTATAGGGGGCCTGACACACAGCTCAGGTGGCCACGACGCACGGCCAGCGCCATATCCGGGGTTGGCCCGCGATGCAGAGCCGAGCGGTCCCCATCCCCACCCAGCGGGGACTCTTACCAGCTCATCGGAGGCGCAGGGCAGCGACTCGGAGGTGGCGAGACGCAGGGACTGCGAGGTGGCCAGTGAGGTGGCCGAGAGGCGGCGCTTGCGGGCCCCGCTGCAGTTGTTGGGGATGTTGAAGGCGCAGCGCTTGTGGTAGTTCAGGCCACAACCTGCAATATGGAGGAGCCGCCTGCGTCACATTTCTGACCGGACGGGCGGCGGGAGGGCCCGGGGGTGGGGGAGGCCCAGTATGGGATCAGGGCTCCATGGCGGGATCAGAGCCCCATGGCGCTGTCCGAAGACCAAGGCAGTCCTCCCCCACAGAGGCTACGATCTAAGTGTAAGAGAGACAGACGGATGGGGAGGCAGGGGGCATGGCTCTGGGCAGTGGTCCCAGCCCAAGGAGCGGGGCAGGCCCCAGTGTGGATCCGGCTGGGACGCTGGTTTAACGGGACGGCTCGGAGCCCAGGTTAAGCATTAAGTTGGTTAATTACCTACATGCTAAATGACTCCGTCTCCGGCTGCGTCCCGAGGCTGGGACAGGACATGTGGCAAAGGGGCCACAGCCACGCGCTGGTGCCCCCAAGGTCAAAAGCAGAGCTCCCCAGTGCCAGGCACTCTGCCCCCCCAACCCCGCAGGCCCGGCAGAGGTGACCTGGGGGGTGAAAAGCGATGCCAGCCCCCACCCTAGAGAGATCGCCCCCCAGGGGCATAGGAGTGCCCCCACCCTATGTCTGCTCAGTCTGTGGGGCTTTGTGGACAGTTTGGGTTGTTTCTCACCTACTGTTTTGTGCAGTGGGACCCCCTTCAAACTGGGCTGAGACCCCCCCTCAACTCATTACACACAAGGGTCCACCGAACAGCCACTCCCCACCCCCCTGCGCCAGCCAGTCCCCCATCCTGGGGCCAGATCAGAGCCGGCATCGCCTACAGGGGAAAGGCCCCGTGTCCCATTCCCCACCCCCGTGAGTCAGTCAGTCCCCTGGGCTCAGATGGGGAGACACCCCCACACCCTCCCCCTGGGCTCCGTACCGTCACACTTGAGGCCCTGGCGCACGAGGCCGAAGAGCATTTCCCCGCAGTGGTCGCAGAAGGCCGGGGCGCGGTACGAATGCACGTTCAGGGCGTGCGGACGTATCCGGAAATCCTCAAAGGTGGCCGAGGCTGCTGGACAAGAGGGAGGGAGCTCAGGGAACGGCACGGCCCAGTCCTGACCCGCCGGCTGCCCCCGGGAGCGCGTGGGCCCGGCTGGATCCACTTCCCTGCGCCCACCTCCCCGTAACGATCCATAGCCAACACCCCGCTTTGGGCAGTGGCCGGACCCCCCTGTTGGTGCCAGGGGCGCCCCCTGCTGGCGAGAGGGGATTCTCTAACACAGGGGGGCCGCTGGCACAGATTGGGCGGGCGCGGGGCAGGATTTCCTGTGGGGGGGTGGTGGGGGGGGAAACGTCATCACCGCGGGCCTCGGAGCTGCTGCGCCCCTGCCCTTCCCCCCACCAGGTCTCGTGCCAGGGAGCCGGCCCCCAAACCACTTCCTGCCAGGGCGCGCGCGGGCGGCCCTGACTCAGAACAGCACCTGGGCACCGGCAGGAGCGAAAGCAGCCGTGGGCGGGGAGCAGCGGAGGAGAGCGATGGCGCCAGGGAGCCCGGGCGCGGCCCACAGCCATGCATGGGGAAGCTCCCCACCCACTCTCAGCCCCGGAGTGACTACGCCGTGATGGGTACCCGGGTACCTGGCGCTATATCCCAGCCTCTTCCCAGGGACCCCTGGCACCAAGACACGTCCTGTCCCCCTGACATCTCCCAGCACCCCGTGACACTGTGTCCCGTCCTCTCCAGCCATGAAGCATCCCGAACCAGGCCCTGCCTGTCGTACGGCAACGTGCCAAGGGGCAGCGTCATGCCGGTGTAGCACCCGCTTCGCCAGCCCCGGGGGCGGCCCCACTCTGCCCCGCCCAGCCCTCAGCGCAGCATCGGTCCGCCCAGCCTTCTGCCAACACAGTGCAAGCAACGCAGCCGCCGCCACCGAGTCAGGATCGGCTGCCTCGGGTTGGGGAACAAGCTGGCAATGCCCTCACAGCGCCACCAGGACAGGATCAGCAGCTGGACAGCCTACGGCGCTGGCAGGTGCGAGCCGGTGCGGAGCGGGCTGCGTGGGAAGAGCTCGGATGGGCTAGTGAGCGTCTAGGAAAGGATGGCAAGTGTGTTGTGGTGTCACACACACAGAGCAGGGCTCATCCCCTCCAGCAGGGGGCAGCAGGGACGTGCGTGCGCGCGCACACACACACACACACACACACACACACACACAGAGCAGGACTCATCCCCTCCAGCAGGGGGCAGCAGGGACAGACACACACACACACACAGAGCAGGGCCCATCCCCTCCAGCAGGGGGCAGCAGGGACACACACACACACACACACACACACACAGAGCAGGGCTCATCCTGTCCTGCAGGGGGCAGAAGGCGTGTAGAGACCCACACAGCCCTTTTTCTCTCTCTCCCTCATCCACACACCCGCGCGTGTTACCTGAGAGCACCACCTCCACCAAGTCCCCCTCCTGGATGTCTCCGGCCACCCGCACCAGCTGCAGGATGTTGGCGGACGACAGGTCATGTTTGAAGAGCAGGATCTTGTCATAGAGCCCGTAGAAGCCGCACTCTGGGAACTGTGAGGACAGACAGACAGACAGAGAGACATGGGACGGGGAGGTCATGGCTCAGTGCTGGGGGACACAGCAGAGCCATGTGGTAAATACCCTGCGGAGGCAATTCTTAATTTAGCCCTACGTGGTGCACAGGATCCGGTCCAAGAGGCAAATACAGCTGAACCACTCGGTGACAGAGACCATATGGCGATTAAATTTAACATCAATGTAGGGAGGGAAACACCTAAGAAACCCACCACAGCAGCATTTAACTACAAAAAGGGGGAACTACATACACTAAAATGATGAGGCTAATTAAATAGATATTAAAAGGAACAGTCACACGGGTGAAATGCCTGCAAGCTGCATGGAAACTTTTTGAAAACACCAAAACAGCGGCTCAAACTAAATTTATGCACATACCCACCCACGCCCAAAAAAACCCAGTAAAAGGACCCCAAAAATGCCATCATGGCTAAACAGCAGAGTGAAATAGGCAGCTAGAGACAAAAAGACATCTTTTAAAAACTGGAAGTCAAATCCAACCGAGGAAAACAGAAAGGAGCATAAACTCTGGCAAGACAAGTGTAAATGTATAATTAGGCCGGCCAAGACAGAATTTGAAGAGCAGCTATCAAAAGACACAAAAACTAGCAGCAAAACTGTTTGTAAGTACATCAGAAGCAGGAAGTGGGCCGAACAATCAGTGGGGCCACTGGATAATCAAGGTGCTAAAGGAGCACTCAAGGAAGACAAAGGCATTGCAGAGAAGAAGCTAGGTGAATTCTTTGCATCGGTCTTCACTACAGAAAATGTGAGGGAGATTCCCACACTTGAGCCATTCTTTTTCAGTGACAAATCTGAGGAGTGGTCCCAGATTGAGATGTCAATAGAGGAGGTTTCAGAACAAACTGGTAAATTAAACAGTAATAAGCCACCAGGACCAAGAGTTTTGAAGGGACTGAAATATGAAATTGCAGGACTACTAACTATGGTAGGTAACCTATCGCTTAAATCAGCAGAGAGCTAATGTGACACCAAGGCGATTACAGGCCGGTTAAGTCTAACTTCAGGATCAGGCAAATTGATTGACACTAGAGTAAAGAACAGAATTATCAGACACACAGGTGAACACGATATGTTGGGAAGAGTCAACACGGCTTTTGTAACGGGAAATCATGCCTCACCAATCTATTAGAATTTTTTGAGGGTGTCAACAAACATGTAGACAAGAATGATCCAGTGGACACAGTGTACTTGGACTTTCACAAAGCCTTTGACTAGGTCCCTCACCAAAGGCTCTTAGGCAGTCATGGGATAAGAGGGAAGAGCCTCTCACGAATCAGTAACTGGGTAAAAGACAGGAAATAAAGGGTAGGAATAAACAGTCAGTTTTCTCAGTAGAGAGAGATAAATAGCAGGGTCCTCCTAGGATCTGTATTGGGCTGTGCTGTTCAACATATTCCTAACTAATCTGGTAAAAGGGGTGATCAGTGAGGTGGCAAAGTTTGCAGACAATACAACATTACTCAAGATAGCTAAGTCCATAGCAGACTGCGAAGAGGTACAAAGGGATCTCACCAAACTGAGTGACTGGGCAAGAAAATGGCAGATGAAATTCAGTGTTGATAAATGCAAAGTAATGCATATGATGCACATAATCTCAACTTTACATACAAAATGAGGGGGTCTAAATTAGCTTTTACGACTCAAGAAAGAGGTCTTGGAGTCATTGTGGATAGTTCTCTGAAAAGACCAGCTTAACATGCAGGACAGTCCAAAAAGACGAACAGAATGTTAGGAACCATTAGGAAAGGGACAGATAATAAGGCAGAGAACATTATAAGACCCCTATAGAAATCCATGGTACGTCCATCCCTTGAATACTACATGCAGTTCTGGTCGTCCCATCTCAAAACAGAGATATGATTGGAAAAGGTACAGAGATGGGCAACAAAAAATGATTAAGTGTATGGAACAGCTTCCATATGAGGAGATTGGGACTGGTCAACTTGGGAAAGAGATGACTATGGGGGATATGACAGAGGTCTATAAAATCATGAGTGGTGTGAAGAAAATAACTAGGGAAGTGTTATTTACCACTTCAGGTAACAAGACCCAGGGGGTCACCCAATGAAATCAACAGGCAGCAGGTTTAAAACAAACGAAAGGAAGTGCTTCTTCACCCAACGCACAGTCAACCTGTGGAACTCATTGCCAGGGGATGTTGTGAAGCCAAAAGTATACCTGGGTTAAAACAAAATGAGATCAGTTCCTGAAGGACAGGTCCCTCCATGGCTATTAGCCAAGATGGTCAGGGATGCAACTCCATGCTCTTGGTGTCCCTAAATCTACTAGAAGCTGAAATTTGGACGACAAGGGATGGATCACTTGATGATGACCTGTTCTGTTCATTCCCTCTGAAGCACCTGGCATTGGCCACTGTCGGAAGACAGGACACTGGGCTAGATGGACCACTGGTCTGACCCAGGATGGCCGTTCTTATGTTCTTCAGAGCCCCTCCCGCAGCTCACCAGACCTAACATCCAGCAGAAGGCGGCTCCATACCCTGTTGGCTGGCAGGGAACACCCCGAGCCAGTGCGCCTCTGCATGGGGGCATATACAGCCCAACACACCCCCACCCACTACTGAGCCAGAGTGGGGCAGGGCCGGGAGCAGCCAGGCCTGCATTCAGCAACCAAAGCACAGAGGTGGCAAGTGACTTACCCAAGATCAAACAGCGAATCAATGACAGAGCTCAAAATAGAACCCAGGAGTCCCGACTCCCAGCCCTGCCCCCCATCCAACCATTGGCCCCCACTCCTCTCTCAGAGCTGGGGACAGAACCCAGGAGTCCTGGCTCCCAGCCCGCCCTGCTCTAAGCCCTAGCTCACAGGAGTTGCAGCAGCTGGTGGGGAGCAGTGGTTGCATTGTTGCGAACTTCTAGCTGCCCCCAGTACCTTCCATGTCTGCTGAGCCCGGCCTGGACTTTGGGGGTCCCACCCATGGTCAGGAGCTGGGGAGGAAAGACTGGGCCCGGCGACCCATTAGTGCATCCCCTCCTCTGCTCCGAGAGCTCCTCACCCAGATCCAGCCCCAAGGCAACGCTGGTGCCAGGAGATGGGGCTGGCACATGGGGTGTTTAAGGGTCTGGAGGAGACAGAAAGGATCCCAGGCCAAAGGATCCCGGCTGCCCCGATGGCTTCCTCCGGCCAGGAGGGGACGAGGGTCTGATGCACAGGTGCCTGGGGCAGCCTGCTAGGTGAGGACGTGTTATCCTATCAGTGGACAGCAGGGCCCTGCTCTGCCGCAGACAGACTCCCTGGGCAACTCACGTCAGCTCCCCCGTGCCTCACTTTCCCCAGCGGTACAGTGGGACTGGGTGCTCTGGCTCCCCCAGTGTCAGCTGGCAGGGCGCCCTCCCCCCACCCCCCCATCTGATGGCAGAGCCCACAAAGGCCAGCCTGGGCACAGGGGCTAACGCGCTCTCCCTCCAGCTGCTTATGCAAATCGGCGGGGTTATTTTTGGCTCTGAGATGGCCCCGGCGAGGAGCGATCTGGTTCCAGTTGATCTCCGGCCCCTTCCTTCCTTCCTCCTGCCCAAGCAGGGCCCGGCCCGTTCCACTCCATCGGCGCCAGGAGGAGGAGTCGCCTCACACACCCACGGATGCACCCTGATCAGCCAACTTGCAAGCTCAGCTCAGGGGAGCAAGACACCTTTTCCCTCTCCAACACCAACACCCCCCCACTTCACCCCCCCACACACACACACACGGGGACGGCTCTCTGAACCCAACTCCCCACTCCAGGACGGGTTCAGAGGTGCTGGGACCCGGATCAAACCACCCCGCTTCAGCTTTTGCAGAGAACCCAAAATGCCACCATGGCGATTCTGCAGAGACACCCCCCCACCCCCCAAAACCGCCCAGCTCGTTCTCATGACGAGCCAAGCGACAATAAAACCCCTCACTCACAGGGGGAGCTGTCCGGAGAGCTCAGCGCACATCCCCAAGGCTGGCACGGACAGAACTAGGCCTGCTGTAGCGACAGGCAAATCGGAAAAGCAGGTTCCTCTCTTTGAGACCAGGAGGCCAAGAGACAGACTGATCTGCGCTGAGATAGCCTGCCCCAGCGTGGGTGGATGGGCAGAGAGGGAGGTTGAAAGGTGGAGAGGAGTATAAAATGGAGAGACAGACGGACAGTGGATGGGTGGAAGGAGGAATAGAAGTACAGATGGAGAGACAGACACACACAGTGGATGGAAGGAGGAATAGAAGTACAGATAGGATATTGCGGATGGATGGATGGATGGATGGATGGATGGATGGATGGATGGGCAGACAGGAGCTGGAAGGATGGATAGAAGAACAGATGGATAGATAAGACAGTGAATGGATCAAAGGACAGATGGATAGACAGACACTGGACGGGAGGATGGATAGGAGGACAGATGGACAGAGACAGTGGACGGAAGGATGGACAGGAGGACAGATGAACAGACAGGCAGTGGACGGAAGAATGGAGAGGAGGACAGATGGATAGACAGGCAGTGGACAGAAGGATGGACAGGAGAACAGATGGACAGATAGGCAGTGGACGGAAGGATGGACAGGAGGACAGATGGACAGATAGGCAGTGGACGGAAGGATGGGACAGGAGGACAAATGGACAGGAGGACAGACAGGGAGTGGATGAAGGATGGACAGGAGGACAGATGGACAGAAGGACAGACAGGGTACTGCAGATGGAAAGAGGGGAAGGGGGACAGACAACCCTTCCCTCAACGTCTTACCCTCCCAGACAAGCTCTGGACGAGGCCAGTGCCCGGGTGCGGGCAAGTAGGGGCAGGGTATTACTGAGCAGGACATGGGGAATCTTGGGACGTGAAGTAGGAGCCACAGGGCTGGGATGGTGGGGGGGGGGGTGTAACCGTGATGTGCCCTGGGCTTAGGGGGTGACATGACTAAAGTCATGAAGGGCCAGATGGGGAAGGGGCTGGGCGACGACTCAAGAGACCCTGGGTTCAGTTCCCAGCTCTGCAACAGGCTCCTCTGTGCAACCTTGGACAAGTCACTTAGCTCCTCTGTGCCTCGGTTTCCCCATCTATAACATGGGGGGGGGGAAAAACAGCACCACCCTGCCTCAAAGGGAGGGCTTATGAGGATAAATACACCAAAGAGTGTGTGGTGCCCAGATACCACTGGGCTGGGGGCCACCGAAGACAGGAAGGGAAGGCTGCCCCAGAGAGCTGGGGTCAAGAAGGGGAGGGGCTGGGGAAGCTGCATCTCAAGCTGGGTTGAACAGGGCCAAGGCCTGGTTGGTTCTGGGCAGCGGGGAGGCAAGGAGCCCACGAGGGACCTTGGGGAAAGGGCTCATGCCCCAGCTCTGCGGCTGCAGCCGGCTGCCTGTTGTCAGGACGTGGTTAGAAGCAGGGCTCTTGGCCTGGGGCCCAGAGCGTTCAGCGAAGGGCTGGGCGCAGGTGCCGACGCTTCACTCCCCCCGACCTCCCCCCGGTTCCTCCTCTGAGGAGCCAGGCTCCTCCATGCAGCAACAACAGCTCTGGCCTGGGCGACAGGGGCTGTGAGGAGCCACCACACAGGGAGGAAACTGAGGAACAGCAGAGGCCAAGTGCCTTGTCCAAGGATGCTGAGTTAGTCAGAAGCAGAGCTGGGGAAAGAACCCAGGAATTCCAGCCCCCCTGCTCTAACCACTGAACCCCGCTCCCCTGCCAGAGCTGGGGAAAGAACCCAGGAGTCCTGGCTCCCAGAGCCCTTTTGCCTACTAAGGGTAACTCCCACCTAACAGGATGCCAAGTTCAAAGAGTGCCCCTGGGGCCTAACTTTCCTTTCCAGGCCTGTGGTGCAAGGAGACCCCGGCTCTGGCACTGCCACGCATCGTTGGATCCCACCACCAGGGCTGCCCGTCTCGATTCTCACACAGGAGATTAACCCCGTGGATGAGTGTTTCGGAGCACGCGGGCCAAGGGGAGCAGCTCGCTGCTTCCCAGGTGCAGGGAGACAGGGCGGCGGCAGCTGCAGGGGGGCTAATTACAGCATCTTTCCCCCACCCACTCCCACAAGGTCAACGGTGCAAGTTGCAGCATTGCACCGTGCAGCCACAGGCTGCCCATAGATCCCAGGCTGCAGGGAGCGGCGCTGGTGGGTCAGTAGGAGGCGCACTTCCTCCCCAGTGAATCAGGGGGAGTTGAACAGCTGAACCCCCCGTAAACCAACGGTCCCACCCACTTGTGACTGTCAATGACTGTGAGCCGGGCTGCTAGACCCGTGCCGGCGTCAGACCTAATCCGCCGTGGGGCCGGGACAATTGTCCAGCCTGAATCCTCCCTGTAGGGGTAAAGGGAGGAAGAGTTCTTCACTTCCCCACCCCACACGACTGGGCAGCGTCTCCATGGCACTCAGAGAGCTGCGTTCCTTCCACCCCAGAAGCAGAGGCATTTACAGAAATACATGCATTAAATATTGTGAGGAGTGCAGTACTGTGGTAATGAGGGCCACATTAGGACAGATGGATGGATACAAAATAAGGGTGGGTGGTGTTTGCATGTAGATAGATAGATAGATCATAGGGATAAAGTGTCCTATATACACACTGTATAAAAAAAGAGACCCCAAGAATCATGAGACTGTCTTAAAAATCATGAGATTTTTTTTAAAAAATAATAGATTTGGGGTTATTCATTTGCCTTCTGATATCATAGAATCTCAGGGCCCATATTTTCAAGCTTTTATCCACAACCACAAGAACTTACATTTTAAAAACAAAAAAATGTAAACTGAGATTCGCAGGTAATAACCTGACTCCTGCAGCTGGGGATTTATGGGGGGAGGGGGAACAAACCCAAAGTCTCACATTAATACTATAGTAACCACTTAGAAGCTATATTAATTAGGTCTCACCCTGCTGGTAGGTCAAGTCTTTTACACTGCAAGCTCTCCGGGGCAGAGACTTGCTGTTTTTGCCATGTTTTGTACAGCACCTGACACAATGGGGCACAAACTAGACATCTCTACCTGCTACCACATTCTGTTCAATAATAATTATTTACTATTCCTGGGGACACTTGGTTTCTTTTGAGGCCTAAAATCTAAGGTTTGATATTTGTACAAACAGGATTTAAAAAAAAAAAAAAAAAAAACGGCGAGAAATGGTTTTGAGTATTACTGTTTTAAAAAGACACTTCACCTAGATCTGGATTTTTAGATCATATTTTCCAGTCCAAAATGGTTAAAATCTAGCAGCCTGAAAGACCCTCCAGCCCTCACCTGTCATGACGCTTCACTCCCATTCCTGCTGTCTCATGTAACGTACAAAACCTGTAGCATCCCAAGACTTTGGCCTCCCGACCTCACGACAGCAGCAAGGACAGAACCCAGGCCCCCTCCCCGGAAAGCCCAGCACCGCTGGAGAATCTCCACGAGCAGCGAGGCTATGACACACGAGTGAGCGGTTCTGACGCCGCCCAGCAGAGGGCAGCCATGCACAGGCACGCTGGGCCAGAGCGTTTTCCATGGGCAGGGCCCAGTCCCTGATAACATCCCAGGAATTCAAAGTCCACCCCAGTTAGCTACAGATTCAAAGCTGGGAGACTAGGCCAGTGGGGCCTTGCTCCTCACAACATGTCTGGTCTCTTGAAGGCCCCCCCAAGAGCTCTTCTTTCTATCTTGGTTCAGTGCCCCCCACCCCAATAGGACCCAGCCTGTGGTAGATCAGCCAATGCCCAGGTGATCCTAATTATTAGGTGTATTATGGTAGCACCCAGTCACACATCAGGACCCCATTGTGCTAGAGGCTGTTTTACTCTGTATTGTATTGTATAACTATTAGGTGTATTATGGTAGTATCTAGGTGCCCCACTCCTGGACCAGGACCTCATTGCGCTAGGCGCTGTACGTTTTTATTGCTATTAGCTGTATTGCGGTAGTGCCTAAGAGCCCAGCCACAGCCCCGGCCCTCACTGTGTCTGTGCAGCGCTTGGCACAGGACAGACAGTCCCTGCTCCAAAATGCGGACAACTGATCGGGGGGGGGAAGGGGGGGGGACAGTACGTGCGCACAGTTCATGCCTTGTCCCTGGTAAGCTATGGGGAATCTCCTCCCAGCACCGAAATGCAGCCCCCTCTGGGGTGGAGCGTGGCAGCCCCCTAAGAGACAAAAGCAGCTGCAGCCTGGTGAATCCCCTCTTCACCTCCCCTAGGGGCCTTCCCCAGGTTGCAGGGGGTGGATCCCAGCCCCCCGTGATACCACACCCCAGTGCAGGCCTGGGGGGAGCAGCCTGTCTCCCTCCCTCGCTCCTCTGTCTCTGGAGGCAGGGAATGGATTTCCAGCTAGGGAGGCAGGTCTGGGGGGCAGAAGGCGTCTTGCGAGAGCGGGGGGGGGGGGGATTCTGATGCCCCATTCTGCTCCCCTTGTAGACCCACCAGAAGAGAAGACTTGGGGGGAGCGGCATTGACAGGGGAAGTGGGAACAACCACACACACCCCAGTTACGAGGCCAGCTGGACCGCTCTAGGGCATCTCCAAAGAGCTGGGATGGTCAAACCCAGCCTTTTTCTCCTCCTCCTGGGCTGGCCAGCCAAGGGTTAATCCCTGAGTCACGTTTTCCCTTCTCCCAGCTGCTGCCAAAACTGTTACTGATCTGCAGGAAGCAGGCACATAACAGCAGGCAATAAACCCGAAGGGAGGGAGCTCTTCTCTGGGCCAGCTCATGCATCAGGGACCGGCCCTCTATTCAAGGCTAGATCAAGATCAGGGCAAGGCCTAGTAACCAGCACGCTCATATTTCTACGGGCCCTTGAGGATCCACAAAGCACCAAGCAAAATTTAAACACTGGCACTGAAATGCAGCCACCTTTGGGGTGGAGCATGGTGGATCTCTATACAGGGCTCCCACACCCAGCACTGAAATGCAGCCACCTCTGGGGTGAGGCGCAGCAGCTCTTTAACAGCCACACAAACTCTCTATGGTTCAGAACGGAGGAAGTGAAGCATGAGCCAGACTGAAACTACAGGCAGGAATTTAAGGAAGTGGAAGACAATTACCCAGACTGGAATTTAGCCAGGAGACCTGAGCTAAGAGCCCTTCCCTTGTGAAAAGCAGCCGTGGGAGCTTTAATAACCACAAGCAATCATGGCCTTGCTTTTGCATTTCCTATAGCAGACAGCGCCTCTAGCAGCACCCTAACCCCTAGCACCAGGCTGGGGCTGATCCCTGCCTGGGGCCTCCAGGCGATGCCCCTATACTGCATCCAAGGGAGAGTGCCCCCTACAGATAGTAACACAACTCTTCAGTGGCACTGCGCATCCATGGATCTCAAAGCCCCGTAGAGTACAAGGAGAGCAGAGAGAGAGAGAGGACACGACTTGCCCAAGGCCTTACAGTCTCCTGTGCTGAATGCAAGGCCACATTAAACCCCAGAGCTGGGGGACCTGACATCTAGCCCCTCCCCCCTGCACTAACCACTAGCCTCCACTTCCCTCCCACAGCTGGGGATAGAACCCAGGAGTCCAGGCTCCCAATCCTGTGCCCTTCCCACTTGACCTCAAAGCCTCTTCCTGCACATCTCTGAGGTCTCTCATCCAAGAGCTGCCCCTGTTTACTCTTAGGCTGGCTCCTCCACATGCCCCCTATAGTTAGCACCCTCCCCTCCTTGCATGCCTCACATCCACAGTGCCCTTCCTGTCCCTGTCCCCCCCCCCGGCAATGAGTGCACTACACTCCCAGAGGGACATCTCCCGAAACCCCACAAAAGGGCTCTCTGACACTGGGGCATCTGTTCCCACCCCACCCCCCGCCAGAAACTACTGTGTCCAAGGCCTCAGGGATTAACCAATTCTGGGCCAAGCTCAAGGGCTAGTGATCTGGATCAGTTCTGACTAATGGCGTCCGAGCCAGCCACTAAGTAGCTCCTTGCCCAGGCTCTGGGTCCTTGGGTCCAGCTAAGAGATCCAGCAGAGGGAGACGGGGCCCTTTCCCCAGACAGCGGGGGGCGGGGGGGAAGACTCATCCCCAGCCACTGGGGTCTCCCCTGCTTCCCAGCCCTGATGGCTCCCGTGCAGGGACTGCAGATTCAACTGGAAAGGTAGCCCCAACAGCACGGAGTTTGGACCAGGGGCGGGGGGGGGGGCATGAAATAGGTTCGTGATGCATCCCTCTGCTCCCCTTCCCTTTAGGCCTCCACAGCCTGTGCCCCAAGATCCCAGGCGAAGGGGAGAAGGACACCAGCGCGGGGGGGGACGGGGGGGACGGACGGACAGACGACATGTGTGGAGCTCGTTACTGGGAATCAAGCAATCAAGGGTGTCCCTGAAACACGAACTGCAGAATCTTCATCACCCAGACCCAAACTCCCAGCACGGATACCCAGCCCTGAACTCCCAGACCTCCCAGCATCCAGACCAGACCCTGGCCCCACAGCTCCTTCCCTGTCACCCCCCAGAACGCGGATGGAGGGGTCCCCTCAGGTCTGCCTCGTCCTACGGGCCTCCGTGAACCCAGCTGGGCCTCTGGGAGCTGGAAAACCTCATCCCTTTCCTGTCGGGCAAGGAGCCACAGGCAGAGTTTCCACTCGTTGGCTGAAGCCCTGCTGTTTTGGGGAGCGGGGGCCGGAGGACCCCCTTACCTGGGGGAGGACGAGGAGCGCCGAACTCGGAGCTTAAACCTCAAAAGTTGCCATTTCCAACCAAATGAAACCCCCGCCCCCATGGGGGGAGTCAGGCAGAGATGGGACCCAGCCCCAACCCAGAGTCTGGCCCCACTGCCCAGCTTTATTACCCTATCTACCCCCACACAGCTTCCCACCTCCCCTCTGCACCCCACTTCCTTCCCCATCGATCCCTGTCCCAGGCCTGCCTGTCCCTCCACCATGCACAGTACAGCATCAAAACACCACAACTGCAGTTAACCCTTCCCAGCCCACGCAGCGGATACAGGCAGGCTCCCAGACACACACCCATGTGGAGGCACGCAATTCCAGGCACACACATTACGTCTTGATACAGAGACACAGTCATGCAAACACTCTTGCCACATGCACCACAATCATACACACAACATGCAATCAGTCACACACTCACAATACAGATACGCAATCATACAACACACAATCGCAGTTACACACAGACCCCACAATCATACACACACCACACAATCGCAGTCAGACACCACAATCATACACACACCACACAATCGCAGTCACACAACATGCAATCACACATGGCCTCTCTCTCTCTCACACACACACACACACCAATTTAGAATCACAAACACACACACACAGGACGATCTAGACACAATTACACACACAGAGAGCGACAGAGCCTCTCCCGCCTCTTGGGCCCGGAGTTATCTGGTCCCTCCGGCAGCGCCTGCCCCCCAGACCGCCCCACACCCGCCCCGTCGCGCTTCCTTCCCCCCCCCCCCTTTACCTTCTGATCCACTATGGAGCACGCCAGCTGCTTGACATGAGCCAGGTCCGAGGCCGCGGGGAGCAGGACAAACTCCCGGGTCAGCCCGATCTGGAGATGGAAGGAGACCCCTTGGCAAGCGGCGCAGGACCCGGGCGCCAGCGGCGCGGGCTCCGGGGCTGCCAGGCAGCCTCCCGAGGTCCCGGGGGAAGAGGGGAAAGCCGGGGGGCCGGCGCAGGCGGGTGGGGAGGCCATGGAGCCCCCCGGAGAGACGCACAGACTCTCCCGCCCCTGCACCCCGAGCCCAGGCGTCCGGGTCTGGCTGTCACATCCGAAGGGGGCAGCGCATCCCGGAGGGGCGCGGCGCACGGGCGCTGGCACGGCTGGGGGCGCACGGCCGGGGCGCACGGCTGCTGGCACGGCTGGGGGCGCACGGCCGGGGCGCACGGATGCTGGCACGGCTGGGGGCGCACGGCCGGGGCGCACGGCTGCTGGCACGGCTGGGGGCGCACGGCCGGGGCGCACGGGCGCTGGCACGGCCGGGGGCGCACGGGGACCCGGCCGGCGCCTCTCGCTCTTCTCCGCCGCTTCTTTCTTTTTCTTCCCCCCAAACTTTACGGGCGGCCGGGACTGAGGAGGAAGTGCCGTGAGTGACGGGCCGCGGGGCCAATGGCGAGCTCCGGGGATGAAGTCAGACGACTCTTCCCCCCCCCCCCCCCCCCCCCCCCCCCCCCCCCCCCCCCCGGGAGAGCGCGGCGGGGCGCCCCAGCCACCCCCTACTTCTCCTGCTGTCCCCCACTGGAGGCAGATGGGGGGCAGCCCGCCCCCCGCCCCGTCTGTCTCCATGGGTGACTGGAGTCCCCCACGAAACAAGGCGCTGAGGGGAGGGGCAGCGGACAATTCCCTCTCCTGTGTTCCCCCTTCTGCTGGGGGAACATCCCACCCCCCAACATCCCACCCCGTCGGTGCCCCGCTGCCCTAGAGAGAGCGCCCCCTGCTGGGACCACCCACCACTCAGCCTGGGGACCCCTCTCTCCCCTCTGCGCTGTCAGTACCCCCCCCACACACACGCTGGGGAGCCTGATCCCTCTGCCCGTGGTTTGGGGTCCTGCCTGCACCCTTCTGCCTCTCCCCGGGCACCCTTAGAAGCACGGGGGAGGAGGGCTGCACCCAAGCGAGTCCAGGGAGGCTCCTGCAGCGGGTAGGGGCTGCAGAGGAGAAGGCTCTCAGGCCGTCACCTCAGTGGGGAGAGCGCGGGGGGACAAGGCAGCGGCCAGTGCTAGGCGTGAGGATGAGAGAGACAAGAGGCCAGATTCTCTGATCTGCTCCAGCCCATGTGTGTGATACCAGCGTGCTTGCAGAGTTGCCCGTTGGGTGCACCTGTGTGTTTGCACATGGAGGGGTGCCAGGCCTGGGGTGGCAGAGGTGTTTGCTCATGTCTGTGTGCAGTGTGTGTTTGTACATGTGTTGGCACACGCATGCGCAGGGGCACGTTGGCACCAACATGTAGAGGCATGGGGTTGCACATCTGTACATGGCACTTGTCAACACATCCAGGACCCCGGAAGAAGCTCTAATGTGACCATCCTGGGAGCAAGCTTCCCCATCGGGGGACCCCCGTCTCTGGGTCCCCGCACCCCCTCCCCCTTTCCCCAGGAAGGGAGGTGGACACTTACTCCCCCTCCAGGGCTCAGAAGAGCCACTCACTGCTGCTCTCGTCTCTGCGTGGCCTGCCTTAGACAAACATCCTGCCACCCAGTGCTGGAGGGGTTGGGAGCTCCCCCACCCACAGAGACCTGGGGGCTGGCGGCGTGACTGCCTAGGCCTGGGAGAGGACAGAGCAGAAGAGCCTGGGGATGTTCCCAGCGTGAGACCTGCTGAGCGAGAGCTGTTCGCATAAGGGAAAGGAAATAGGGATTAGGCCAAAGGCCCATCTACCCCAGCATCCCATCTCCTTCAGTGCCCTGGCACCAGCTGTTGCAGAGGAAGGTGCCCCCTGGTGGGCAATGAAGGAATAACCTGCCCAGCAGGAAAGTTACCTCTTGACCCCATCGCGGAGACTTTGGTTCGGGCCCTGCAACAGGAGGATTTTCATAGATCCCAAGGCCAGAGAACGTCCCCACAATAATTCCTAGAGCAGATCTGAAAACCACCGGATTCAAACATTGTCAGAGGTGGAGCATGCCGGCCGCTGGACGGGAGCCAGGTCTGAGGCTGCGGGGAGCAGGACGAACTCTCGGGTCAGCCCGATCTGGATGTGGACTGACACCTCTTTCAGTCTTCCTGGTCTTTACTCGGGTCTGGCCCCTGCTATGTGTCGGCTCCCCTTTGGAGCAAACGGAACCAAACCTGCTCTTCCAGTCTAGGGCAGCCAAATATTTGCAAAACGAACAGCATTGACACAGGCTGGCACGGAGCTGCCCACAACCTGTCACTCCCCAGCTCTTCTGTAGTGCTTGCCAGCCAGCCCGCTCAAAGCCAGGTGTCAGCGTCGTTCTCCCTATGGAGAAACTGAGGCACACAGCAGGGAAGTGACTCACCCAGCAGGGCAGAGCTGGGGACAGAACCCAGGACTCCTGAGTCCCAGCTCACTGGGCCATGCCCCAGGAACCTGTCGTGCTAGGCTCTGTCCATTCTTACTGCTTTTAGCTTTATTCAAGTATCGGGTAGGAGGGCCAGCCACGGCCCAGGACCCCATTGTGCCAGGCGCTGTACAGACACAGAACACAAAGCCGGTTCCTGCCCCGAAGCGCTGCCAATCTAAGTACAGAGGAGTCAGACCAGAAAGAGTTGATTTGTCCCTATCCGCTCCTGAGTACAGCACTGGGAAGGGGGGGGAGGAGGAGAACTCGCTCCTTAATTGTGCCCTGGGGATTATTAGCTAATGGCACTGGAAGCAGGAGGGAGGGGAGGGGTATGGGAAGGGGCCCTAAGGAGAGGGCTCCCAGCCACTGCTAGGAGGAGTAATGGAGACTTGGCCATGCAGAGCCAGAGCGGCAGCTGCCCCTGGGCAAGGGGAAGCTGAGCAGAGAGTCATCTTCCTGCCCTGGCCCTGCACCACCCTCCCTGCCCTAGGGGGGAAGAAGGAGCCCGACAGGTTGGGCAGCATTCCGACCCAGCCACCCGGGGCGTGTCAACTACACCCAGGGCCCTCCTGGGTGCTGGACCGGCGCTGCCCCAGCTCATGCCCCTGCGTGTGGGTGAGCAGGTGAGGGTAGATACGCACGTGCGGGCGCCCCATCCTGCTGGCGTATCTGGCGGGGGTGTGCATGCAGTCAAGCATGTACAGATGTGCATGGGCTCCCGTGTGTTGGCGGACACGACGGTTTGTGGGGTACACGCGCATGCCTGGGTGTGCGGCGATTGTGTGTGTGTGTGTGTTCTCAAACGGGCATGTTTCTGCAAAATGGTATGCACAGCGCATGTGCCTCTGTGTATGGGGCATGTGGGTGCAGTGTGTGTTCATGCGTATGCAATGCATGTACAAAGCATTTTCATTTGTGTGCAATGCGTGTGCAATGCACGTTTGTGCATGTGCATGTGTGTGCAATGCGTGGTCTTTGAGCAGATGGCTTGCCGAGTTGCTGGGAGTTCTGCCAGGGGCTCTCGGAGTCTTACAGCCCCAGCCCCGCCCTGTTTACATGGGAAAGAGCAGACCCGGCCGCACCCTCTCAGAAGCCTCAAAGCGGATTGAGGGCAGGCTGGGCTTTCCTGCCCTGCATGCAGCCAGGCCTAGGCCGGTTTGGGTGCGGGATGAGAGGGGCTTTGTTCTGGGCAGGTTCTGCAGGTGCTTCCCCCGGCAGCCCCACCCCCAGCCACCGCCAACGCAAACAGCGGCTGGAAGGGGCCCCAGGCTGCAGGCACAAAGTAGCTGGCCACCAACAGCCCTGGGAAGGAACTGGCCCATGCCAGCCAAAGGGCAGCTCTACCGGTGCCCCTCAATCCCGACCCACAGCCCCGGCCTCCTCCTGCCCAGCTCTATCGCTGCCCCTCCAGCTCACAGCCCCTGCCCCCCCCCCCCGACCCCTCCCCCCCCCCCCCCCCCCACACACACACAGCTCTGCTGAGGCCTCTCAAGTCTTGCCCCACAGGCCCCCCTGCTGTGCCCTGATCCTTACTCAACTTGGGGAGCACTCCCATATTTAGCAAAAGGAGCATCCCAATTAAATAAACATTAGGAGGAACATAACGGGAAGCGGGGCATCTTTGCTGGGGACTTAAGGGACGGGAGTATTTCCATTAGTCCCAGCCTCTGCCCCCAGGTTGGCTGGTTCAAAACCAGTTCCTCCTCTTTTCTGAGGAACTTTTGCTTCTTGGAAATAAATGCAAGACGTGGGCGGGTGTACTTGTGTACGGTCCGGGAAGTTTCCTGGCAGCCGCGGCTGAAACCAAAATTCAAACCTACTAAAAAACAATCCATCCATATAAATAAACCTTACGGAGCTCCTCAGCCCAGCATGGGGGAGGGAAACTTTGGCCCAGAGCACCTGCCGCTCCCATTAGCTTTGGGGGGCTCAGCCCCTCCAGAAATCAAGGCCTGAGCTCTAGGCACAGCCAAGCCTTTAGGAAGCTAACATCTTCCCCACCCTCCCAGCCAATCCCAGGGGAAACAGTCTTGTGCATGGGGGTCAAGGCACAAGCACCCAGTCAGCTCCCCATTATTATTAGATGTATTACGGTAGCACCTCATGGACCAGGACCCCATTGAGCTAAGGGCTAGCAATTTTTTCACTGCTATTAGGTGTTTTACAGTAATGGCTAGGCACTCCAGACATAACACCAGGCACCTTTTGTGCTAGGGGGCTGTACATTTTTATTGCTATTAGGTGTATTATGGTAGCACCTCGGAGCCCCAGTCCTGGACCGGGCCCCATTGTGCTAGGGTCTGTACAAACACAGAACAGAGACAGCCCCTGCTGCAGATCCGACAACACCCCCTGAGAACCTCCTGCAAGACACACGTGTCTAGGGGCAGTCAGCTCAAGGGGCCCAGCGGATTTCAGCCCCTAGGTGACTGACTGCAGGGGGGAGGGATAGCTCAGTGGTTTGAGCATTGGCCTGCTAAACCCAGGCTTGTGAGTTCAATCCTTAAGGGGGCCATTTAGGGAACTGGGGCAAAAATCTGGGGATTGGTCCTGCTTTGAGCAGGGGGGGTAGACTAGCTGACCTCCTGAGGTCCCTTCCAACCCTGATATTCTAATCCGAGACACCCAAGCAAGGCCAGATGAAGGCAGTTGAGGGCCCTTAGGACACTCCCTCCTGGCCCACACCCACCTTCACAAGAGCTGTCTGTTGGAGATCCATTACCACTATTCTTTGGGAAGGCTGGGCCCCCCCACTGCTCCCTACCTTTTTTGGGGGGGGAGAGGCTGGGGTCTCAGCACTTACCTGCTCCTTTGGGAGCTTGGGGGGACCCTGCTGGCACCAGCCAAGTGGAGTCACAATAGGGCAAAGAGATTCCCTCCCCCCACCTACACACCCCCTTCTCCTTTCGAGAAACTATGTGCCCATGGCAATGTCTCTCCCAACAGCTGCCCCTACAGCCCCTTTCACCCCCCCCCCCCAAGTCCCTTCCACAAGGGAGCTCTGCTCAGGGCCACAGAAGGAGTCAATCAGGCTCACCTCGCTCTCCTCTGCAATGCTGGAAGCCTGGCAGGGGCCTAAGCAGCCACCTGTGGGCTCTCAGGATCCAGTCAGGTGAACGCCCATTCATTACCATCCAGCTCCCACGCATCAGCCCACTCTGGTGCTGGGGACCAGGCGCCACTCCCAGCTGGGGGTGGGTGCACTGCAGGGTCACGGTGACAGGCGAACATCGGCCAGGGGAAATAGACGCAGATGGAGTTACTCCCATTGCAATGGGCTCCTGGAAGCTGCTAATGGTGCGGTCGGGGGGGCGGGGGGGGGGGGGGGGGGGGGGGGGGGGAGAGACTGATGTTATCACCCCTCTCCCGCCCCTAGGGGGAGCTTCTCTGCCAGGCGAGTGGCATCCCGCTGAGCTGATCCTGTGCCTGCGCTGGGGAGTGTCAGCTGGGCTCTCGCTTCGCCAACTATGTAAACCCCTGCGAGTTGCTCTTGGGCCTGGAAGCCAAGTCTTGGGGGCCTCTCCGAGGCTGCAGGAAGGCAAATATTGTAACTCCAGGGAAGAGGGGGGGCTCTGACAGGCCCCGCAGGATGGGAAATGGGGCCCACGCGGCAGAGCGAGCAGTGCAGAGCGGGATCTGTCTCATTCATTTTGTTCTAATATCCCAAATCTTGAACGTCCAGTATCTCCCCCCATCCCCACCAGCTCAGACCATCAGGCCCAGCTAGACGGATGTCCCGTCTCTCACACCCCAGGCCAGTTCCGATTAACAGCCCCTCTGCCTGGGATCCCCTTTGCCCCGCTGCAGATCACAGCAAAGGGCTCCTCTAGCCCAGTCCCTCCCCATCCTCCCTGGCTCCAGGCAAAGCAAATCCCCGAGACTTTAGCAAATGACCCTTCCAGAGTTTGACCCCTTTGGAAGAAGGCACAGAATGCTTTCCCTGGGAAAGGCTCGTGTGTGTGTGAAATGCCCACATGAGCAGAGGCACACAGGAGACAAACCACATGCTACGCACGTGGCCTGCAGCAGCTGCCCCGCACCGCACCAGGGCCTGAGCAGGGTCAGGGCTTGGTCGGGAGGGGGCCAGGAAACCTCAGGAAGTGGTGCATTGGGCACTAGGGGGTGATGTGCTGCTGGAGGCACAGTCAGACAGACAAACCTGAAACCTTGCGCTCATTGAAGTTCCCAGGGCATGTCCTGTTCCCCACCACCACCCACCCACGAGTCAGTGTCAAACCTGAGGTGCAGGGCAGAGCCCAGCTTGGATTCCCCCTGCAGTTTCAATGGGATAACGGATTCTCCTTCACTTCCTATCCTAAACTGATCCTGTGCGACGTCGCTACACGATGCGCCCCAGAGGTGGCTGCATTTCAGCGGGGGAGTGAGAGTGTGCCCCCATCTGTACCAACGAATGCTGCATAGACCTAGCTCAATGCAGTGACAAGGAGGGGAAACCAAGAACCTGCTTCTTATTCCAAAGGGGGTTTATTGAGGCAGATTTTTTCACATACGATTCAGTCTTGTGATTAACCAGGACAAAAAAAACAAACCCAAAGAGGTCAAATAAATATACAATAAAAAGTTAAACGGCATTAAAAAGGCGAGTGCTCTCAGTTTGGATAAATACAGCACACCGATACATACAGTATATTGGGGACGTAGGCCGAGGTTTTCAAGAGCGGCTAGCGATTTGATTTCTTGGGCAGCTCCCCTGCCTCGACATGGCCTAACGGGGCCTGATTGCCAGAAGGCAGCTGGCTCAGCAACACCCCCCCTTTAGAGCTGGCACCCCACAATCGCTAGTCGGTTTGAAAATGCCAGCGGTAGAGACTATCACACAGTGATAACATGGTTTGTGGTCACTTTAGCTTCAGCCCTTTAGGTGTCTCTGGGTTCAGTTTCAATCGGATTTCATTTGTACAGAATATACAAGGAGTTTTTCTTTGTTACAGGCGAGAAGATGAAATGAAGAGATGGCAGGGGATACCGACCAGGGGGCAGTGATCTGCACCCCTCTGGCCATGGTGGAATCAGCCCCCACCACAGTGGAGAGGTTTGAGAGAGCCCTGCGATCAAAGCTAACATTTCCCTTTTAGTCCCCCCCCTCACCGGTCTGGTTTCTGGTGTTGTCGCTGCTTCATGCAGAATCCCATGACATGCCACGGGCTCCAGGGGGCACCCCACGGCGCGATGGGTTAGTGTCCAAGCCAAAGCGGGGACTTCGCCCCTGCTGAGATGTGGGAGATTGTTACCCTCGCCACATCAGAAACCCTCAGCCGCTCAACGGCACCATGCACTTTGCAAACAGGGGGCAGGGAGGAAGAATTACTGTCCCCCTTGAGGACAGGGAAAGGGAGATGCCGGGAGGGGAAGTGACTTCCCCAAGGAGTGGGAACAGAACCCCGGAGTGCTGACTCCCAGCAGGCCCTCTGCCCTAACCATTAGACCCAACTGCCTCTCAAGCAGGGTTGCAGTCTAGGTGACGTTAGCCAAGCTGGGGGTGGGTCATGTGCCCACGGGCAGAGCATAGGTCGCTGTCTGGGGGGTGGGGGGTGGCGGCAGGAAGGGAAGGCATTGGAGCCCCGGGTATGTGGATTTTATTGCTGGGGTGATGGCGAGGGCGACCCTACCGCAAACCGGCTCTGAACGCCGTGGGATCCATCAGGCTCTGTGCATGGCTGTGTCCAACCCTTGCCAGGAGAACGCCCAGCCTGCTGGCACTGGCATGCGTGCGTTTGACCAGTGCAGCCATCCCAGGTAACACCGCTCGCGTCCAGTCCTGGCAAGGGTGGCCTTGCCCCCTGGGAACAGCATGGGGGTTTAGTGTTCTGGGGGGAGCACTCCAGGTGCCAGGCTCTGCCCGGACTGCGCTGGGGATGGGCTGAGAACCAGGCTGCAGTCGGAGGGCAGGAGAACCGTTGGTGGATGAATGGAGCTCCCGTCACAGGGTAGGCACGCACCCCTGTGCTAAGGGAGCAGTAGTGTCACACAGGAGTCGCCTGCTCGGAGGCCCCCACCCCTCACGGGAAGGGATTATTGCTACAATAAGGTAGGAAGCCAAGGAGGCCGAGGGCTGCCCCCCCAGGACCTGATGGGGCCAGGATCCAGGGCAGCGCCAAGCAGGCCAGGGGCAGGAGGAGATCTGACACGGGAAGCTGGCTGGCCTGCAAACTGGGGGGCTAATGGGGCAGTGTGGGCTGCACAGCTGGGATGAGGGCAGCAGCAGCCCTGGAGACCAAACACTTCGCATCAGGCCCAGCGGCGCTGCCCCCAGCAGGGGTGAGAGGGGAGGGCAGCACCCATCGGCCCCTCCACTGTCAACGCTGTAACCCCTGGGTCTGAGTCCCGTCCCCCTGTCCCAGTCACTTGTCCGGGCGGGCAGCAGCCTGGGAACTGCCTTGCTACCCCCACACTGCTCCCCACAGGAAGTAACCTTCCTGGCTTGACCCAACGCAATGGGGCCTCTTATTCCAGGTCAATCTGAGCAACCTCCCGGCTGGCCCCCTCTTCCACTCAGTGCCCCTCCCTCCTTGGCTCTCCGGCCCCCCTCGTGATCACTAAGCGTGCCCCCAAGTCCCTCCTGCTGACGGGCCTGGCATCAGCCGGCAGGGGCAGCTCGGCTAGAACTCGGAGGCTCTGCAAGGGGCCGGCAGGGGACAGCTCAGGGAGGAAAGGAAGAGGCCAGGAGACAGTTCTGGAGGGTTTATGAACCCTAAAGATCCGGGGGTTACTTTGTGGCCTGGCAGAGCCTTGCCCAGGGGAGTTAGGGGCAGCGAGGGCTGCCCTGGTGCTGGGAAGGGGACAAGTGCCCAACGTCATGGAATAGCTGGGCCCTGCCCCTCCCTGCCATTAGCCGTGCCTGGCCCTGAACACTTTCCGCTCGCTGGCTGGGAAATAAAACCAGGCGACCTTGAAACAAGCAGAAAACATTCCAGAATCTGGCTGCTGGGCCCTGAGGGCATGGGAAGGGGCGGTCACGGGGTTGCCATCCTCCCCTGCCCACCCTCCCCAGCCACACACGTCTGCATCACTCCACTGGGTGAGAAGAGCCGCCCCTTGGCAGCAGGTCCTGAGCTGTGGGGAGGTGGGGGGGAAACGCTCATCGCCAGACGGGGTTAGCACCTCTGGAGAGTCCCGGGGACCTACCTGTTGGGAGACACAAGAGGAGCAGGCCGGTGGCAGGTGAGGGGGCGGGGCCAGGGGGGGCCTCAGGCCTCCCGCTCTGGCGCCGCCCTGTCCCGTAGCCCCAGCTCACCTGCAGGATCCTCCGCCGCTCATACAAAGACCTTGGCCAGGGCGTCGGCCCCGGCACTGGCGATCAGGGCCTTGCTAGGGTGGAAGGCCACAGCATGGATGGCCTCCTCGTGTTTCTTGCGGTGGGCTGTGATCTCCTGCACGCACGTCTTGTTGTCCAGGTTCCAGAGGCGCAGGGAGCAGTCGTGGCCTGGGAGAGCCAGCGGAGAAGGGTCACCCGGGGTCGAGGGGAGAAGACACTCGCCCACGGAGTCGGGAACAGAACCCAGGAGTCCTGGCTCCCAGCCCCTGTGCTCTAACCACTAGACCCCACTTCCCTCCCAGAGCTGGGCATAGAACCCAGGAATCCTGGCTCCCAGCCCCCCTGCTCTAACCACTAGACCCCACTTCCCTCCCAGAGCTGGGGATAGAACCCAGGAGTCCTGGTTCCCATTTCCCTGCTCTTCCCTCAAAGTCCAGCCAGCAAAGTCCAGACCTCCCACTCCCGACACTCTGGGTCGCTCGTTTACTGCACTTAGTGCTGGATTCTGGATCCGCTTCCCACTGAACACGCCCAGCATGGGCAGTGCCAGGCCAAGGGCGCCCGCATTGCTCCCTGCACTGGAGGGACACCTCCCGCTAGGGGCGGGAGAGGAGAGCCCAGCCCCCATGACCCATTCGGTCCTCGGCCCCTCTGACGCAGCCAAGAGGGCAGGTCTATTCATGCCAGCGGCGATGGCGGGTGCCCCGCTTGGAAGCGGCTGAGATCCAGCAAACTCATTTCACGCCAGGGCCACACGGGCGGGAAAGATTTTTGGTCCCCATTGGATTTGAACCCCCCGGATCACTGCCCATCCCCCCCACCCCCGCAGATGACTCTCAAAGCGGAAAGCAGGCAAGATGCACGCAGCTGGGGAGCAGGGTGGGGCAGAGAGACACTTACTTCCAGACATGAGGAAGACCCCGTTGGGGTCCACGGCGAGGCAGGTGACAGCGTCCAAGTGAGCGACCATGGAGTGGATGGCTTTCCCTAGGCAAGGAGAGGAGAAAGGTTTAATAGGGCAGCTCCCCCTCATGCCTGGGGCCTGCTCCAACCACTAGGTGTTCTCCCCACAGCCCACGGGGTGGGGTAGCTTACAGCGCTGGATTCCCCACATGGGCATGGAAAAGGCGGCTCCCTCTACTGGGGGGGGGGGGTCTTGGAGCAGCACACTTAGGGGAGGGCACAGAGGGGCCCCCGGGCTGGCGAGAGTGGATTGGACCCTCCTGGGGAAGGGGGAGACACTGACATCCCCAGCGGATGAGCCGGAGAGGGCTGGGAGACATCAGATCTGTAGACACAGTCTGTTCAAGGCAGGCGAGGGGAGCTCGAGGGCAGACTGGTCCTTGGGAGGGACATGGGCATGTATTAGCTGGGGACGAAGCCTGGCCTCGAGAGGGGGCTGATCTCATCACAGGAGCTTGGGCTGGCTGCCTTCCTGCCAGGGGGTGGGGCTGAGGAGGGGGCAGCAGGCCCGTCCCAGCTGCCACCAGATGGCTGCCCTACCTGTCCGGTTGTCCAAGAAGCGGATCCCTCGGTCGTCGTGCGCCGTGATGGTGACAGGCTGCGTCGGGTGGCTCACCACGTGATTGATTTGACTGAATCCTGGGTCAGAACATGGGAGAGGGAGCAGGTTACCACCAAACCATCCATGCTCCCTCTCCCCCCCCCCCCCCAAGCAGCTGCCAGCCTAGGACTAAACAATCATCTCCCTCTTCCCAGAGCGGCTAAACTGGCCTGACCCCTCCTGTGCGGATCCCTTTACCACCCCCTGCTGGAGAAGCACCATCCAGTCAAGGCTCTCAAAGCACAAACTGAAGTGCTGGTCCTCACCGCTGCCTGGGAAATGGACACTTCACGGCGGGGAGGGAGGGAATCGGGGAGAGGCAGTGACTTGCCTACCATCACTCAGCAAATCAGTAAGAGCTGTGAAGAACCCAGGAGTCCTGACTCCCAACCTCCCTCCCACCCCCTTGTGCTCTAACCACTAGACCCCACTCCCCTCCCACAGCTGGGACTAGAACGCAGGAGTCGCCCCGGCTCACCAGTGGCGGCTCTGGATTCCAGCGTCAGGATGGGCTGGGAGGTCTCCAGATCGTACAGCACCGTGTTGCCCGTTCGGAAGGCGGCCACAACATGGGCAGGGTCCGTGCTGGCGAACACGACAGAGGTAGGGATTCCATATTCTGCGGGAGGGGTGGGGACACAGGGAGAACAATGAAGGCCGCCTTACGGGACCAACGCTTCAGCGCCAAGACCACACCTGCTGCAGCGCCTGACAGAGCAAAGCATTCCAACCGCACTAACACACAGGTTTCAACCCATCCACTCCCAAAATGCAGCCATCTCTGAGTTGGAGCATGTCACGTGCACACAGCAACAGCACATAGTTTACGACAGGAAGTGAAGAAGTGCCCTGTATCCAATTGAAACTAGAGGTCTGTTACATAGGCGGAACAGCATTCCCTGAGTTGGGATTTGACCAGGGCATCAGGCAGCATTGTGACTTTTTGGGAAGTTACCAAGGGATCTTCAATGCCCACAAGAGAGAAGGGCCCTCGTTTTAGATGGCACCTAAGGTACATATGTGCCCCCCCCATCTCTGTCGTATATGAGCGCCTCACAATCTTTAATGGATTTATCCTCCCAATGCCCATGAGGCAGGGCGGGCCTATAATCCCCATTACCCAGATGGGGAAACCAAGGCACAGAGAGACTAAGTGACTTGCCCAAGATCACACAGGCAGTCTGTGGCAGAGCAAGGACTTGAAGCTAGGTCTTCCAAGTCCTAGGCTAGTGCCCTAACCAATGGGCCATCCTTCCACCTACTGTAGCACAGCATTCCCTAGCACTGTGCTAGGGCACTGGGGTCAAGACTGACCCAAGAAGAGGGAGCTCCCCATCCCGTTCGTAACCCCCCAAAGCCTTAATCTGGTGGGGAACATCCTCTCAAAGAGGCCCCCATTTCCCAGCCAGGCTCTGCTATCCCGGGGTAGGGTTCGCTCACCACGCTCCGTGTTGTAGGTGCTGAGGCAGGATGGATTCTCGCTAGGGTCCCATATTCTGACCGTGCCATCTGCTGAACACGAAGCCAGGCGGTTCTTGGAAGGGCTGAATGCCAGGCCCCAGATCGCATCCGTGTGGCCTTCCAGGACGTTGCTGAGGACTCCTGGATCTGGGCCAGAAACAAAGCCGGGGTCAAGGAGGAGTCACGCTGGATCCTGGCTCCCAGCTGGGGAGCCTCACCCTAGTTTGCCCCAGGGCCCTCCTCTAGCTGAGAGTTCCCAGCATACAGTGCTCCACCTCCACTGGAGTGGCCAGGCCGCAGTGCATGCTGGGAGCTGTAGTCTCCACAGGTAAAATTGAGAGCCACTGCACCCTGTTGAGTTTTCTATACATCAGGTACAGCCCGTCAGCACATGAAGAGGTTCCACCACAGGCCTCTGTTGAGCACCGGCACGCCCACTCCCCAGCACTGCCACCTGGAAAACTCCCAGCAACCCCAAGGAGACAAAACCACCCTGAAAATCACCAAAAATCTCCCATTTGGGCCTCATTCTGCCCTCCTCCCAGCTGTCAGGAGACAGGTTGGATACTCTGGGGTCTGATCAGTGCATAGGGACTGCCAGGGGAGAGGACGGACAGACAGATGCCTGCACCCACCGTAACTGTCGTATGGATCCATGCTCAAATCCGGGATCCTCCAGAAGCGGATCTTGGTGTCCGTTCCGCCACTGTAGCAATATTCACTGTTACAGCCCATGGCAACGGAGAGCACTGGACCCCTGCAGAAACGGGATGGCCACAGAGATGAAGGGGAGGGTGAAGGAAATGGGGCAAAGAAAGAATGGGGGAGGGGGAATTCCAAAACTGTAGGATGGGGCTTCCCCTCTCTGCCTCACACTCACAGGGTACGTCTACACTACGAGATTAATTCGAATTTAGATAATTCGAATTTGGGAAACAGATTGTATAAATTCGATTGTGCGCGGCCACACTAAGCACATTAATTCGGTTTTTAACCACATTAATTCGGTGGTGTGCGGCCACACTACCCCATTAATTTTAACCACATTAATTCGGTAGTGTGCGGCCACACTGCCCCTAATTCGAATTAACAAAATCGATTTTGGTGCTACTCCGCTCATCGGGGTGGAGTACAGAAATCGATTTTAAGCGCCCTTTAATTCGAAGTAACTGGCTCCATTGTGTGGACGGGTTAAGGATTAATTCGGATTAACGCAGCTAAATCCGAATTAAAGTCGTAGTGTAGACCAGGCCACAGAGACTCTCCCAAGGAGCTAGCGTGGGTGCAAACCACACAGGATGAGCCAACCACAGCCACCCACTAGGGGAAAGGAGCTCCCAGCTGCGTGGAGCCCATCTGAGCACTGGGCTTCAGGAAGGTGTTTGTGGAGTCAGAGCACCCTCTAGTGGCAAAGTCTCTAGTATGACGCTGCTCGGTTGGCACTTCAGACAGCACCGGCCTGGACTGAGCCGCTCGTCCCTCGTGGACTGACGGAGTCGTTTAATGAACTTGCAGGACACAGGAGCTGCACTAGCTGCACTCGTAGGTAGGCTGGGGGTTCAGGATTAGCCCTGACCCTCTCGCCCCAATCTCCTGTGGGTTTAACCCTCACCCCTTCATTAAATCACCAGGGTTCCACCATCTGATCCCAAAGGCTGCACTGGGGCCAAGGATCCAGACTCTAGGGCAGGGGTCGGCAACCTTTCAGAAGTGGTGTGCCGAGTCTTCATTCATTCATTCTGATTTAAGGTTTCGCGTGCCGGTCATACATTTTAACGTTTTTAGAAGGTCTCTTTCTAGAAGTCTATAATATAGAACTAAACTATTGTTGAATGTAAAGTAAATAACGTTTTTAAAATGTTTAAGAAGCTTCATTTAAAATTAAATTAAAACGCAGAGCTCCCCGGACCGGTGGCCAGGACCCGGGCAGTGTGAGTGCCACTGAAAATCAGCTCGCGTGCCGCCTTCGGCACGCGTGCCATAGGTTGCCTATCCCTGCTCTAGGGTCATGGGTTGGCTCTCTGGGCCCACGGAGTACATTAGGGAGATGCTCCAGCCAGAGTCATTCATGGATTCTGGACCCTGGGATCAATACACGGGTGGAGAGATGCCCCTTTGGGCAGCAGTACCAGGCACCAGCCTCATACCGCAGGACCTACCTGTGCGCCCGGAAAGCGTAGACCGGCTCCACGTCCAGTGCGGCGTTCCTGCGGCAGGAGAGGAAAGGGCAGAGGTTAGGGGGGGATACCCGGGTCCTACTCACTGCTGGCAGGGCTGGATGCTTTATACTCTAGTGCCCAGCAGGCCTGGCTCAGGGACACCCGCAGGACCCGCCCAGTGGAAAGGCCCAGGGTTCAATGTGTGACCTTCCCTCAGCATGGGGGGGGGGGGGGGGGAGAAGGGGAGGGGATTTTGCTGTGATTTTAACCCTTTTGTGCCCACGTCAAACTGAACAAATCAGGCTAACAGCTGGCAATGCTCCCCTTCCCCACCTCCCCATTCCAAAATAACCAGCCCCACATGCAGCATGATGTGGGATGCCAGGGGGGAACCTTTAGGGGCTGCTGGCTGGCAGATGCCTTAGACACGTGGATGTATTTGTGTTTTCCCTTCCCCAGATTTGGTTTTTACAGGGTGTGGTTAACGCATCTGCCTGGCAAACCCTCCCCACCCCTCCCCCACGCAGCGCCTCCTGCTGGCCCTGCTGAGCCTGGCATGCTCCCCAAGCCACAGGCAGGGCTCACTTTTTGGCAGCAACCGTCTTCTGGAGGTTCCACAGCTTCAGCGTGCCGTCCTCAGAGGCGGTGACCAGCGCGGACTCCGTGTGGTGGAAAACCAGGGCCCGGATCCCATCGTAGTGACTCCGGAGAGTGAACTTGGGATTCCAGGTCTTCTTAAAGGCGTCCTTGCCATCTGACAGCTGGAAACACAAAACAAGGCCGTGTGATCACAGCTATGCTCTCCTCCTCCTCTGAGCTGGGCCAAGCCACCTCTGTCCACTTCCAATTAGCGCTCCCAACAGGGGCCAGCAGCCAGACTACCTCTGCACATCCTCTGCAGTTCTCTGAAAACATCCACTCAATGTGCAGCGGCAGTCAAAAAAGCGAACAGAATGTTGGGAATCATTAAGAAAGGGATCGATAATAGGACAGATAATATCACATTGCCTCTATATAAACCCATGGTACGCCCACATCTTGAATACCGCGTGCAGATGTGGTCGCCCCATCTCAAAAAAGATATATTGGGACTGGAAAAGATTCAGAAAAGGGCAACAAAAATGATTAGGTAATGGAACAGCTGCCATATGAGGAGAGATTAAGAAGACTGGGACTTTTCAGCTTGGAAAAGAGACAATTAAGGGGGGATATGACAGAGGTCTATAAAATCATGACTGGTGCGGAGAAAGTAAATAAGGAAGTGTTATTTACTCCTTCTCATAACACAAGAACTAGGGGTCACCAAATGAAATGAATAGGCAGCAGGTTTAAAACAAACAAAAGGAAGTATTTTTCCACACAACACACAGTCAACCCGTGGAACTCCTTGCCAGAGGATGTTGTGAAGGCCAAGACTATAACAGTGTTCAAAAAAAGAACTAGATAAGTTCCTGGAGGATAGATCCATCAATGGCTATTAGCCAGGATGGGCAGGGATGGTGTCCCTAGCCTCTGTTTGCCAGAAGCTGGGAATCGGTGACAGGGGATGGATCACATGATGATCACCTGTTCTGTTCATTCCCTCCCGGGCACCTGGCATTGGCCACTATCAGAAGACAGGACACTGGGCTAGATGCACCTTTGGTCTGACCCAGTATGGCCGTTCTTACGTTCTGCTTGTGGGTTATTATCCCAAGCATTTGCCTGCTTGCTGGCTCAGTACCACACCTGTCTTAACTACATTAGGTCCTTATATGGCCTCCATCACTGTGGTATCAGAGCACCTCACAATATTTATCCTCTCAACACCCGTGTGAGGCAGGGCAGAGCAGGGGTATTATTATTATTATTGCCTCTGTTCGCACAGCACCTAGCACAATGTGGCCCTGGGCCATGACGAGGGCTCCTAGGCGCTAACGTAATACACCTAATAAATAATAATTTCACTGATGGAAAACTGAGGCAGTGACTCACTCAAGGTCACAGAGGCATCGTGAGGCAAAGTAGGGACTTGAATCCGTCTCCCAAGTCCTAGGCAAGAGTCATAACCGCTGAGCCATCGCTCCCTCTCAACCCCAACAGGTTCAGTTACACACTTTTGCTGATGCCAACAGCAACGTGGCTTTTTATGGAATCATGGAGCTGCAGGGCTGGAAGGGATCCCAAGAGGTCCTCTAGTCCACCCCACTGCACTGCAGCAGGGTTGAGTCTACCTCCTGTCTGGCCCTGGGAGCCATGCGCTCAGGTCTGGCGCTGGGAATGCTCAGGACAGAGCACGGGTGGATTAGAACAAAACTCTTGTCAGAAGAGCTAAAAGAGGCAGGAAAGAAACCCAAACTGGCCTCGTACTCCTTCCTGCACTGGAAAATGGCTGCATATTTGAAAGGGAAACTAGCAACCCAGTAGAGACTGGTCATACTGGTATGTTCACTGGCTATGCAGGAGGGTGTTCTGGTGGTCCCATAGGAATCCAAGTTCGCGCCATATGTCCCAGACCGACTCTGAGAAGGCCCCGCCCCTAGCTCCCACTAGAGTTCCCATCTGGGGACTGCTAGTAGACACACCCTGCCTGATCCCAACTGTCTGCCTGGTGCACATGGAGCAAGAGGGCATCTGTGTCAGACAGGACCCACTCATGTGGTCTGTCCATCTGTTCCACACCCAGATAAGCTAGTAGCTAGCACAGGGGTCCCTGCATGGAACTCCCCCCAGCACGCAGGCAGCTGGCTTCTGCACCAGCTGAGATCCTCGGGTTACTTCCTGCAGAGGGCATTACAACATAGTCCAAGCTGTGGGTGACGGCAGCTAGGTCTGCGGAGAGAAATGACTGCTAACTCCAACCAAGGGGTGAATGAGAGGAGATAATCCTGGACACTGCTCTGCCCAGGGACCCCAGGAGGCAGAAAGATCCCCAGCCTGTGAGGCTCATTAGACTCATCTCAGTGCAAAGGACAGCTGGGTATTAGAGCCCACTGGAATGGGATGTACTGGGTGCACGGAGCGGTGCTGTGCCACAGATGCCTGGCACCACAGACGGCACTGACTAACACTCACGGAGCCTGGGCTACAGGCCAGCTCGGAAAGCTGGGGCGAGGAGATGACGCCGGCTACTCACGTCACAACTGAGCTCGTTGTCGTTGGTGACAGTCAGGTCTGCCAGGTCCCCCAGACTTACTTCCCCTCCGCCAATGGTGTCCATGATAAACACGTCCGAGGAGAAGCCAAGCGACCCTGCTGCAAGGGGAGAAGGGGCAAAGCTCAGGGCTAACTGGAGAGGTGCCAGGTGGAAGCGGGTTTACAACTGGAGGAAAGGCGGCAGTATTCCAAGCGTGAGAAGGGTATGTTGGGGGCACCCCTAGGTGGGAGGTAGTCTGTAGGGCCTCTGTAATTGGGGATTGGCTGAAGAGGTCCAAAGAAGATCAGAGGAACATGACAGCCTGAGCATAAGGGACCCCCCAACTTCTCCCCTCCATAACACAATCCCCACCCCACAGTCCAAAACAGGAGGGGAACAAAGGGACTAGCTGTTACCTTCGTGAGACCTGGGATGACTGGAGATGGCAGATGGAATAGATGGTTTAGGAGGGAGCCCATCAACATCCCGGAGATCGGCAAGCATGCCTTGAAGCTTAACTCTCCGGCTCTCTGCAGAGGAAGGGAAGATGAGGGAGGAAGGTTAAAATCCAGGCCCTGGCAGCGTGGTAAGAGACAGGTAGCTTCTTTGGGACCAGACCCCTAAAATATACTGAGCATGGGTATGCCCTCAGCATTTGTCAGTTTCACTGCTTCCCCTGTTCTTGGTGGAAGTCTTCCATCCAGCCACAGGGGAAAGAGAAAAATGCAAGAAGAGGAATTCATTCAGTGAAGCCCTATGGCCTAGTATGCAGGGGGTCAGACTAGATGCTCACAATGGTCCCTTCTGGCCTGGGAATCTACGAAGAGGAAAAGAACCAAAGGAACAGGCCTGGGACCTATTCTGTTCTACAGGGGTTCTTACCTCGCCCTCATCACTGTAACATCAGGGCACCTTTCAGTCACGCAGTAACTGACATAATAACCACCTCTCCCCTGTGGTTCGTTCTATCCCCCGAGGGGTGGGGATTGTGTGGGTGGGCGGGTTGTTTTGGTAAAGTTTTGTTCTTGTTTATTAAAATGTCCATGCCGCTCTGTGTTTCTGTTAGAGGAGCCTGGTTGGAGCGGTGCTCCTGGCACTGGGAGCAAAGGGTGGGCAGATTTCGGATAGTCCTTAGCTCCCGAGGAAGTTTGTTCCGCAGTCTGGGACCGGCCCCCGAGGACGATCTGTCTCCTGTGCAGACAGGCTTTACCCTGATGGTAACAAAGTTCCATGGTGCTGGAGGAACAGCGTCATCGACCAAGCTCCCCACCCTGGAGCCTCTTTTAGATAGGCTGGGCCCAGGCCATGGAGTGCCTTGAAGATAAGGACCGAGACCATGAACTAGATTCAATTTCTACAGGTTGCCAGTGTAGAGGGCAAAGGACAGGTGTGACATGCTCATGGCAGCCAGCGTTGCTGCCCAAAACTGCCTTCGGCTCATGGGGTGAAACTAATGATGCCCCTTCAAAAGGAAAGCTTTCCTTCCAGGCTGGGACACTGCATGGCCCATTGCAGCCGGGAGGAAATCTGGAGTGTTCAGTTCCTGAGAACACAAGGTTACAGCAGCTCAAGAGGGTGCTCACGTCATATGGAGTTCAGGTCCAGGGGCTAGGACCAGCTTCACTGCCGGGAACTGGAGCTGCCAGGAGCCAGGCTGGAATCAGTGGGGGGGTGGGGGGGGGAATGGATTACTGTACGTGTGTATGTGGGAACGGGGGAGGGGGAACGTTTCATGCCATCCAAGCCTGCCGAGGAAGTGCAGCTGCTCGGTGCTTTCCTGCTGAAGGCTGGTTGAGGGCAGCCCTGAGGGGAAAGTAGGATCATCCCGACCGGACATGGGAACAGCGGCTGCTGCTAGTAATGTGCTCGTCAGGAAGTCTGCGTTTCCCCTCTGAAAGCTCAGAGCACAGCTGGGGGAGGAAGGGGGCAGGGAGATGGGGAGTCAGTGGCTCTCTCACCTTGCTAGAAACCTTCCCCGGTTTGGGAAGTTAAACAGGAGTTTGCAGTGTGACCCAGCAGTAAAGCGCACAACAGATCCTGGGGAGTGGGAGTGTGTACAAGGAGGCGGCAGCTCCTCTTTACGGGGCTCTTGGGATTTACGTGCAGTACTAGGCACCATATTCCGGGAGGATATGAACGAACCGGAGGGAGTTTGACAAATAGAAATGATCCAGGAGGCGGCTGAGGGTAAAGGTATTCTTCTCCCTGACTCTTAGCCCCCCTGCTCTAATCACTAGACCCCCACTCCCCTCCCGGAGGTGGGGATAGAACCCGAGTCCCAGCCCCCCGGGCCAGCCATTATATCCCAGTCCTTTCCCATAGCCAGAGATAGAACCCAGGCATCCTGGCTCCCAGCAGCCACGAGATCTGTGGAGAGCCTGGCTAAGCTACGAGGAAGCTGTGGGGGGGGGGACAAGTCGCTGGCTGCATATACATGAAGGACGTCACCACAAAGGTGGGTGGGGAATTCGATTGGATGACACATGGACGTAAGTTGCAGCAATGGAGGGTTAACGTGGGCTGTAAGGAGCTGGGAAAAGATCTCCCCCAGGGACATGCGGAGAAGGGGGCAGGAGAAGGGGGGAAGCCCCATCGCATGGACACACAGAACCAGGCTGGAGGGCCCAGGCCTGTGGGGATGGCTGCTGGGAGCTCTAGGATCCTATCCACACACTCCCATTACCGAGCTCGTTCCCGTCCCCGGTGCGCCGGGCGTCCCCGGAGCCCTCGCCGTTCTCCCCAGAGCCCAAGAAGTCAAACTCGTTCAAGGCATCCTCAGAGTCTTCATCATCCTCCTCATCCTCCACCTCAGGCATCAGGGGCTTTGTGGCAAGCTGGCAACACAGACTGGAGAGAGTTAGCCTAGGGCGGGGAGGGCTCCAAGCTTAGCCTGCTCCCCGCAGCCTGTGGTCACAACGCGGAGACACCAGCCCACAGGACTGATATATCCAGATTCTGTTCAACACAGGAGGGCTGGGGGAGGAAGATCAGAGACCGTGGCCAAGGAAAGCCATCACTACTGGTTAGTTAGGGCCAGGCACATCTGCACACATGGGAAGGATGATGCCTTTCTCCAGGCGGAGTGCTTAGGGGGAGCAGTGTGCATATAGGGCTGCAGTCACTAAAGGGTTAGCTGTTCTATACAAGGCCAATAGCCGCTCGTATGTACGAGCACAGCGCAGGGCTCTGGGCATGCGTGTTAGGACACGTGTTTGCACCGACATTAACACGGCGTAGGGCTTCTCCGGCTGTCCCATTACCATGCCCCCAGACTGAGCGCTGGGGCGGCAGGTCCCTCACCCTGGGGCAGGCTGGAGTTGGGAAGGTGAAGTCATTTCAGGCATTGCTGTGTTACGGCAGCGGGGGTCAGACCGCCCCTCTGCAATCTCTGCCACACAGCTGCTGCTGCAGCACGGATCTCATTAGAAGCCAGAGATACTTGATGGGTATAAAGGGGACAAGGGAACCCTGCAGAAGAAACCACCACTCCCCCATCAGCAAGGGAAGGGGAACCAAGAAAAAGAGGGTGTATGGGGCAATGGTTAGAGCACAAGGGCAACCAGGAGTCCTAGGTTCTATCCCCACCTCTGGGAGGAGAGTGTGTCTAGTGGTTAAAGCAGGGAAGGCTGCTGGGAATCAGGACTCCTGGGTTCTATCCCTAGCTCTGTCATTGCTCACCATGTGACTGGGCACGTCACTTCTCTGCTCTGCGCCTCACATCCCCCATCTGTAAAATGGGCAAAATGGTGGTGCACCCCGCAGGATGGAGTGTGAGGATTAATTAAAGAACTTTGAGATCCTTGGATGAAAATGCTAGAGGAAGGCCAAGAATTATCATTGTTGGAAGCTTTCACGTTCAGCTCCCACCACCCACAGTAGGGGACAACTTCCTATCTGGCTGCCAAGGCAAACACAGGAGCATCTGATCATTATTTATAGCACTCTTCTGCAGAGGCTTATCAAGCACTTTACAAAGGCGAGTGTGTATTAACCTTGTTATACAGCTGGGGAAAACAGAGGCACATGGACAGGATTGGCCCATGGCCATGCAGTGAGACAGTAGTAAAGCCAGGAACAGAACCCAGGAGTCCTGACTCCCAGTGAATCCTTGTTCTAACCAATCCACTACACTCTCCTCTCAGAGAACCCAGGAGTTCTGATGCCCAGCCCCTGCCATCAGAAACCTATTGGGAGTGCTTGTTAGAGTGGCCCAGGACATGTTGATGTCTGAAATGGGACATTCTCCTCTCCTCGTAAGACCTACCTTTACTCGTTGTTTCTTGTGCTGCCGCTGGGTCTCGAGAGGAAGGCCTTCCAGATCTTCCTCTTCATCGCTGTCCTCGTCCTCGCAGTTCTGGAGGAAGGGGATTTTCTCCATCACCGAGCTGCTGATCCGGTCCTTTGTCTCCTTCCCAGCGTTCCTGCCAGAGGCAGAGTCGATACCAGGCCAGCGTTAGAGAGCGAGGCTGCACTGCGGCCCCCCAACCCAGCATGACCCACTGGGCAGAGGGAAAGGAGAGCAGCTGCATTGTGGAAGTCGGGGAGAAGGGATAGAAACCTCCCTGGTTCCGGGCACTAGCTGAGTTCTAACTGCCTCCATGGGCAGGTAATGCCATAGGTGTCTCCTGTCACACCTTCTTCTGAAGCAGCTAGGACCAGCCACTGAGGATCCTGCTCCGGTTCCTATGCTAGAAGATCTCCACGGCCCAGATGTCCCTCCCATGGCACCCTGCAGCTGGATATCAACACTTCTGCAGCGAACAGATGCACATCCCACTGGGGATGAGACACCAAGCAGCAAAACCCCTCGGTGGAGGCAGCTCCCCCATACCAGGCCGACTCCAGGCAACGCACCATCTAGGCAGCACGCCCCCTTTCTACCAAGCAGAATCAGGGCCAAGGCCCCTCCCTGCAGCGGGTGTATCCCCCTCCACGCAGTGCATCACCCATCTCCCCTACCAGCCAGACTCTGGATTGAATGCATCCAGCAGAGACCCCCCCGCCCCCAACCCCGGTTCCCCCCACCAGCCAGCACCCCCCTCATCCAGCAGAGACCTACCCTGCCCCATGAGACACTCCAGGCTGGAACCCCCTTCCCCTGCCAGCCAGATCCCCATCCATGCATCTAGCAGAGCACCCCTGCCCCAGCAGCCAAACTCCATCCATGCAACAGCCTGTGAGACAACCCCCAGCGAAGAGAAGCACGCAGCCCCTGACAGAACTCAAGAGGAGGCATAGAACAGCGATGCCCCCTACAGGAGGGAAGCGAGATGCATGGGCAGGACAGCAGGCTGCCCGCTCACCTTTGAATCTGTTCCTCGATCTGTTTGACAAGCAACGACTCGCCCCCGTTCAGCCCAGTGGGGCCCGGAGCGGGGCCCAGCCCCAAGTCGCTGGGCTCCACAGAGCAGCGGCCCAGCAGGGAGCGCACTCGCTTGGAGCGCATGTCCAGGATGGTGTCTGTGTAGCCCACTTCTTCCAGGTACCTGGGGGGAGGGAGAAAGGCGAGCTGAGAGCGAGGGCGCAGGGCAGGACATTGTAACACTCTCCGTCTGCGGATCTCCCAGCACTGTAGAGACACTGCGGGTCAGCAATCTCTCCAGAGCCGGCATGGGAAAGGGACTGCTCCAGGTCAGCAAAGCAGACCCGAGAACTTCCCCCTCGCAGTCCTGTGCGCTCCCTCACTTTGTCCGTGATGCCAAGCAAGCGGCACAGACTTAGGGGGAAATGGGGGAGGCCCAGGCAGATCCCCAGAGTCCCTCTCTGGAGGAGGGTGCAGCATGACAGCCCTCCACGCTGCCAGCGGCATTTGAGCCTCAGAGGGGGGTGGCTCTCCCAGCCAGAGGGCAGATGCCACATTAAAGGGAACGTAGCTGCAGAGAGGAAGGGTGGGCCTGTGAATAAGGCACAGGGCTGGGAGTCAGGAGAACCGGGTTCTATCCCCTCAGCACGGCCACAGGCTTGCTGGGTGACCTCGGGCAAGTCACTTGCGCTCTCAGCGTCTCGGTTCCCACCCGGTACACGTGGGGATAATGCTGCTGAGCTGATGGCCGGAGGACTGGGACACTAGTGCCTGAACTTACCACCCAAGCTACATATGGAGCAATGACAAATTCCTCACCTGCAAAGGGAGCGTTTGCTGCACTGTCAGGACAGATCCACCCTGCACCAACGCCCCAAAGAAGCTTTGAGTGTTGAGGTGCTTGGGCTAGAGCTATGGTTTAGTCCAGGTGAGGTCATATAAAGAGGGGTCCTCCCCCCATGCTTTACTGCAGGGTATTTTCAGCTTGCTGCGTAATTGTGCCCCATGCCCTGGCAGCTGCAAAGGCAGCACCCAAAAGCCTTCAGAGTTGATGAGGACATGTCGTATTTAGGTTCTATGCTTTGTCAGGAGCGCCAGGGAGCCCAAAGTCTGGGCAGGGCATTTTTGCATCCTTGTGTATTTCAGAGACCAAAATAAATAAAAAACTGTAACCTGAGTGGCACCGGAAAAGGATTATCAATAGCCAGAAAGAATAGCTTAGAGGGCTGTGAACTGCCCCTTTCATCTCAGTGGAACGTTAACTCTGGAACATACTGACGACATGTCAAACGTCAATGCCGACTGTTTCACTGCTAATGATGTTATGCATCTCCACTGGAGTTGGATGCGTTTCATGGGGCTAATTGCTGGGGAGGGGTATAAGGGTATTCAACATGCTCCTCCCCAAATTTAAAGACACCTGTGCAAAAGGGGGAGGGAAAGATGATGCAACCCCTCCATGGCACCTTAAGCCTCCCCTGGTGCCCCCTGTTATATTCTACAAAGCAGCTGCATGTTATCAATGCAAATATCTGCAGCACCACAGAAAGTCCAGAGTAAACTCAATTAAGCTGAATATTACTAGCCCCAGTGGATTCTGTACTGACCAGAGTTGAGACAGTGAAGGGGATGAAGACTGGGGGGGGGGCAGGGGAAGAGATTGAGACTGGGTAGTTTAGTCCTAGGATGCCTGCTGCAGAACTGAGGAGCATTGTGCCCCATAGCACATGGGATCTTGGTTACAAAAAGTTCTTAGAAAAAGGGTAACTAGTCTGTTAGTGGATAAAACAGAGGCGATCGGCAGGGTTTACGTTTGGTTCTATAGGAATTGCTCCTCGTGGATCAGCACCTGCCAACACAAGTAACAAGAGCAGTGAAGTCACAGCAGCATGGGCGGCTGCATGAGCTAGCCCTGCCCGCCTGGGTACACACTCGCGTGGCCACTGCCCATCCTGGGGCGGCTTCACTGCTGTTGTTACTCGAGCTAGCTTGGGTATGTCTACACCTGCCGCATTCACACCTCCGAACTGCAGTGTAGACAGACCCGAGGGGCTAGAGCAATAGAAATGTCACCTAACACCAGCTAGGGCAAAGATGAGAATATCCCCATTTGCTGCTTCGACAGCGGGGGCGTGGGGGGCAGGGCACCCCTCTTTTACCAACCTCACCTGGAATAGCTTGAGATTAAGTCCATGGGGCCCCGACGGTCAGGGCTTTGCAAAGGGTGCAGAGCGCAGGCATATTCCAAAAGGCATGGACCTGCATTGACAATATTCAAAGGAAAATTGCCTCCCGCCTCCCCCAGAAATGCAACTGCCTCTGGGATGCAGCACAGCAAGTGTTTAACAGCACATACCAACCAATGCTGTCATACCCAACTGAAACAAACAGGGGAAATTCAGAGAGGCAGAGTGGAGTTGTCCAATATGGAACAGGCCAGGGCACTGGGATTCATGCTCCTGTGGTAAGTTCTTTTAAGAGCTACAATCCAAGTAAATCTCGCCTGGAGAATCATCCTAGGGGCTCATCCAACTCCTCCTGTCCCATCACACAGCTCCCCATTTGCCCACTTTCCCCTGGGGGGCTCAGCTCCTGAGCCTCGGCTCCTCCCAGGAGGCTCTTCATACTCACTGCCGGAGCAGCTGACGCCCTTCTTTCCACACCAGTGGGTTGCTTTCCAGGGAAGTTGTTTCCGCTGGGCCATTGGAAACTGAGAGGACAGTACAGAAAGGGTGTCACTGACGCACCTCCGCCATGGGGATCCCATTCTGGCTTCAGCACCAGCTTTTCAGTAAGCCACCCACAGCCCTGGAGCAGCCTCAAACCCAAGCCCTCACCTGTCAGTGCTAGGCTAACCCCATGGAAAGAATCCAACCCAGAGGTCACGAGCCCATAGTATCCCACATCCCAGCTATACGCAATCACAGAAATCATGTCTGTATCCATGAGCAGGGGACTGGGCAGAACATATAGGACACTGTGGGTATGAGAGCACTCGCATGGTACAATACCTGGTTCTGACAGATCCGCTCTCTTCTCCCCTTGGTTCGGTTCGGTTCCAAACTTCAGCTTGTGGTATTTTGACCTTGAACGAATGTGGAAAAGTGAAGTTTGAGGTGAACCTAAAGCAACTGAGACAACGCACGATTCCCATATTATAGAGGGGGAAACTGAGGCACAGATGTGTGACACAACGTGCCTATGGTCATACAGTGAGTCTGCTCCAACCACTCCTCAGAATGGAGACCAGGACTCGGGAGTCCTGACTCTCCATGCACCCCTGCTCTAACCATCTGGCAATCCTTCCCCTTGGAGCTTGGAATTGAACCCAGGAGTCATAACACGTGCTTCTCTGCTCTCATCTAGTCTAACCACTAGACCGACGCATCCTTCCAGACCAGAGTCAGACACTGACCGTAGTCTGGCCCCTTCATGATTCCCTAGGCTCTACCCAAGAGCGAGTAACACCCCAATGTGCTGCCGTGTGTATATATGAGTGGGGGGAGGGTGGCAGGAGGATGGGAACCCTTGCGGCTGGACTCATGAGACGGCAGTAGCAGTAGATTTCAAGGGATCACAACTGATGGCTGAGACTTTCATGGTCTAACCCTGGTGACCTAACAGACTACAGGACCCCCTCCGAGAGTGAAGGGCCCCGCACCTGTTCTGCTGCTGGAGAAAACGAAGCCGGGGGAGTCTGCGTGGGAGGGGAAGTTTCCAAGGATCCCCCGAAACGTGGGGAGTGACAAGCAGGCCAGCCCACTCCCAAAGCCACAGCCCTCCTGGGTGTTCCCATCTCCTCTAGCGGCCGCATCTCTTACCTCTCTTGCTTTAAGGCATACTCCAACATCTTTATCCTGCGCACGAGGTCTGTCTTGAGGTTCTCTTGGCCCTTCCTCTCTCCCTGCAGAAATGCCACTTGGGCCTATAGGAACAAGAACCAAGCCCAAGGTCAGTCAGGTCCCATAAGGGCTTGGAGCGCAGGTTGTTGGCTCACACCCATGCTGCCCTCACCCCCCGCCTGCCCTAAAGTGCTTGGAGACCCCCATACAGGAAGTGCTAGAAATGGGTAACAGATGATTATTTTTTTACTTATTCCAGCAGAACCCAAAAAACAGTGCCAGTTATACCAGCCCAGTTGCTTGTGTACAGCGCTAACGTTCCCAATCAGTACAGGGCATAGGCACTAATTTATTCAGCCACTTTCATCCGAGGATCTGAAAGCAAATCACCCCCTGTAACACAGGATGCCTCACAGCTCCCTGGGGAGAGTCGGAGCCATTATTCTCCATTTTACAGATTTACCAAGAGGCGCGGTGACCTGCCCAGAATCCCATAGATAGAAAAGCAGGAGCAGAGTCTCAAATTGAAAACAAGAGTCCTCATTCCCAGCTCCCCCGCCGCTGCTCTAACCACTAGCCCCCACTCTGGTCTATTCCATAGAAGATTTTAACCACGCTTATCACCGTAGTATCTGAGTGCCTTCCAGCAGCGCACCGTGACTACACATCGGTCATGTGCTGGTCTCTCCTCCTCTCCCCAGAGGGAGAAGCGCCGTGCAGTGGACTGTCTGGTTTTGATAGGGGTGTCTGTTTTCTTTTAATATACAGGTACTTGTTGCTGTGTTTTTATAGAAGGCAGGTCAAAGAAATGTTCCTTGCAGTTGGAGTGGAAGGTGGTGAGGGTTACGATAGTCCTTAGTTCCTGGAGGAGTTTGGTCTACAGTCTCAGACCACCCCTGGAGACGGCTCTGTCTCCCGCATGGACTAGCTTTACTCTTATTGTTGAGAGTCCATTGGACCAGAGCAGCAGAGCTGTTGACCACAGTCGTTCCAGGAGCCTTAGATGATCTTTTTGATATGTTGGGCCCAGGCCATGTGGCGTTTTGAAGATAAGGACCAAGACCTTGAACCTGATTCAATATGCTCTAAGAAGCCAGTAGAGAGAGCGGAGGACAGGTTTGATGTGCTCCAGCAGCTGTGTTGCTGAGGAGACATGCCGGGGCGTTCTATACTAGTTGGAGTTGCCTAAATGCTGAAGTGGGAGTAGAATCCAGGAATCCTGACTCTCAGCCCCACTTCTCTAACCCACCTAGAGGTGGGCATAGAACCCAGACATCCTGACTCCCAGCCCCGCTGCTCAACCCCACTGCCCTCTCCCAAAGGCAGGAACAGACCCCAGGAGTCCTGACTTTCAGCTCTCTTGCCCTAATCACAAAACTATCCTTCCCCTCCGATGTCATTGCCAAAACTCTGATGAAAACAACAGGCCAATTTTCCTGCAGGTGCATCCCTGACTTCAGTGGCATCAGGCAGCTAATGCCGGGGCCGACTCAGCCCAAGGCACTGCAAGGCATCCACAACACCTCCCTCCTCCAGCTCTTTCACACAGCAGCAATCCAGCTAATTGCAGACCTGCCCGCTGCTGGGCAGCGGCCGCGAGGAGCTCACTCCACTCCTCATGCTCCGTTGCATTTGAGAGACTGCTCCACTCTGGACTGAGCTCGTGTGTGTATTTTCTCACCCTTCTCCAGGCAATTTAACCCAATCACAAAACGTTTCCATCACTTAAGGACCGTCTGTTGGCTTAAGCCGCGGGAATCTGCACCATATGCCAAACGGCCTGCCAGCTCCTAAGGCGAGATTGCGAGCTGGCTCCACCATCCGCCAGCTGACACCTTCTTAAACCCCCCACCCCCCAGTCTATTAACACAGATTTTCTGCTCATTAGCCAGATTTCCGGTCCGACATGCTCCCGTCAGTCAAACCCTGTCCCAGCAAACAGTGATGCTAAGCACCTGTTACAGATTCATTTCCAATCATTTAACACATGCCACATGACCAGCTTTCTGAGCTTCTAACATCAGCTACTTGTGCCCAACGCTCTAGGGTAGCAGAGTCGAACCCCAAAGGAGCACTGTTGCCATCTATGTAGGGATCAGTCCCATCTCCTCCACAACCCCTCTCTCCTGCTGGCCACGTACCTGCTCAAATGAACCTGGAGCCCTCTCTGGCTACAAGAACTGATCTAGCCCAACTCAGCCTGCCTTCGCATACCAGATCACCGTGCAAGGATCAAGACTAGAATTCCCTTTGCAAACATAACCTACCTTAGAGTACCACCATCTAGTGCAGTGTTTCTCAAACATTGGGTCATAACCCCCGGGAGGGGGAAGTGGGAAGGATCGTGAGGCGTTGAAATTTTTATTACAATCTAAAGCAAAGAAGATCTCGCTACCCCACTTCCCACATCCTCTGACCCTTCAAGGACATGTGTTCTCTGTCGAGCTCTCGAAACACACACACAAATCAATTACTTAGCCTCAGTACCAATATATATTTTTAATCTAACTTTTATAGTAAGCGGAAAGGAGTGGCAAAAAATTTTAACTTCAAATAAGGGATTGCCAACTTGCAAAGGCTGATAAACTCTGGTCGAATGGAACGAACACAGGACTAGGAGTTGAGGAATCTGAAGTCCTCGTCCTGGCTCTGCCACCGACTCACAGGGACTTCAGCAAGGCCCTTCCCATTTTGGTGCCTCAGTTTCCCAATCTGTACAGTGTGGATAATGATACCGACCAACCTCACCAGAGGTGGGGGGTGGGGAAAGAGCACTTTGCAGATGGAAAAGGACTGCTAACCACTGCTCAGAGACTGGGTCAAGGAACACCTTCCAGTGTGTGCCCGTAAACTCATTCCTAAAGAGCTTCCACTTCCCACAGCAACTCCTAGGGAACCTAACCTAACGCTATAACTTCTTGGCCTGCTTAACCCTATGTGAGCTCTGGGGAAGCATAAAAGTCACAGAGTTTGCTGGATCGAGACAAAGATTCTTGGCCCATCACACTCGACCCCACAAACCATCCCGCAGGTTAATGCAATCACTCCCAAGGAGCCTGTGACCCTCAGGGACTGCTTAAAATACTTCACAGATCTTACTAGGTTGAAAGATTCCATGGAGGCAAAATATTCAGATTCCTACAAAGACTTCTTGGAGTCCGCAGGCACACTGGCCATTTTTTTAAAGGCTGAAGCTTTGAAGAAACAGCAGTGCCGTTCTAACAATGATGACATCAAGGTATGCTAAATAACATGCAGGTAACCAAGGCTACAGTGTACTTTGAGTGCCTGGTGTAGAATGAATAATTCCAAATAGGAAGGGGATCAGTACTTCACTTGTCAGATTAAAACGAAGGAAGTTCCCTGGTTAAGAAAAAAAAAAAGTTGGTAAAATGGAGTTAAGACCGAGAAAGTATTTGAAGAAGGAAAAATGTGAAGAACACTAGAGTTTTACCTAGTCCTGTAGAAAGCCAAGGAATTCCAAGCTAAATCTAAAATCAATCAACTGATAATTTCCAAACAGGCCTTTCAATTAAGATCCCAAACAGCCCTTTAGCCCTGTTCACCTGTATGTCCCATTTTGCGTGTCTGCTATGAAAGGTTTGAATGGAGATAAAAGTACAGCAGTAACACAAACAAACTGCTCTGACAACACACACCTTGGAATTTCCACCAGGAATGTGGGACACTAGACAGGCCTAAAGCAATGGGACTTTATGGAAGGACTTTTAGTATGCAACCTTTGAATCAGAACGTCTTAAGCCATGCCCACCTCTTACACTGCCGAAGCCATTGGTTTATGTGCTGTAATATGTCCTTTCCTAGGAGCAGCAGGGCCAACGTAAACGTAGAGCATTAAAATGGGTGCCTTTAGTGGGGCAATAGAAAGTTGCACTGAAGCATGGATAGGCCTGTGCTACAGTTAGCAAATGAGGTCTGCAGGAAGGCCGGAAGTTGCAACCTTCCTTGGGCAACAATCCAGAAGCTCTATTATGCAAAGGTTGCTTTGCAAATGCTGCCACATACACCACTGAGTGGCCAATTCATGCACCAGCTGCACTGGCGCATGAGAACGCAGGTGAAACCCACCGAGCAATAAATGATCACTAGCTAAATCTGTCTCCTTAAGGATGCGTAAGTGAGGCACAAGCTGAAGTGATGCAGTGAATATTGTTTGAGGGACTTTTCATGTGAATTGCCACGCTATCTCGAATATTTATCTGGCCCGCATCACCATACTATCTGAGTGCCACACAATCTTTACCTGTGAGGTAGGGCAGAGCTATTAGGCCCATTTTACAGATGTGGAACTGAAACACAGAGAAGCAAAGTGATGTGCCTAGGTTCATACAGGATGTTTGGGGTGGAGCAGGAATTGAACCGAGGTCTCCCACAGCCCTGGGTAGGGCTCTAGCCATTGGACCATCCTTGCAGCTGTTTTCACGTTCCCTCTTCCACTGCTCCTCATCATGCTCTTCCTGGCTCCTTCCTTCTCCCCTGGAGTCCCAGTTGCCACAAGGATGCTCCCATGATGCTTACAGACACAGAGGCTGAGCTCTGATTACGCTTTCACGTGCTCCTCTGCCACAGCGCTCCCTACCCACAGTTATGAAATGTGGGTGGGCAAGAGGATTTGTGGTGGGGTTGCTCTCCTCCACTTGGCTTTTCAGCCACATCCCCGCTCCCTTCAGTAGCAATGCACATTTGCTGCGGTTGGTTAACTCCAGTATCACTGGCTGGCTTCAGAATGCATTGCTTGCTTCCTAGCCCTCATGATAATTCTCTTTCTGTCTCTTCCAAACAGGAAAGGCTGAGGTCAGAGCTGGCTGGATGAATCCAAAATCTAAGCAGCTGCAGGGAAGTTAGAGTATAAGCATATTAAACCAGGCACAGCCAGCTAATATCTCCCAAAGATGATCCCAAAGCATTCTCCCCAACACATGCCCTTGTTACCTCTAACAGAAGTATCCCACTCCTCTTTCCATCATTCTTCAGCCACTAACCACTCTCTTGGGTAAATGTCAACATCAGCTCTCTCAATAGCAAGTCCCTCCTCATCCCTGACACTGATATCCATGGAATTACTGAGACCAAGCAATGCTCCCCTGGCCTCTTCTCACTTGAGAATGAGATATGGTCAAGTGGTCTCCGCACAGGACTAGGAGCCAGAAAATCCCAATTTCTAATCATGGCTCTGACAGCGCCCACAAATACAGAGGAGTCAAGTCACTTCCCATCTCCGTGCCTCAGTTTCCCAATCCGAGAATACTGAAACAGTCTCATGGGGAAGTTACAAGGCTTAATGAGTTAATGTTTACAAAGGGGGATGGACAGCGGTATAGAAGTGTTGAGCACATGGCAGCCTACCCCCAGGGTACCTCCTCCTTGAGAGTCTCATTGTTTGGGCTATGGAGCTGGCATCAGAGTCTCAGCCAAGACTGCATCCTAATTCTCTTCTGAAAGCCCCATCTCATCTTCCCCTTGCAGCTTCCTCTTCTTGATCAGTTTCTCTTTCTCCATACTGCTGCTACTGACTCACATGATTCTCTTCCCTCACACCAAGGTCTCGTCCAATCTGCTACCCTCCCACCTGTGCCCCGGGACACGCCCTCGATTTTATAAGCAATTCTCTATGGCCTTTTTCCTGTTCCACTCATAACCCCTCCTACACAACTCTCCTCAGCCTCACCCTGCAGACTAAAGCCATCTCACTGCTCCCCTAGCATCCCAATCTCATTAAACTCTCCAGCCAGATTCGGTCTCTCAATCCCTGCATATTCCCTTGCCTGGATACCTACAACTCTGTCCCATCCGTTGCCTTTCACCCCCCTGCTCACATCAAACCCTGCTGCTTGGCCCACTTCAATTCCCCTTGCTACACAGACCAACTATAAGCCATCATATATACAAGCACGCACCCCAAAAAGCAGTTTATGCCTCATGTCCACACCAGTTATAAGGATCCGGAAATCTGAGACACTTTCTAGGGATGCCTTACAGCCTGCAGCATCCAGCACACATGCCAGAGGCTGGCATCAAGGCCTTCTGGCCTGGCACATGATAAGCTATTGCTCTTCACCTCTTCCACCTGTTCTCCATGTGCGAACAGAGGAATAAAGTGAAGTCGATGAGATCTGGCCAGTTTTGTTTGCCTCTCTCCTGTGATCTACAAACCCATCAGCGTTCAAGGGGATAGTAATTCGCTCACCCAGGCGCTGATGAGTCACACCATTCATTCAGACACCCTTTGCCAAGGATCTGAAAGGTCCTCGCTCACCGCCCTTCTCCACTGGTATTCGGGAAGGAGAATTCTCTGTACCTGAGCTGCGGTTTGGAACAGGGCATTCCCTTAACATCTTCAGCACCTATTTCCATCCCAACCAATTCATCCCTCCAACCCTGTGGAAGTGAATTCACCTCAATTACTAACCGCAGATCCGCTGGCTGTGGCTATTCGGAGAAGTTAATGCACTTAACAGCCCTAGTCACTACTCAGGGAAATGTCCATCCCTGGGCGCTGTCAGCATTGTTGTTTGGAGAGGTTCCCATTTCCTCCCATCCCAATTCCATCCCTAGAGCTACTCAGGGAGAACAGCCCTGCTGGTCTTCATGCCCTATTGAGGGAGATCACAGTCCCCTGCTCCTTAAACAGTATCTCAAGAAAGTGTCATTCCCTTTGCTCCAAACAACAATAACCGGGGAGCTGCTCCTCTTGACCAGACCCCTGGAGGCTATTCAGGGAAGTGACCCCCTCCACCGCCTCTATTAGGTGTCCCACCTCAATTCTCTCTTCCCCCACCCACTCCCTACTGGACTGGATGTTTTCTGTGCCCCCGCCAACAACTCCTTCCCTAGTTGCTACGGGGTTGACAGATACATATCCTCCCCCATGCCCTCACCCCAATTCCTTCCCTAGTCCCTATTGGAGGGCGATGGCTACAGTTCCCCCCTCGTCACCTCAACTCCCTCTTCAATCCCCCTTGGGCAGCAGCAGACATTTCCTGGCCCCTGTCCCAACATTCACCCCCAACTCCTTCACTGGTCACTATGGAGGGATCGACAGCCATGTTCCTCCCCCATGATCACCCCAACTCCCTATTGGAGGGTGACAGCTGCATTCGCCCCAACTCATTGGCTCCTTCCCCTGGTGCTATGGGGAGGCGACACCCCTCACACTCACCCCAAGCCTCCTCAGGCCTTCTGGGACAGCAACAGCCACCACCCCTAGTTGCAAATAAGGGGTCCCAACTTCTCCCTTCAATGACCTGGTCTCTCCTCAGGTCTAAGCCCCCGGTCCTGGGGGGCCCTGCCACTCCCCCGCCCACGGGGGGGTTCCCGGTCCTGGGGGGACCCTGACATTCCCCCACGGGGGGGTCCCGGTCCTGGGGGGCTCTGACATTCCCCCACGGGGGGGTCCCGGTCCTGGGGGGACCCTGACATTCCCACGGGGGGGTCCCGGTCCTGGGGGGCTCTGACCCCCCCCCGGGGGTCCCGTCGGCCATTTCCCTCCAAGATGGCGGCAGCGGCGGAGGCAGCGGTGGCCCCGGTAACCGCCCGCGTCCCCCAGCGCCCCGGCCCGGCCCGGCCCCCCGCCGCCCCCGGCACCTGCAGCTCGGCCCGCTCGGCCTCCCAGCGGCTCTTCTCGGCCTCGAAGCGGGCCCACTCGTGCTGGATGTAGTGCAGGATGCCAGGCAGGCTGAGCTCGCCGGGCCCGGCCCCCGCGGCCGCCCGGCCCGGGGCCTGCGGCGGGGGGGGTGGCGGCTCGGCCCCCGCCGGGCCCGGGGCCTGCTGGGCCCGCACCAGCACCCGCTCGGCCTCCATCATGGATCCCGGCGGCTGCCACATAGGGAGCCGTGCGGGGGGGCACTTCCTGCCAGATAGGGAGCCGCCAGGAAATGGGGCCCGCGCCGCGGGACGGGGGCAGGGAGGGGTTCCCATGGCAACGGGCCCCTCCAGGTAGGCCTGCTGCTTCCCCCGCCCCCCCCGAGCAGGGGGGTTCCCATGGCAACGGGGCCCCCAGTTCAGGCTGCTTCCCCCTGAGCAGCGGCGGTTCCCATGGCAACAGGCCCCTCCAGGTAGGCCTGATTCCCCCTGATCGGGGGTTCCCATGGCAACAGGCCCCCCAGGGTAGGCCTGCTTCACCTTCCTACTGTTCCCCCAGCAAGGAGAAGGATTCCCATGGTAACACCCCCTCCCTAAAAGGCCTGCTTTATCCCACCCAGAGCAGGGAGGGAGCAGTTCCCAGGGTAACCCCCCCCCCCCCCCCCCCCCCCCCCCCCCCCACCAGACTTGCTTCACCCCCCACTCAGAACAGGCTGAGGGGGATTCTCATTACACTGGGGACCCCAACCAAGTTCCCCCTAGAATAGGGTCTCTTCTCACCCCTATCCCGAGCAGACAGGGAGAGGTTCCCGTTTCAATGGGGGTCTCGATCAGGCTCCCGCAGGACAGGCCTCTCATCCACCCATAGCAAACAGGTAGAGGTCCCCATGGCAACAGGCTCCTCGCCACTGCAAGCACAGTCTCACCTCCACCTAGGACTGCACAGGCCACCCCATTGACAGGCCACCTCCTGCCCAGATCAGTCCCCTCCCCAAAGTACTGTTCTCTCTGCCCCCAGGCCAGATCCCTTCTTAGCACAGGGCTGAAACTTCAGTCTGGTTTGGATGAGGACAAATCAAAGCCTGCCTCATCTCCCCAACCATACTGCTGGAACATTTGGTCCGTCACCTTAGCTCCATACCGGCCCCTATTCAGAGCAGTCACTGTCCCTTCCTTTCAGCTATTCAGGGTGCTCACCATCTCCTTTCCCCCTCTACCTCCTTATCTAGGGCAATTGCCTGCCTTACCCCAAATCCACCACTGGTTGGTATTCAGGTTTATCAGTGTGCTTTACCTGTCTTACCTAGGAGGACTCACAGGGCTGCCTCCAGAAATCTTGAGATCTTTGGCTGTGGCAAAGGAACCAAGTCCAGAAGCGCTGTGAAATTGGGGTGGAATAGATGTAGAGGCAGCAGAGAGATGGGACTCTGTCCAGACATCCTTGTGCCCCACTCTTACACAAATTCACTTACATTCAGGCATCAGTCATTTCCCTGATTTAAAAATATATAATGTGATGTCAACTTTGTTCTTGTTCTCAAAAGCCAGAAACTAGGAGGAGGAAGATGTAGGTGAGTGGAAAACCTCAGGCATCTTGTTGACAGCCTATAAAGGTGGCCATTTGGGGTTAAGATAGAGACAGACTGTTCAAGACCATTGAAATCCAAGGCCTCAGGAGTGTTGCTGGAAGGAACAGAACACCGACTCAGAAGCTAGGGCTACGAAGCCTATGATCAGTGGTTGTTGATTGAATCCCCCTATGTTTTATGGTGTTGTGCATTGTGATATGTGTGGAACTCTTACCTGGGGCTTTTGTCTCCTGGTGGAACCTAGGCAGGCGGAGAGATTGTGGTCATAACTGTCGGGGAGCTGTTTGTAACGGCAGTCATAGAGTCTAATGGTTTTGCTTGACTCCTCTTGTATGACTGAGCAGGGGACAGCAGAAATATTTTGACAAGGAGCAGGGACAGGAGACCGGAGCCAGAAACATGCTCGCTGATGTCACACTTAGCTACAAACTTTGCCTGATCGAGTACTTTGCTACAACGAAGGTTATTTTCCTGTCAATCATTTTATGCTCTTTTTCACTTCTAGTGCTGGTGAAAGGGGCCAGATTGGCAACCCCGGAGACATCCCCACAAGTACATCAGAGGCAACTAGAGAACCAACTCCCTCAAAACGCACTACACTGGGTGCCTTCTCCCTTCCCTGGAGGGACACAGTTTAGAGGTAAGAGGGGGCTCGCTCATAGATTCATAGATTCTAGGACTGGAAGGGACCTCGAGAGGTCATCGAGTCCAGTCCTTGGTCTTGGTCCTTGGTCATTCCTTGGTCTTTGCTGCGGCTTCCCACCTGGCAGCCAATTAGTGCCAATAGGGATGGGGGATTGTTGATTTTTTTTTTAATGTGGACATATGCCCACTAGGAGTTGGACTGAGCCCCCCAGCTCATTTCACACAGGCCAGCGTTTAATGCTATATACTAAGAAAATTCCAGCTGATTTCTTCTGGAAACTTTGAGGATTGGATCCCTCTTTTCCAGTACCTTGTTTCCAAGAGTGGGCAGAACCACCTGCTTTAGAGGAAAGGGCAAAACAAACCCTTTAGTAGACACTTGAGGAATAGCCTAACCATAGAGGAGAAATTTCTCCCCCCCCCTTCCCCCCAGTGAAAGGTTTGTGTCTGCCCAGAAGCAATGGGGTTTATATCCTTTTTATATATATGAGATTATACGTATAATATATATAAGTAATATATTACATTATATCCCCTTTTAACCTATCTAACATAACTATGAACATTCTTATTATCCATATAAAGTTTGGCTCCAGAAGGTAGGAAGGGTTGGGTCTGAGGTTCTGTTCCGGCCCAACTTTCTGTTTCTGTTCCACTTCCTTATTCCTCTGTCTGAAAGGAAACAGCATTTAAAAAAATATCAGGGCTGGTGAAATACTTTCTAGGTCTTAATTCATCTGACCTATTTGATTTCTCCTTTCAGGATCCCCTTTCTCAGATGTCCCTGGAAGAGAAGGCAGGTAAATATGCCTCCCACCACATTTCATCTGGACTCTGTCTAGCCTCTCACTCTCACCCTGTCTGTTAATGGACCATTGTGGGGTAGGATGTTTTTAGGGGTGTCACTGGTGTTCTGGCGTCTGTAGGAGGGAGTCAGGACTCCTAGGTTCCACCATTCCCAACTCTGCTACTGACTCACACTGGGCAAATCAGTTTCCATCTGTGTGCCGCAGTTTCAGTGGAGATAACAATGCCTCTCTCCCAGGCAGATTGCGGAGTTTAGTTCATTAACGTCTTTTAAGAACCATGCATTGAAGGTGCTAGAGCAGGGTAAGTGCCTTTTAATATAGCTTTGTCCTTTCCAATTTTACATAGATTCCCCCCACATACACACATTGGGAAGGGAGCAGAGATTAATACAATGGCTTTTTAACAACTTCAAGCTTATCTAAATCCATCTTCTTAAATGCTGCTTGACACAGGATCCCTTTCAATCCTGCAAAGCAGCAGGGGAGGAGACTAAGGTCTGTGGTGCTTATAAACAAGTGATTAAAAAAACTAAACCCATGCTGACAAGATTGCAAGCAACAAAACAGCTACAGAGCCCTGGCTTAACAATGCAAAGAGCCCGCTAGTGGAAAAGCTTCCCTGAGACCAGGCTTCCTTTGCATGCTGAGAAAACTCAACTTCATCCTCCTTGGGGAATCTTAGGCTTTGTCTACACTGCCAATTGAATGACAAAACTTTTGTCATTCGCAGGTGCTTAAACATCCCCACCTCCCCAGCCCCAAAGACAAACGTTTTTCCCAGGGCAAGTGGCAGTGTAAACGGCTTGTTGTCAGCAGGAGGGCTGTCCTGTCAACAATGTGAACCATGCTCGTAGGGGGTGGAAGTATTTGTCTGAAAAAGTACCGCAGCGTTTACACTTCTCCACTTTTCGCTAAAAGCTGTGTAGTGTAGACAAAGCCAGAGATGTTTTTAATTCTGAGGGCAGTTCATCTTTCAAGTGACACTGCTGCCTCCTCTTTGAATTCTAGTCTGTAACGTACAGTTTTTAACAGCTTAGATCACGGTGGCTAGGCCGCTGCAGTCCAAGTCAGAAAGGAGTCTGGTTTAGTACTAATTAATAATAGTTTGCTCTTTTCCAGCACCTTCTGCTTGAGGAGCTCCGAGTGCTTTACGCACTTTAACTAAGGCCCAGGGCCGGCGCTTCCATTTAGGCGACCTAGGCGGTCGCTTAGGGCACCAGGATTTGGGGGGGCGGCAATTTGGCGGCGGGGGGTCCTTCCGCGCTCCGGGTCTTCGGCGGCAATTCTGCGGCAGGTCCTTCACTCGCTCCAGGACCCGCCGCCGAAGTGCCCCGAAGACCGGGAGTGCGGAAGGACCCCCCCGCCGCAGAATTGCCGACAACGACCAGGAGCATGGAAGGACCCCCACCTAGGGCGCCAAAAACCCTGGCGCCGCTCCTGCTAAGGCCAAATCTACACTGGAAAAGGTTTGCTGGCATAGCTAGAGGTCAGACTAGATGATCACAATGGTCCCTTCTGGCCTTTTAATCCATGGACCTAGTGCAGATGCATTTTATGCTGGCAAAAAAGTGCTTTTGCTGGCATAGATTATGTCAGTTCCCCGAGTGAAATAAGCGATACCAGCATAACTCCGTCTACCCGAGGGCTTTTGCCAGCATAGAAATGTCATCCAAAAAATCACCCCCCAACCCACATTACTATACTGGCAACGTTGCTAGTGTAGACCTCTCCTAGCTGAATCTCCCAAAAGAAGGGGGGAGATAAAGATACCTGCATTGTATAGCTAGGGAGATAGGTGCAGACAGCTCAGGTGTTGCGTCTAAGGTCACACAGTGAATCAGTGGCAGAGGTGGGAATGGGATGCAGGAGGACACCCTGCTCTGACCACTAAGCCAACACTGACTTCCAGCTCCCCTGATCGAATCGCTGCGTGACATTTGCCTCTTTCTAGGTTTGGTTCCTAAGTTCCTGCATCTTGAGGTGGGAGCAGCGTTGAGGAAGCACAGCAGGGCTTGCTCCACTTCAAACCGTGTGGCTGCTCCAGGAACTCGTTGACCTACTGGGAGGAGAGTAGCTTTAACTAAAGGAAAGTGAGCGCATTGTGGGCTCTTAAACTCCCCAAGGCAACAAAGCAAATCTGCCTGCTTGGCTTCCTTGTTTGAGCATGGTTATCCCTGGGAACGTGCACCGCTCTGGGGGACGATGTTGATTACTTGGATGCTGCAGCTCAGCCAGCAGAGGGAGCACAGAACACTGCTTCCTCAAAAGTCCCACAAAAACAGGGATTTTGATGTTTCCACCCCAGGCTCTATCTGTCGCAGTGGGTTGCATTCAGAGCTTTAACTGCTTGACGCTGTATCTTGTACAATGGGATGGGAGACGAGCAGCTGCCACAAGCCATTTGCTGAGAGCATCGGGTTAGATTAGACTTGAGCTCAGATCAGAACCCCCCGAATGAGACACCTCCAAACTTTGGGAAAGTTCAGATCTGGGGCTTGGGGTCGTCTCATGCGACCTGGGACGGAGATCCTGGTGATTAAAGGTACAGGGTATGGGGCTATAGTTGCATTAACAGAGTTCTCCTGGGATACAGGGTGTGTTACTGACAGACTGGCTCCTTACAGTGCAAAGCGGTATTCCCAGGGCAGACGAGAGAGGGAGGGAAAGGGTGGACAATTGTAGCGGGGACTCAAGCACATGGGGACCCCCCCCCCAAAACATCTGTGTAAATAAAGTGAAACGGGAGGAGGTGGGGCCCCAGATTGCTTTCAGCAGGCCTGCCTGTAACAGTGCCCCCAGGTTAGGAGGGCAGTTGGGTTTTCTTTTCCTGATAACTGGGCTTTTGTTGTGCAGCGTGCTGTGCTTTGTGTTCCCCACCCCTTTCCCACCAGGGGAGGGTGGATTTGCAGAGAAATTAGAGCTTAAAACGGAGGCCTTGATCCCTCTGGGGAAATGAGCAAGCTTGATCCAAACAAGATTAAATAAAGCAGCCCCCTTGTCATGGCGCATCTGTTGTTCTGGGAACTTTAGCAGTTAATGCAGGTTGAGAAGCTGTGCGCACTGATTCAGAACTTTTGGATGGCCTCCTTGCTCCTGTTTTCCCAGCAAGACGGAAACCCCAGGTGCCTGAGGAGCAATCCAAGTTCAGACCTGACTACAATACTGAGATCTGTCCTTTCCGCTGGCTGCAGCTCCTTTGGGAGTGGCAGTTCGGTCAGCCAGTTCCAACCTGCGCTGACTGACTGGCTTTGCTGGCTGGTTGAGCTGTGCTGATAACCAGCCAATAAACACAGACTGAGGGAGGCTCAGACTGGAATCGAGGGAGGGACTGGGAGGCAGGACTCCTACAGGTTCTGCTACTGACTGGGGAAATGGGCACGGAGCGGCAGTCACTTGTCTGAGGATGCACAGTGGTTCAGTGGCAGAGATGGGAACAGAATACAGGAGTCCTGCGTTCCTGGCCCCTTCTCTACCCACTAGACCATGCTGTCTCAGTGAGGGACAGTGGAGAGATTTAATTTAGAGATGCTCCTCGGTGAACCTGAAGAATCAGGGACTGTGTTTCTTGTGGCAGTCAGCTGGGGAGAGCATCTGTCTTTAATCGGACCATTTATTTTAAACCCTTTGTTCCATCTAGTATATCTGTCTAGTAGCCCCCGCTCCAATTATAGGATTGGGGAGACAGCCCCTGAGCAGTGGACGCAGGCTTTCCCTAGCCACAAACATCCCTGGCACTCACGCCATGTGCATTTCTTTCCAGGGTGACCAGCAAGTAAGCTGTGTTGGGATGGATGAGCCCAGAGCCTCCAGGGGAATCAAATATCGCTGGCTGCCTCGTGCGGAGGCCACAGCCACGTAACATCGTTCCCCAGGTGAACAGACCCAGCTGCCTCGCAAGATGCGCATCACGTTCTGTCAGGGGGTCCTAGCGCTCGCCATTGTCATCAATCTGCTGATACTGTACTACGTCTCGAGGCTGCAGCAGCGGATGTTGCACAGACACAGAGACCACGTCCAGCCTAGCTCCCGGCTGCTGCCTGTCCCGCAGAGGCCCGGGGTGACCGTCATCATCAGGGAGTTCGAGGACTTTGAGAACTACGTCCCTGATGTGGTGCAGTCCTTCCTGAAACAGAAGCCAGAGCAGCCAGTCATGGTGGCAGCGGATACCTTGCCGTACCCTCCGCTTGTATTACCGGATGCTCCCAACGTCCAGCTTGTGATCCTTAAGCCAGCCCCTGACCAGCCTGCCCATGTGTCCAGGCCTGATATGTACGTGAAGACGGAGTATGTGGCCCTGGTGCCTGATGGGGTCAAGGTTGATTCCACAAGGCAGCTGGATCGTATGTTAGAAGAGTTCAAAGCCAACCAGGGCAGAGTTCAAATGGTGGCAGCGCCCGTGCAGTCCCTCACTCCCCTCCAGTGCTTGAACCTAAAGGTCAGCCTTAGAAAGTGGACTGCCGAATACAGCGTAGCGCCTTCTACCAGGCTCTGCACAGCTCTGAAGGGAGACGCCGTGATTCTGCTGCGCACAAAGGATCTCTTCAACCTTTCCACTCCCTTGGCCAAGCCCCTGCTGACCTCCCTCTTCATCCAGACATCGCTGCGGGGCTGGACGGTCCGAATCCTTGACGTCTCCTTCTCCTCAGCCCACCAGCCTCTGCTCAGCTCCTCGCACAACCAATGGAAGGCAGAGAACCGCGCCAAAGCCAGCCGGCTGCAGCTCTTCCGAGACTTCGGCATCAAGCGGGTTCTCCTGGAGGATGGGAAGCAGCAATGGTTTGGGTGCAGCAAAGAGACACCGCGTTGCTTCGGCACCGTCCATGATGATACGCCGGAATATCTCTACCAGAACCGCTGGACCCCGCCTTGCTGTCTACAGGCCCTGAGGGAGACGGCAAAGTACGTCATCAACATCTTGGAGACCTCCGGGGTGCGGTACTGGCTGGAAGGTGGGACGCTACTAGGAGCTGCCCGACATCAGGACATCATCCCATGGGATTATGACGTGGATCTAGGGATATACCTGGAGGACATTCCCAACTGCGACCTCCTCAGAAACGTAGAGTCTGGCTCCATCGTGGACGAGAAGGGCTTTGTTTGGGAGAAGGCCATCGAGGGCGACTTCTACCGTGTGCAGTACAGCGAGCACAACCACCTGCATGTTGACCTCTGGCCCTTCTACTCCAAGAACGGGCTGATGACCAAGGACACGTGGATGGACCACCGGCAGGACGTGGAGTTCCCGGAGCACTTCCTCAAGCCCCTGTTACCCCTGCCGTTTGCTGGCTTCACGGCTCTGGCGCCCAACAACTACCGGAGCTTTTTGGAGCTGAAGTTCGGCGCAGGTGTGATCGAGAATCCAGAGTATCCAAACCCAGCCCGGAAGAAGCTGGATAAGGGGAAATAAGCAAGGACTCTGGCTTCTGCCTCCGCATTGGGGCCCAAGAGAGCATTAGACTCTGAGGCCCAGGGAGCAGGGATCCCTCTCTCTTGAACATATCACTGATGCCAACAGAAAGTATGAACCATGCTGCTGCTAAGGGAGCTGTCTGCCCACTGCTGCTGGTACGGCCCACTAAAGCCAGGAGAGTTTACGCTCACCTTTGGGGCTGGGGGGATTGTCCGAAGGGCTTGTGGCCGTTTGGAGGTCCGACACTTTGAACACAAAGACTGGACAATTAACAAAGCAACCCAGGGGAGACCTCATGGAGATGCTGTCTCAGCGCGTCTCCCAAACTCCACAGGCTGTGAGCCTTGTGGGCCCAAGCACCACAGGACGTGCTGCCCACAGAGTCTGACTGACAGTGCTCCCGGAGACCCTGATTGGTCCAGGCACGCTACTTAAGCCTGGAGGGAACACCAGGAAGTTGTCTGTGAAAGGGAAATCCCCAGCTGGCTGCTAGGACAGACTTTGCTCCTACCTGGTTTCTAGCTCGCCCCAGCCCTGCTGCAGCCCATTCCCTGTCCTGGCATTTGACTCCAGCTCTGATCCTCGGCTCTGGTTGCTCGCGTCTGACTTCGGCTCCACCCATTAGGCCTAGCTGCCCATGCCCTGGCTGAGCCCCGGCTCAGTTTTTTAAGGAGAAGGTGACAATCGTTACAGCCAGGAGTTGAAATATTCTCATTTAAAGATTCAGTGGGATGTTTCGGTTTAGTTTAAGCCTTCCTGTTATAGCTCTGGGAACCCAAACAGGGCAGCGCGGGATTAGTGTGGGAGAACGAGGAACCAAAACTGCCTCTAAACAAGAAGTGAAAATAACCAGCCACATTTTGTTGTCCCAAGCTGAACAAAGTGTAGAAACGTAACTAAACTGCCTCCACAACGTAAAGAAAATTGAGTTTATTAACCCTTTGTTTTACTCATGGAAGGTGTCAGGAGTAACAGAAATGCGAGAATTTAATAACAAGAAAATCCCAGGCAGTTGCCCCTTGGTCGAGGGAACCATCCAAATGTGAGCCAGGAGACCCGAGTTCTATTCTCTAACTCCCTGTGTGACGCGTAGGACAGCGTCCTTCCTCTCACCTGTAGAATGGAGCTAATGATACTTCCCTCCCTCTCCCGGGGGGAAGCGTGAGGTTTGCTTTGTGTGTGTAAAGCTGGGGATCTTCAGCTGAAAGGCAAAGTTCTTAATATAATTTGAATACACTTACGGAAAATCTGGTCCAGCAGCCAGTATCGCCAGCCCCAGGTGCTTAAAAATCATGAGATTGGCGGCAGACTCGTGAGATTTTAAAGACTAGTAAACGTTGGGTTCCTTTACTCTGTTTTCTGGTTATTAAGCCTTTAGGGGGCCCTTGGATCAGGTTTTCAAGCTTTTCTGTGCAAGCATGAGGGATAGACACTTTTTTATTTTTCAGTGAAACCTGAGATTTTCACCCAGTCACAGTTCCTGGAGCTGTGGCTTCAGTACAGTAACTCCTCACTTATTGTTGTAGTTCTGTTCCTGAAAAATGTGACTTTATGCGAAACCATGTTAAGCGAATCCAATTTCCCCATAAGAATTAATGTAAATAGGGGGGGGTTAGGTCCCAGGGACATTTTTTTCACCAGACAAAAGACATTCTATACACCTACAGTATCAATTTTAAACAAACAGTTGAATATTGTACACAGCAATGAATGATTGTGAAGCTTGGTTGAGGTGGTGGAGTCAGAGGGTGGGCTATTTCCCAGGGAATGCCTTGCTGCTAAATGATGAACTAGCACTTGGCTGAGCCCTCCAGGGTTAATACGCTGTTGTTAATGTAGCCTCACGTGCTACAAGGCAGCATGGACTGAGGCAGGAGGGAGGAAACACAATAGATGCAGGGCAGTAGCTGCAAACACTTCCCTGCAAAAACTGAACATGTTGAGCCCACGCTCTCCAGCTGGAGCGCACCACTCCCTCTTCCTGTAAGCGCATGCACGGCTGCATAGGTGCTGGCTTTCCAAAGTGCCAGGGGGTGCGTGCATGAGTGAGAGCGATAGACGTGCATTGCCCCTTTAAGTATGCTGACCGCACTACAAGCACATTGCCCTTTTAAGCAGATCGGACAGGAAGCAACAGCTTCCAGCAAGCTCCCTCCTTTCTGTCCCCGAGCCCTGTCCCCCTCCTCCGTTTTGTGGAGAGGGGGTACGGAGCGGGAGGGGGGCATGAGCAGGGGGACATCCTGATGTCAGCACCCCTCTTCCGCCCGCCCCCCCCCAGCAAGCAGGAAGCTCCCGGGAACAGCTCCAAGGCAGAGGGCAGGGCAGGAGCAGCACCTGAGTCACAAACCTTACAGGGAATTTAGGGGAGCTGATGGGGGGGGGGGCTGCCAGCTTCCCCTGGTTCTAATCCCCACAAGGGGGGGCTGCTCTTCCAGAGAATCCTGCAAGCAGTGGACAAAGCAGGCAGCTGCCAAATGATGTTATAAGGGAGCTTTGCGCAACTTTAAACAAGCCTGTTCCCTAATTGAGCAGCAACATAACAACGAAACGACGTTAACCAGGACGCCTTTAAGTGAGGAGTTACTGTCTCTAAATGCTACAAGACACAAGAGTCGGCAACACTGATTAGCGCAGACGATGCAGTAGAAATGCAGTCGAAACATCTAGATCCTCTACCTATAACAATATCTTCTGCTCCTGAAAAGGAACCACAGGAGTCTTTGCCCTAAAGGATCACAGTTAGAAATGTAGTGAGGGGAGCAGATTAATTTGACTCTGGCCCCGTTCTCCATACCCACACGGCCTTGAAGTCAATGGAAGTTCTGCCTCAGGAAGGACTGTAGACCTAGTCCCTTGGTTTGCAGAGTTCAGGACAAAGTCCACCAAGGGGGTTATTTTAAATAATCGTTAACACTCAAGGTGATTTCCCCATTTGATTTTCTTGGCATCTCCTGCCATCTGGTTCAGCCTTTGTTTTGATCGCATATGGGGCTGTGAACAATGTCAGAGTTTAAGCCACCATATCTCGACCTCCTTGAATCCAGATCCTCAAAATATTTAAGCACCTAACTCATTAATTTCAGTAGAAGTTAGGAATCTAAATACTGTTCAGTGATAATATCTTTCACTAAGTCTTGGAGCACTGGGGAAGTTCCAGAAGACTGGAAGAAAGCTAATATTGTACCAATATTTTAAAGAGGTAAATGGGATGACCCAGATAATTATAGACCTGTCAGTCTGATATCAATCCAGGCAAAACAGAGTGGCTGATGTGGGAAGGTAATATGATTAATCAACATGGGTTTATGGAAAATAGACCCTGTCAACCTAACGTGATACCTTTTTTTGATGCGATCACAAGTTTGGTTGATAAAGATAACAGTGTTGATGTAACAGACTCCTTGTGAGGCGTTTGCCTTCGTACCTCATGACATTTTGATTAAAAAACTAGAAAGCTATAAAATTAACTTGGCACATTTTCAATGAATTAAAAGCTGGCTCACGGATAGGTGTCAACATGTAACTGGAAGCCGGGAATCAGCCTTGCACAGTTGTATTTCTGGGAGGTCCCACAGGGATCATTGGCCCTACATTATTTAACATTTTTATTAGTGACCTGAAAGAAAACATACGTTGCTGATAAAATTTGCAGATGACACAAAAATTGGAGTGGTAAACAATGAAGAGAACAGGTCACTGAGAGAGAGCGAACTGGATCACTTGGTAAGCTGGGTGCAAGCAGACAGTAGGCATTTTGATATGGCTAAATGTAAATGTGTACATCTGGGAACAAAGAATGCAGGCCGTACTCCCAGGATGGGGGACTCTAGCCTGGGAAACAGTGACTCTGAAAAAGACTTTGGGCAGGGGGGCAATCAGTTGAACATGAGCTCCCAGAGCAATGCTTTGGCCAATAGGGCTAATGCAATCCTTGGATGCATCAACAGGGGAATCTTGAGTAGGAGCGGAGAGATTATTTATTTCCCCTCTGTATTTGGCACTGGTGTGACCACTGATGGATCCTGTGTCCGGTTCTGGTACCCACAATTCAGGAAGGGTGTTGATAAACTGGAGAGGGTTCAGAGAAGAACCACGAGAACGATTAAGAGATTAGAAAACCTGCCTTCCAGTGACAGACTCCAAGAGCCCAAACTATTTAGCTTAACTGTTGCCTGACCTATTGATTGTTTATTAATTATATTTATTACTTAAGAATTCCCCATTAACACTCTGAGGTTTGGTAGGTTCTTGTCTCCAGCTCAGGCCCAATATTATTAAAATGAAAGGTCAGTTGGGAACCCGGGTGTGCTTGGTTGCAATACTCGCACTCGTTTTATTAACACAACTGGTAAAATTGCAACATGCCAAGCCAGCAAGGTAGATCGAGATAATACAGAAAAGTGCATTTGAGCATCTATATACTCACACCATCCCTTGCTGAACAACCTGAAGTGTTAGTTATTATCCTCCTCGTCACCATCACCAGTGGTCGTAACCCTGGCACCTCCCAGGAGTTCCATCTCCCAAGGCACTCAGGCCAGGATACAACTTTTAAACGGTGTTACACAGATGCCACTATGCCTAATGTTCAGGAGGGGCTTCTCCCCTTTTCCTCGTTTGTATTTCCTAATGTGATTGGGGGCCCCTTCTCCCATAGACTACTAGCCTGTTTACCTCACGCTTATTAGCATATATGTCAATTAGTTACCGTCGGCACCCTTGTGGTCAGCCATCTGCTGATGTTCCTAACTTAAAATATCCCCCCAAGCTGATAGAAACTAGCATCTCGTGACTACCTGAGAGCAGTTTAGTCACCATAGTTTTCTGTCCTGCGAGATCTTCTGAGCCAGGGTCCCTCCTAAGGTTAGCTGTTCATGCTAACGTTTTGGGGGCCATATGCCTTGCTTAGTTTAGCTAAGCTATTGTCTTGGAGGCCCGTCTCACTGCGTTATTGCTTTAACTTGTACTCCTGCCTTACCTAGCAAACACCTACAGGCTACATAAAGAGAAGGTTAGGGGGAGGCTTGATCTCAGCCTACATGGGAAACAAATAGTTAATGACGGGCCCTTCAATCTAGCAGGGAAACGCCTACCACAACTCAAGGGCTGGAAGCTGAAGCTAGACGGATTCAGACTGGAAAGAGCGTACATTTTTAACAGTGAGTAATTACGCTTATCAAGGGCCATGGTGGATTCTCCGTCACCTACAGTTTTTAAATCCAGACGGGATGTTTTTTCTAAAAGCGCCACTCTAGGAATTATTTTGGGGCAGTTCTCTGGCCTGTGCTATCCAGCAGGTCAGGCGAGGTGATCCCAATAGTCCCTTCTGGCCTGGGGAATCTGAACTGTTGAGGATCTGGGCCCAAATGGGAACTGGTTTGATCTTTGCGATCAGATATCGCTTTGGAGCTCCACGATACCCCCCAGGCTCAGCAATGCGGTGTTTAAAACTCTCCCCAACTGACAGCTGCCCCTGGGATCTGTCAGAAAACATCCCCGAGACACGCCAGGGCAGTTCTCTCACGCCATTCCTTGCTGTAAAGAAATCCACAAGGTTGTAATGATGGAGCCCTAGTTAGAAATCTAGAATGACAATAAATAAATGCAACAGAGCCCTGTGGCACCTTATAGATTTCCAGATCCAGACTAACACGGCTACCCCTCTGATAATAAATAAATGGAGGCTCATGGCATGGACTGGTGGCTTTTGAAGAAATGGCTAGGCCCAGTTCCTCAAAGGTATTTAGGTACCTAACTCGCAGGAAATTGAGGGGAGTCAGGTGCCTGCAAGTGCCCACATCTGCACAGATCCCCTGCATTTTAGCATGTTTCCTTCACCCTATCATCAGTTCTCGCCTATGAGCCCTTGGATTTGTTGCACTCCTAGATGCAGTGTATATCCCCTTTCCATTGATGAAGTGGGCAAGTGGCGAACTAATGAATAAACTTGCAGTTTGTCTTGAGCAGTGCAAGACGGTCTATTCCTGAGGCACAACGCTGGGAGCTGGGGGGATTGGCTGGTGCCTTTCTCTGTGTGATTCATGAGTGGCTCTGGGAGCATTCATGCAATCTCTCCGGGTGAGGGCTCCATATGCGGTTGTGCTGAGTGATCACAGCGCCCGGAGGGGTTTGCTGCTTGTCACTAGCAAAACATTGTGAGAGACAGCCCAGGCTGGAGAGTTAAGGTGGCACAGTGGTCCCACAGTGCCAGGCTGCACCCCAGGGATCCTGTCACAAGACTATTGTCTCCCAAACAGTGTGAGAGTGGTAAAAACAAATCCATATAGCCATCAGGGAGCTGCTGGAGGGAGAATAGGGCAGAAGGTCCCAGCGACAGTAAAAATATGTCCACTAGCTGTAGTGCAGCTGGGGGGGAAGGGAAGCTGGGTCCTCTGCCTGTTGCAGAGGAAGTAAGCCAATCCACCACAGAAAAAGAGAAGCGGGAATGCCTCCCGCACAGACAGGCAGGGTTGATCAGGAGGAAGATGAGGAGTTGCACTGAGGGGCCAAAGCAGGAGTCGAGGGACGAGCTCGGTTCCAGTGAATGCAGCCTCATCCCAGGACTAGCTATTACCATCGAGAATCAAGCTGTGTAGCCCTTCCGCAGGAGACCTGGGCCTGGCTTGTTTACCGCAGGGCCTGCCAAACCCATGCAGTGTAGCCCAGTTCCTGCCAGCAGAGGGCAGCACCGCCCATCCTCTTCACATGCCATTGCTGGACACAGATGGGAAATCCGTATCCAGTCTGAGCATTGGGGGCTGCCCCCCTGGCCTGAGCAGGGGCAGGGTTACAGGGAAGCCCGGCTCAAGCTCTCTGTGTGGGGAGGAAGCAGTGGGGCAAGACAATGGGCAAATTAAGTCGCCTACAAGTTAAGCCGCTGCAGAGCCCCATACAACCTTCTGCTGTTCTGCAGACCCCCTTTCGACTGGCCCAGTGTAGCTGGGTCACTGCCCATAGACCCAGAACCATACAGGGGAGACCTACCCCTTCTCTCTGGGGGAACTGGTGCTTCTCAGAGCCCCTGCCATGAGGCTTTGGGGAAAAACTGCAGAAAGGAACGAGCTAGAGACTCCAGCCGGGAGCAGCAGGGGACTCTGCAGCAGACTGGACTTTCCTCCCACCCTCTTCCTCTCTGCTCCCCCCTCCCTTCCTAAACCCACCCAAATAAAATCATGGCCCGAACCTGCCCTTTGATGCCATCACCTTGTTCACGCTCCACCCTTGCCCCAGCCTGGCTCTGTCCGGTCTTATTCAATTGTCCACATGGAAGGGCAGACTGCTACCACTTGTACAGCCCCTGGCACAATGCCATCCCCTATAATAAATATGATTAACAACAATAAAGGGAGTCTAGATCAATCCTTTAAATCTGGCCCACAGTGGAAGAACAGCTTGGGCTATGCTTCCTTATGCACTTAGGGTAGCTTGGGAGGTTACCAGTAGAAAGTCAGGTCCTGTCTTGGCTACCATAGATGATGCTGTGGATAACTGGAGAACCAGGAGGTGTAAGTCAGACACTGGGAAGGGACACCATGTTGGAAAAGGCCTAGTTCACAGCAGTCATCCTAGAGCAGGGATAGGCACCTGTGGCACGCGAGCTGATTTTCAGTGGCACTCACACTGCCCGGGTCCTGGCCACTGGTCCGGGGGGCTCTGCATTTTAATTTAATTTTAAATGAAGCTTCTTAAACATTTTAAAAACCTTATTTACTTTACATACGATAGTTTAGTTCTATGTTATAGACTTCTAGAAAGAGACCTTCTAAAAACGTTAAAATGTATGACTGGCACATGAAACGTTAAATTAGAGTGAATAAATGAAGACTCGGCACACCCCTTCTGAAAGGTTGCCGAGCCCTGGGCTAGAGGCGCTCCTCTTCCAACCCCAACAGAACAAGACTGGATCGGGCCGGTATTTAAAGGACAACAGTCAAATGGAAGCAGTAGTGTGGAAAAAAAAGGAGAAAGAAAACAATCTTTATTCATCTCTAAGCAGTACACAAGGGCAGCGCCGTCCCTCCTGCTGTCACCTGCTCGCCAACTTTCACCTGCAGTCATCCAGGGTGCAGCCAGCAGTTTAATGATTCTCATGCTCTGCTGTGCCAAAGCCCATGCAAGTGAGTGGAGGCAGATTCCAGGCCCCCGGAGGCTGCAAGCCAAGGCGGGTGCCGGCTTTCGGAGACTTGCTCGCACTGGGTGATTGTGCAGCATTGGATTTCCCTAGGATGGGGGAGAGGGAAGGCTCAGGGGCTGGCTCCAGGGGAGGCAGCCTCGGGCAGGAAAGCAGGCGGGAACCATATGGCTGGGCCAACCTGACTCAGCGCAGATGGGAAGTGAAGCCCAGCCGTGGCACAATCGGCAGCTGGTCCCATATCCAATAGCCCAGGGACTGCATGAACCAGCGTTCCCTGCTTTTTCCGCGTGCTAGGACCTGGTTCTTTACTCTGTCTTTATTGACCTCCCCTCCCCCACATACTGCCTATGATGCCCATCATCTGAGGGTTAGCTCACTGCTCCCCCTCACCTCCGCTGCCAGCCTAAAGTAAGGGGGCCCTGGCACAGGCCCTATTGGGGCCCCGCAGACCAGCCACAGCAGCAGAGCCTGCCTGTTCTGAGGCCACGCTAGGAGGGTCACAGCGTACAAAGCACAAACACACCCGTGGACAGTCTTGTTTTATTGTTTACACAGTCAAGACTATAGACACATTTTAGAGTTACAGTCATTGCAGCATTGAGGACAGACACTGCCACCACCCGCGCCGAGCGCCCTTGAGAGCAGCACTGCCCCTGCAGGGCTCCTACCAGCAATTCCTTTGGCATTGTGTACTTTGGACGTGCACCTGCATCCCCGTCCCCATCCGTCTCAGGGACAGTGGGGAGATCTCAGCCCAAGGACCGGTCTAGGGATTTGTTCATGCTTCCAAAAGGCTGAAGCAGATTCAGATAGACCTGTACCCAACCTTCCTGCACCCACAGGCACTGATCTGTGGCCAGTGTAAGCCACACTCCGCTGCTCCTACACGCAGGTACCTTCTGGAGATGGAAATTCTTGTCTCCAGGGATAACTTTCAAGCCCAACAGGTGATGAGGAGACCTGCAGTCCCCCCAGCAGAGTCTGCCTGAGAATCACGGAGCTGCCACTACCGTTACTCTTGCTTCAAATTGTGCTTCCATCTCCCCGGGACTGGGATGGCAAAGATCCACTGAAATCCAGGGTCAGTACTGACCGGGGCGGGACCCAAGCCTGAGGAGTGCTATATCACCGTAGCAGCTATGGGGCCTAAGCAAGGCTCAGACCCCAGTGGGGGATGCCCCTCAAATCACCACCCCCAGGATTCAGTTATCCCCCATATTGGGCCTTTTCTCACCCCCTTCTGGAACAAAGGGGCTGGAGTCTCTGCCCAGGTCACGCTGGTGAGAGGCAGCTGGCGCAGGCCAGCCCAGGTGGGAGCATGCCCCTGCAAAGCCCTACCTGTGTTACTGCGGGCTGGATCCGACCCTGGATCTGGGGGCATAGCCGCTGGTTCTTGGAGCTGGGATGCCCTAGAATTATTTCCAAGGCAACGGCAGAATGGGTCTATCCTTCGGGGGGAAATTATGGGCAGGCCTTGGAGGACTAGCAACAGATACCTCCAGCTGTGCTAGCTGGCCCAACCTTAGAGCAAACTGGGCCAGAGGGTGTTGTAGGTGGCTGGGCTAAAACCCAGGTTATCTGCCTCCCCTGAGGGAAGGAGACTGGCTGAAGGTCACCGTGAAGCTAGGGCAGAGGTCAAGAGGCCCATGCTACAGCCCAAAGACAGCCGCGCTACCGGCAGTACCGCTTGTGCCTCTAGAGCCGGCTCACCCGCAGCTCCGGTTTCTTCCCTCACCTGGAGTAATGATCCTGCCTGCCACTGGTTGGTTGCCATGGAGACGGCTGCCAGAGGAACACTTGGCACAAAGCCACTTAATGCCCTGAAGCGCCTGTTTCGTGCCAATGTCCCCAGCAGCGAGAGCAGCATTAAAAATATTCCCGCCCCAGCAAAGGGAGTTCACACGGGGATCAGCCGGGGCTTGTTCTCACCAGCGAGCGGCTCGGTTCTCCCAACACCCCCCACTGAACCCTCAACTCAGCCTGAGTCCTGAGAGGGCAAACGAAGGGCCTCCAAAAGCCCAAGTAAAACCAGCGTTAAAGAACCAGCTTGAGTAACAGAAACGCTCATCCCCTGGCCTAGCGGGGAATCAGCCAGAGACACTGGGTCAGTAACAGCACATGGAGCCGGCAGAGCGGGCAATCACATCCAAGATCCGGCCAGTATTGCAAACACCCTCCCCTGTCAGATCTACCGAGGGGCCTGGTATCTTCTCCCAGCCTGCCCCCCATCTGTTTAAAACGGGGTCGGACCGTGATGCCAAGAGCAAACCCATCCCCCTCTCGTGATTCCTCACCCCAAAGTCTCTGGGGAAAATACAGCAGAGATTCAAACGGACCAACTCACCGGACTGTGGCTGTGGCTGAGGTCAATACTTAAGCGCTACCAGGGCCTGACAGCTCCCAGAACGGCTTGCTGGGGAACGGAACAGAACAAGCCATTCGCCCCCAAGAACAGCCCCAGATCAGAGCCCCCCACGGCTGGTCGTGGCACAGGCGAGAGCAGCAGGTTCCAGCTGGCCTCGGAACAGCCCTGCAGGATTTGGGTCTACAAGGCTAAGGAGTGAATGAGGCCAGAGGAACCGCAGCCTGTCCGAGGTTATGCTGAAGAGCCAGAGGGTTGACACATCAGCACTGAGCTGTAACCCTTGGCTGGGGTGTCCAGCCCAAGAAGCAGGGCTTGGAGTCAAATAATTAAGGCAATGCCTAGCTGGAGTGTTGACGTACAGGCTTCCCCATCAGTCCAGGATCTGTCCCATCCCCTTTTCATGGTAGATGCCACGTGCAGCCTCCAGTCCACTGGTGCTGTCTAAGGGCTCCCTCCCCTCTAGTCTGGAGAGACCAACTCACTTGTATCGTTTAAATAGCAAAATAAATTACGTCAGCCTGGCTGGAGCAACCAGTTTCTCGGGACACCAAGAGACCGTGGGACACAGACACATGACTCCACACCAACGTCAGCACCGGCTCCTCCGGGACCGGCGTGACAGACAGGACTGGACCACAGCCACACAGACAAAGGCACAAGCTGTTTCACAACCGAGTTGTAGCCACATGGAGAGAATGCGGGGGGATCTCTTCCAGGGACCCCCAGCCGGAGCTCTGGCGGAGCTAGAGTATCAAGTCTTTCAGGCAAGGAGAGGTCAGAGGTCAGGAGGGGCCCGCGAGCCAGCCGGCCTCCACTCGAGCAGCTGAGCGCACAACGGAAAGTGGCGTTACCGGTCGTTCAAGAAACGCCAGATGCTTAAGCACATTTAAAGCACAAGGAGGTCAGTTCTGGTGCTTGCTTGGTCCAGAAAATTAACAGGAAGAGGGCAGGGGTGGGAGGGAAGACCTCAGAAGGTCAGAGGCAAGGAGTGATTCAAGAGGCCCCTGAGCCAGCACAGGCTGCAGCCAGCGTCAGGAGAATGGGATTGACATAGAAAAGGAATAAGAGGTGGGGCTGGGAGCCCAGCCTAGATTCCAGCTCCCTCAACACGAGTCAGATTGGTGGGTGTCAGGGGGTCACTCTAGAGAGCTGTCAGAATTGTCTCGAGCTAATCAGCCCCCTCACAGAGATTGCCTCGGCCCAGGAGGTTCAAGGTTTAAGAAAACCAGAAGTGGCCGTTTCTGCCCTGATTGACACATCTTTAAAAAGGAACCATAAAAAAGGAAAAGTCTCCGACCAGGACCACGCTCCAGGCACTGATTACATCACAGACTCCTTCTCGCAGGAGCCAACGGCAGCCAGCGCGACGGGCCCGTCTCTCTTGATCAGTGGGGAGCCTTCCTCCTCGCCCGGAACCTTGCTGGGGCCCAAGTCCTCAGTCTTGATCTCCATCAGCTCCTCGGCTTCAGCCTTCCCCATTGTCCTCTCTGTGTACACCTGCAGGAGGCCGGCTCCAAAGGCGTCTCCTTCCACGTTGAGGACGGTGCAGGTGCGGTCCCTGAACAAACATAGGAGGATTGGTGGGTGAGCAGACAGGCGACAGCAGGGAGTCAGACACTGCTCCCCAGCTCTGAACCAGGGGCAGGGGCTTCAGTGCCACCGGGAGACGGCAGCCCAGCGCTGCCACAAAGCCCCTGCCCAGCAACCCAGAGCCCTTCACGCAGCTCTTGACCTCTGGTTGGGCTGGATGCTGACTTGGCACAACCGTGGCAGATGCCGCCAGAGGATTTCTAGAGCAGGAGGAATGCTGCACCCCACAGGATACACCCTTGTGCCCCAGGGCACGTCCCATTCAGAGACGGGGATTTGCTCCGAGCTGGTCCCACTCAATCAGGCTTTTTAGCTGCTAGGCCCAGAGTGTTCAGACATGGGGAAGTAGCACCGAGACCACTAACCAGGCCAGCTAGTTCCCTAGCTCACCTTGGACAGGAGCCAGCAGCAGCCTCCTCGCACTGATCATGCCCACGATCGAGACTCTCTTCCCCGTCCTGACCTACCCACTCCCCTCCCGTGCCTGGTTACATGCAAGGGCAACCTCACAGGCATCTGCCCCAAAGGCTGCTCTCGTGGGAGACTAACCCACGCACCCCCTTGCTTCAGCTGCCCACTGGCAAAGCGGCACTGCACTGTGCCGCGGGGCTTGTCTACGTGGCACCGTCCCTTCCCCTTTGGAAGCAGGGGCGGCTGCGCGGCAGGCGAATGCAGCAACCGCAGCCTTGCAGAAGCTGAGCTGCAGGCTGGCCAAAGGAACAGCCCCGTCCAAGCGGAGACAGCCTACGGGGAGTGCAGTCTTGTGTCACTTTGCCCAGGGCTCTCCCCGTGCGAGACTGCTCTCAGCTGGTTTAACGTGCTCTGCTGAGGCTGCAGAAATGTAGGGGGCCCCCGGGAAGCGGATTCCCACGGACCCAGCCAGCCGGCCCATTCCAGGCAGCTGCACCCGCCGAGCCCATCAGACAGATCTGTCTGTTCTACCCCGTACAGCCCATGTGAGTGTCTTTGCCCCCCTGTCCTGCCCTTACACAAGCCAGTCCACAGCCAGGATGAGGGAGATGTCGTTTGTCGGCAGCCCAACGGCTTCCAGGATGATGGCGAGGGTGAGGACGCCACCGGCAGGGATCCCCGCTGCCCCCACGCTGGAGGCTGTAGCTGTGACACTGCAGGGCAGAGAGAGAGATCAGACACGTCACCAGTGCAGCAGGGGTGCTCTTACATAGCACTTTTCACTGGTGGATCTCAAAGCACTTCACAATGTAACTCACTTAACCTCACAACCCCCCTCCCCCGGTGGGGCGGGGCGGGGCAGGGCTCTTATTCCCATTGTGCAGATGGGGAAACTGAGGCACGCAGGGGCCAAGTGACTTGCCCAAGGTCCCACAGTCTGTAGTGGAGCTGAGACTTGAACCCAGGTATCCAAGTCCTTGGGTAGTGCCCTAACCACCTGATCCTTGAGTTAAGGAGTACGTGGCCAACGGATGTGTGTCAGCACCGCTCAGAGAAGGGACCTCCCAGCAGCACAACCAGCCAGTGACAGGCCCCACGCCAGCCAGCAAAGCCAAGGGCAGAGTGAGCTCTTCCCCTTCCACCCACTGCTGGGGAGGAGCGTGGGCAGCATCTCTCGACTAAGGAGGAAGAATCCGGCTCTAATGAGCCACGGGACAATCACGGGACACTCTGATCACTGACCCTCTGGTCACCTTGTGTGATCTGTACTGGATGGATCAGCATGGCTGAACGCCCCGCACTCAGAGGCAACGGCATATCCCAGTCTGACTCAGTGCCCACGCTTGGAGGGGGGTTCGGGGCTGGGTGAAGTGAAAGCTCCTACGACAACAGCTCGTCTGTGCCTTAGCTCAGACAGCGACTATATCCCAAACATCGCCCCAGCAGTGTTTGCACTGGGGAAACGCAGACACAACCCAGGCATGAAGGCCGCCTTTTAAGAGCACGGGGTGCCGGGGGGAGGGGAGGGGGAGAGGCGGCGGAGCTGGGCCCCTCAAACCCCTGGATTTCCAAGACCTGGGAGTTCTGCAGAGGCAGGACATTCAGCCTCTTGGCTGCTAACCCTTGTAACTCGCACTGGTTAGTGCCAGGGCTCAGCTACTCATTCACTGTGCTCAGTTATAAAACAGAAGCAACTTCCTGCTGTGAGCCAGCGTCACGTGAATCTCCCCTGGTCTTGGCAGCAAGCTCATGACTCCATTTTTCCTATGTGAGGCAGGCAGGGAGATTCCCAGTTTCCTGCAGAAAGCCACAAGAGGAAGGGGAACAGCCGGGTGGGGCCAGACAACGGGGCCTAGCAGTTAGATCAAGAACCTGGGAGTCAAGGACTCTCGCCTCTGGACAGAAGCATGGTCTCGTATGGAGACAGGACTCCTGGGTTCTAGTCCAAGCCCCGCCACCGCTTGGCAAGTCCCATCACCTCCCTGTGCCTCAGGACCCCACTCGCCCCTGTGTAAGCCAGGGCTAATAACCAGCCCAGCTCTCGGAGTGGGGTGGGGCAGATTCTGTGACTCAGTGTTTTAGCGCCAGAGCAGGGTGCGGGCTGCTCCACTCACAGGATGGTGATGACCTGGATGAAGTTGAGCGGGATGTTGTTCAGCTGGGCGATGAAGACGGCCGCCACGCACTGGAAGAGGGCAGCCCCGTCCATGTTGACCGTGGCCCCGATGGGCAGGATGAAGCGGCTGATGTGCTTGGAGACGCCGTTGTTTTCCTCAACGCACTTCATCATCAGCGGCAGCGTGGCAGAGCTGTGGAGAGATCAGCGCGCGTACGCTGAGTACTCATGCATCAGCCCAGCTAGGCCTTGAGCCGGGTGTGTACGTAAGGGTGGGCAGCCAATGCAGAACTTCCTAATAGATCCACAGGCCCCCTTCCCTGTGGGAGAAGGGCACCCATAGGCTACGCTACAAATGGGAAACAGCTCCCACCAAGTTCGTTACCTCCTTGGTCTAGATGTTCTGCTGTGCAGCAGCCAAAGCCAGGTGCTCCACAGGAGAATGAATGCACCTCACTTACATAAATAAAAAATATAAATGAATGGAGATCTCCCATCTCCTAGAACTGGAAGGGACCTTGAAAGGTCATCGAGTCCAGCCCCCTGCCTTCACTAGCAGGACCAAGTACAGAGCCAGGGCCTCCCTGATCTGCTGGAAGCCTCCCTACGAGAGGTTTACTCAAGCCCCATAGCTCCTGTGCCCACAGCTAGCATTGCAATACCTGGAGGAGGTGCCGAAGGCAGTGGCCAGCGCTGTGAAGATGCCCCAGAGGAACCTGTAGGGGTTCTTGCGTGTGAAGATGAAGTAGATAACTGGGAGGAGGATGAAGCCGTGGATGAAGTGCCCTAAGACACAGCAGCAGATGTACTTGCCCAGGCTGGTGAAGAGGACCACCACGTCCTCCATCTCCACAATCTTGCCAGCCACCAGGAACATGATACCAAGGGGAGCGTACCTAAGGGCAGGAGAGACCAGTGAAGACAGGGAGACCCCCCCCATAGCCAGGTTGGCATTTATCCTCATTTTGTAGATGGGAAAAGCCAGGTTAAGTGTTTTGCCCCAGATCTGCATGCAGTGGCCAAGCCAGGATGAGAACCCAGGAGTCCTGGCTCCCAGGCTCAGATCCTCAAAGATATTCAAGCTCCTAACTTCCACCGAAATCTGGGCTGAATCCCTTTCTTAGTTCATGCTACCTCTCATAGGTCAGGAGGAATCCACATCTCCTGAAACAAGTCTGCCCAGCACATGCTGCTCAGGAGTGGAGAGAAGGTTACATCAGAATGGCCATACTGGGTCAGACCAAGAGTCCACATAGCCTAGTATCCTGTCTTCTGACAGTGGCCAACACCAAATGCTTCAGAGGGAATGAACAGAACAGTGCAGTTATCAAGTGATCCATCCCATTATCCAGTCTCAGCTTCTGGCAGTCAGAGGTTTAGGGACACCCAGAACACAGGGTTGTGCCCGTGACCATATTGGCTAGTAGGCATCGATGGACCTATCCTCCAGGAACTTCTCTCATTCTTTTTTGAACCCAGTTATACTTTTGGCCTTCACAGCATCCCCTGGCAAGGAGTTCCACAGGTTGACTATGCATTGGGTGAAGAGGTACTTCCTTTTGTTTGTTTTAAACCTGCTGCCTATTAATATCATTGGGCGACTGCCTGGTTCTTGTGTCACGTGAAGAGGTAAATAATACATCCTTATCCACTTTCTCCACACCATTCATGATTTTTCAGACCTCTATCATTTCTCCCCTTAGTCATTTCTCAGCCTCAGTCAAGCTTTTTAATCTCTCCTCGTATGGAAGCTGTTCCACTCCCCCAATCATTTTTGTTGCCCATCTCTGTACCTTTTCTAAGTCTAATATATCTTTTTTGAGATGGGGCGACCAGAACTGCATGCAACAGTCAAGGTGTGGGCGTACCATGGATTTATATAGTGGCATTATGATATTTTCTGTCTGATTATCTATCCCTTTCCCAACATTTTGACTGCAGCTGCACATTGAGCAGATGTTTTCAGAGAACTATCCACAATGACTCCAAGATCTCTTTCTTGAGTGGTGACAACTAATTTAGACCCCTATCATTTTGTATGTATAGTTGGGATTATGTTTTCCAACACGCTTTACTTTGCATTTATCAACACTAAAGTTCATCTGCCATTTTGATACCCAGTCACCCAGTTTTGTGAGATCCTTTTGTATCTCTTTGCAGTCTGCTATGGACGTAAGTGTCTTGAGGAATTTTGTATCATCTGCAAATTTTGCCACCTCACTGATCATTCCCTTTTCCAGATCATTTATGAAGGTGTTGAACAGCACTGGTCCCAGTACCAACCCCTGGGGGACTCCGGTATTTACCCTTCCTCCACTGTGACAACTGACCATTTATTCCTACCCTTTGTTTTCTGTCTTTTAACCACTTACTGATCCACGAGAGGCCTTTCCCTCTTATCCATGACACCTTACATTGCCCAAGAACCTTTGGTGAGGGACCTTGTCAAAGGCTTTCTGAAAGTCCAAATACAACAAGAGGACTCAGCATGGCAGGATCCCAGAAGAGGTGGATAAGCAGTCCAGCCATAGCCAGGAGGACTTTTGCTGATCCTTGCTGTCCACTCCTCAAGCCCAGAGAGAGGATTCTATTTATTGCTCTTTCCGGTCCAGAGATGCGCGCACCAGACCCTTCCAGAAGCAAAGAACCCCACAATCCACTAATGCATTCAGCTAGGGAAAAAACTCCCATGATCTTTCCACTCCCATCTCACACTACACCATGGCGTTTCCAATACAGCAAGTCATTTACCCATCTCCCAACAACAGAGGAAGAACAGGAATGTCCAGCCGCTAAAAAGAGGCAGAACTGGGTGTAAGCACCAATGCGTAGTCACCGCTGCACCTGGCATATTGGCACACCGGGAAAGAAAGTGCCAACAACCGTGTCCAAGAGCATCTGCGGTATAATATTACGCCCCCGGCATGTGTCTGACCCAAGATCAGTAGAGCAGGGCCAGGTTCTATTTGTGGCTCTGCAGATGACTCTGCCACCCTGGATGAATCACTTGACATCTCCCTTTTTGTAGTCAGGCTCACATCCAGGTCTCGGAGGGCCTGAGAGCAAGGCACTAACTGTACGTACTGGTGAGTGAGCCCAGCTCTTCCAGAAGGAGGATGTTAACAAATTAGCACTGAGCCAAGTGGAATGGTTTCCATGTTAAAGAATTAGCACCGACCCAAGTGGAATGGTCTCCATTACAGCACAGAATCACCACACAGCTCTATCTGAGCAGCTTGGTAGATTCCCATCACCAGCTCATCTAGCCCCATAATTATCCCCACAGGCCTTTGCACCCACCCCCCACAGCTCTGGCTATCTACCCAGGGCGACGCACTACAGGAGACAGTCTTATCGCCCAGTTACCAGTCACTGCCCACCCCTCACCGAATCAACCCCCTTCTCCCCCAATGGGTGCAACTAGCTGCCCTTTCATACCACATGATCCAGGCGACCAGCACCATGGTGGCTTCATTGAAGGAGTTGAAGAACTTTATGAGGTTCTCCCCCTCGGGCCCAAGCTTCCGCAGAGCGATCCCAAAGACGATGGCAAAAACCACCAAACCCAGGATGTTCATCCCTTCCACCTCATCTCCCAGGGGAACCTGAGCAGAGAAGAGGTCAACATTTGTCGTCAACATTTGTCATCAGAGGAACAAGGTAGCTCAGAGAAGACAACAGACCAGGGAACAGAGAAAGGCTCTAGCTATTTGCGGCTCCTTGACAGGCGTGAGTTTGGCAAGAAAGGAGAGCCTTGTAGAACTTTAGCCATCAGTACTTTAAGGTCCCAGAAGGCTGGAGAACCTGGAGAGGTGACCTCCCTGCATTTGTGAGATACAGAAACATGCATTGCCTGGGTCTTGTCTTTGCGATCCTCTGCCCAGCACTCACACTACTGAACAGATGTCTGTACAGTCATGAGCCTCCATAGCGGACCATGCTGGGTGGCCTCTCCAGGAATAAGGGAGATGGTCTGGATAGCATTTGTGAAGGTTGGTGTCATACACAGAGTCCTTCCATGACCACTGGACTGAGGACAAGGGGGAGCAATGGGAATGGCCTGTTCTCAGATTCATGTTGTTAGCACATACCTATCCAGTCACCATCCAATTTTTAAAAATACGGGGCTTCATCTTTGGGAGATAGCACCTTGTCTGTACTAAGGAGGCCTGTCTGGCTCTCCCAGGGGTTCCTTGGACACGGCTGGGAAGGGAACAGAGCAGGACGCAAAGCCTCTAGTTCTGAGAGACTACTACGTCCAGGCCATGAAGAAGCTCCCTGCAATTATGTCCTATTCCAGAGCAATGGAGAAGAGGCCGATGGGGCACCAGCAGTGTCCTAGTCACAGACAAGGAGGAAGCAGGGGTGGGTCTGCAGAGTTCCCATCTGGACAGGACTCTTAGCACCAACTATAACCGCAGCATAATTGCCACAAATGAATTTGGGGCAAAAATCTAACTGTGGATTGGTCCTGCTGTGAGCAGGGGGTTGGACTAGATGACCTCCTGAGGTCCCTTCCAACCCTGATATTCTATGATTCTATGATTCCAAGGCCCCTCCAATCCAAACAGAGACAACAGCTTAGCGGATTTAGATGGTCCCACCCCAACTGGGCCTCACCACTAACCAATCCCGTATGAGCAAACAGGACGGACTCAGGCCAGCCTAGTCTCTGGCTCTGCTGTAAAGCAGAGGCCTCCGTGTGCAGCTTCTGACATGGGGTTGGGATGACAGCAGTTTCACCTGCTCCCTGTGTTCTTAGCAGCAGAGGCAAGGCTGAAGGTTCATCTCAGCAGGGATCAGACCAGAGCGGCTTGTAGCAGCACCGTTCCCCAGGATGAGGTTCTTACCTTCTCCTCTGTGATGGTTTCATTGAAGACTCCCAGGTCATCGGTGACATTCTTCCTGATCACCACTAGCTTGTAGTGGGTAGCATACTGGAGAGACAAAAGGGGAGATAAACTGCTTCAGCCATGTCTTATGATTAACCCCACACAGTTTGGGGGCCTACAAGATGGGCTGAGATGGAAAAACCCACCCAACGTTGTTTAATGGCCAACAGGGTTGGGGAGTGTGCGCGCTTGGTATGAAGTTATAGGTCACACGGTACAGCGTAGTGACCAGTTACACTTTAGTTACACTGCAATTACAACTATAACCACAGCATAATTGCCACAAATGAATATAACCCAAAGGTTAGCGCGGTGACAGATTTGCTTATGATCCCCTTGTTCCATTAGCAATAACTGCACCTGCCAAACTACACTGTATGTACACCCTGCAATTACCGCAATGCTTACACTGAAGCCTTCACCTGCTACCCAGATCCTATAATCAGGTGTTTAGCCGGAGCTTGCCAGTTCCCGGGTGTATTTTTAGAATCCATGTGCATTAAATGCACTGCAGTGTGAGCAGGCAGAGTTCCCACACAATGGAGAAGGGCGAATTTACATCCCCATCTGGGATTTGCCTTGGTTGTTAACATAATTCTCAGCCTGAGTTCCCCCACCACCCCAGCTTAGCTCTCCTTTAAGGGCTCTCTCCCTCTCTAAAGGGCACACACTGATTGTCCTTTTTCAGTCTCAGGAGGCCATCAGATACCATGGCAGACCCATTACAAGAACCTGGGGAGATTGAGCGCCACTTGGATCTACCTGATCCTAATTCCGAGTGACTCAGCAAAACCACCACTGTCTCTCTAGAGCAGGCATTATGCACCCAACATCATGTTCGTTTATTCTTTTCCCAGAGGCCCCACTGTGCTAGGCGCTGTATAAACATATTGAGGGCACTTCTCGCCCACGCTAAGCCCAGGGCCGGCTCCAGGGCACCAGCACAGCAAGCAGGTGCTTGGGGCAGCCAACCGAGAGGGTCGGCAGGTCTAGGTCCTCGGCGGTAATTCGGCGGCGGGTACCTCACTCCCTCTTGGAGCGAAGGACCAGCCGCTGAATTGTCGCTGAAGACTGAAGCAGCGGCGGTAGAGCAGATCGCGATCGCGGCTTTTTTTCTTTTCTTTTTGCTGCTTGGGGCGGCAAAAACCCTGGAGCCGGCGCTGGCTAAGTCTATGGAAGGCAGCTCTTGAGAGTCCTGCAATACTCCATGAGAGTCAGTAGGTTCCATCTACACTACTGACCTGTGAAGGGACTGTTCTGCCCCCAACCCGGAGGATATCTGCAGTGCAGGCGGCACTAGGACGGTGTCCTACACTCGGACAAACAGCCCAAGGACAGTTTCTAGAACGGTTATTAAAGGGAGACCTGCGGGACACAGCGCAGCGCATGGGATGATGCAGCGAGTCACTTACCGAGCGGAACGCCGCCGACACCAGGTTGGAAGGGAAGATGTTCCTGTGGAGAAGGAAAAGGTTTAGACAGCGAAGCTTCAGAGAAATACAAGGTTACTAAATCAGCCCCCTTCGCATTAGAGATCTCAGAGCAAAGGTTTGTCTATACAGGAAAGTTAAATCAATCTCGTTTGTTCACTCTAAGTACCCTGAATTAACTGTATAGAACTGAAGGACGCAGCACGGAGCTGTTATGTGGCCTTAAGGTACAACCTCTGTTAATTACTGCAGCCACACAGCTCTGCCGTTGTTCAAATGAAGCAGGAAGCGTTCTGGGCAGCTGTCCCCATACTGCCAACTTCTACCGCTCAACTCAATGCTCTAGGATTTTTCTCACGGTGCATTGTGGGAAGCTTCCCAGAACCTAGAGGAATTCTGGGACTTGGGGAAGGAGATTGGAGAAATACCGATGATTCCTCTCCTACCATCCCATAATCCATCTGCATTTTGCCAGCGCCATTTTCAAACTGCTAATCAGACCGCCCTGGGGACACACGGAGCGCAGAGCTCATGTCAGGATGAGGCATGTGTATTGGCAGTCACTCAGCCGACAGGCCTGGGTCAGGAGCTTTGGATGCGCAGTGATACAGCCACTGAGGGGGAGAAGAGGAAATCTAGCCGTTACTCCAGCAGGGCATTTAACCGGAGCAGCCTTACTGAGTGCAGAGCTGTTTTTGGGCTTGGTCAACTAGCGCAGATGGAGGAGGACAGGATAGTGCTGCTCAATGGGGCTGACCAACAGTAGCTGCAGCAGGCTACGGTCCTCGAGATCTCTGCAGAGCTCACCCTGGAGCAGCAAAAGCCCAACATGAGAATTCCCCTCTGCACAGAGAAGTGTTGGGCCATTTGGAAGCTCACCTTCCCCCCCCCTCCCCCCCCGCTGCTAGTGGTCACTTAGTGATCTGGAGTTTTGTTTTGGGGGTGGGGGAAGAGAAATCAACTGCTTGGGCTGGTCTTGTGGAGGTGTGCAAGGCTATTAAGAGGATGCTTCTGCCCCAGGTCAAAGTTTGGCAATGCCTGTGCATGGGTGGGGGGCCTGCATGGTACAGGGGCGATTGCTAAGAGATCAGTGCCTTTTCTTTGCACCACCCACACATCCCAGGCCAGAGATTTTGATGAAAATGGTGCTGCAAAATGACAGTGGCACATGCGTTTGGAAGAGCGAAGGGAAAGCAGTCCTGGCACCGCACCAGGCTGGCTATTTCTCCTCATTGCATGCCTTGTGCAGAACATGGCAAATACTCATCACAAAACATCCATGAGCCAGGGAAGAGAGCCTGGACAAGAAGTGGAGAGAATTTCTGAACATTATAGACAACCTCTGAGAAAACATGTCCCAAGCGTTCAAGGAAACAGGAGCAGTGATGCAATTGTGCTCCTACAGTGAGGCCAAGGGTTAGTTTGGGGGTAATGAATGTGCTGCAACTAAAACAGTGACTCATGTGTTTGTGCACTGGTTTTTATTAGGAACTCATAGGATGGAGGGATGTGATGTAAGTGATGTAATAGAATGTCCCAGCCAAGTTGGGCAAAAGGATCCATTGAATTAACAAGTAACGCCCACCACAAAAAACACTACTACTTTAATAAAAGAAACCCAGACAGTTAACCAAGAATGTAGGCCACAGAACTGTGGCACACCCAGCCTATGGGGTGCTCACAATCTCCTGGAGGAGGGGCACTCAGGCCTATCCTTCTGCAGAGGGTTGAGTGAGGTCTTTCCCACACCACAGTCGTCCCAATGTGATGTGTTCCACATCGTTGGCAGGGCAAGACTTAGGGGTAGTGCTTGACCTTTGCTACAAAAAAATCTCTATCATGTCCCTTTCCAGGGCCGCACACTCTCCTGTGAGCCTCCACCATTCTGCCTTCATAGGCTGCAGGCACTGGTTCCCTGAATGTTTCCTCTTGTCTCTTCCTCATCATTGGAGATTTGAGCTAATTTTATTGGTGCCAGGACCCCGCATGCACAGGCCACGGGAACCAGCTGCTCAGGGCAATCCGAATGATCACATTTATTCTCCCACTGCTAGTCCCCATACCAATAGTGAGAAAACATTGTTTCTCCCTCTGCTTTCAGAACGCCCTTCCCCCCGCTTCTCTTCCCACTTGTATAGCACCCATGTAGCAGTGCTGGGTAGGGGGGCAGGTTAGTGGTAGCCTGCGGGGGTGCTTATCCCATCCTTATGTTGGAGAACTGGCCTCAGGCAGTCTTGTTCTAGAAGGCAATGGGCAAACCTAGGAGAGATGCAGCACTGCTATTCCTGAGGATAGGGTCTGCCCAGCTGCTGCAGGAATGGAAGGGGACCACAAGCTCTACAGGGTGTAGATGGCCATGAAAAATGTGTGTGCTAAAGCACAGCGTGCCCTGTGCCTTAAATTTTTTTTTTTTTAAATGAACACCTGTAAAAAAATAAACCTTTACAGCAACTAAACACAAAGGTTAACAGCCTGTAGGAAGCAATTGAAAATGCCTTGTGATTCTGGAGGGGCTCCCTAAGCGGATTGCGGCCATTTACCTTATACAGTTTAATTGTATCTTAATTGAAGTGCACTGGAACAACCTGGGACCCACAGTACGGTTCCTGCTGGAGCTGCTGCTACAACAAGCATAAACTGTGTACAGAGGAACCCCCATCATGGCCCTGGCTGGGGTATTTGCTATTTTATAGCTTTAAGTCTCTGGCACAGGTGCCCTTTTGAGCATGGAGGAGGACAGGGATGATAACTTCTCTCTGGCGGTTTGTCTTCTAACTCTGCTCAGCTTGGCAGAGGACAGCTGATACCCAGAAGAGAGCTGTTTAACATCCCCTAGACAGTTGTATTGTAACATGGCCCATAATATGGGTACACCTCCCACCCACAACATGGTGAAGCGGACTGCTGGTAGATCTCTCCTCCATGGCAGCTTCAGTCAGGCTGCACACACAGGCTTCTTGTGATCTCTGCATGTGCTGTGTCACACAGTTCTTGTCTACCCAGGAAGACCTCCTCTGGCTTAGACCCCGTGGTGTGGAAAGGACCCTAGACATCTTGGGTATTGTCATGCTGTCTTGGATGCCTTGTAGAAAACCGCTCCTAAGAATGTTGTCACTGGAGTCCAGTCCCATTACCTACCCATGTGATGAGCATTACTGGAAACCCTGTTCTCATCCCTTGCTTTCAGGTACCTCTGACAGAGCCCCTTTGCTCTGGCTGGGCACTGGAACCAGGCCTGGCAGTGCCCCCTCATCTCAGTACCTTGTAGATGTCTGCAGTCCAATGCTGGACATCGCTCTTGCTGGACAGCTGCAATCAAACTCAGGTGGTCTCCAGGAAATACAGGGCATGAACTCACCCCTACCTGGCACTGTAGAGGGGCAAAGCTGGCTGCATGCCACCACTTAGCGTATGCATCCAGTCAAGATGAGCCCAGAGCAGAAGGCAGCACAGACAGGCCAATCCAGATGTGAAGCAGTGCAGTGTGGGATAGCAACAGGAGGAATGCCAGCAGCAGAGTAGTTAGTAATGCATCCATGTGAACCTTAAGCAGACAAACTGGAGTCACTCCTGTTCTAAATAGGATTCATTACAACAGCCTGATCTGGCAACATCCCTCTAGACAAGCCCTGACTCTCACAACCACGGTGAGCTTCTAGCCATTTTACAAAAGCACAGAGATCAAGTGCGTCTTCCAAGGTTGCAGCATCAGCACTGGGGATAGAACTCAGAAGTCCTGAAATGGAGGCTTTGGACCTGACCTGTTTGCATGGCTTTTCGTGTTGCTTGCTAGCAGCATAATACATAAAAGAGCAGGAGCCTGCAACGCTCTTTGTGCTCAGAACTCAGTGACGTCCTTATGAGTTAGGGTAGGGGAGTGGTGGGTGTGCTCCAAGATGAACTCGCACTGGAGTGATAGTCTCACCTGAAAGTCACTAAGAGATGGCACCATGGAACCCCATATTTGTAAGGTCTCCCCTATCCCAGGGGGCTCACTTTACACTTATTACAATAGCACAGAGGTCTCAACTGACTTAGGGAATCCCACTGTGTTGTGACCAGTACCTGCATCTAGCAAGAGGGGAAACCAAGGCACAGGCAGGGGGTGGGGTGAGAAAGAAGAGGAGTGACTTGCCCAAGGTCACCCAGCAAGTCAGTGGCAGATCTGGGACTAGAACCCAGGTCCCAAGTCCCAATCCAGTGGCCTACGCTTCCTCGTTCCTTCTTGTGATCATCAACTATCAGGTTGACTAATTTTCCAAGGGAAGCACATTGTGCTCTGCAGCAATCCTGTTTTTATTGGAGTGGAACAGTTGTGTTATGAGGAGAGTTAGAATCCAGGCTGCTCTGAGTTAACAGGAGTCCTGGGTGCTAAGAACGCCTCCACCTGATGACAGGACCATATTATAAAGGGATTTTTAGTAACAGCCCCCCTGCTCTCCCCCTCCCCCCCCTTTATCAGAGGTTTGGCACAAAGGCAATATTTGTATTTGCCTCACAAGTTGTCCATGGGGCCTTTTCATGTGCCTTTGTTACTTTCATTTAGTAGTGATCTGTCTAATCAGATCATCCACTCCGGTGAGCCACTAGACAACAGAATGACTGTTCCCAGCAGAGTAAATACCAGCTTAGCTGCATATCCTGGAGCATGCTACGCTGCACCTAACCAGTGGTCTCTGGTATCCGGATCCATCACTTCTTTCCCTGACGGTTGCAGTTTCTATTGTTGCCTTTGATAAGCCCTGCTACATGCCACCCATCCATTGGATAAAGGAATTTATGCCTGGCACCCACAAGTTACTTGTGACACCCACCCTATGGGTACACACAATATACATGCCTCTGTCCTCTACACATCTCTATGGGCAAGAGACAACCTCTTTGCTTCTTACCTAGAGCACAGACAACACCAGTGGTCTCACTGGGGAGCTGCTAGGGTTGAGAACACTGCACAGGCCTTTGACACACTAGGTAGATTGGCAAGTTTCTATAGGAATAATTCCTTGGGTCAGTTTCATACAGTTGTAGGATACATTGTGCTTGACCCATCAGCCCCACATTTATCCTTTGGGTCCCACCACCTTCCTCTAAACATACTGACCAGCCCTCTTCGTTAAGGATCACTCATAGATCTGTCTGACCTCCTCCAGGGAATTGAGTAGCATAGCTGGACAAGATTAGACCCAACACTACATCCCCTGACTATCAGAACCACCTCCCATCCCCGCAAGGATCTCCAAGCTCTTTGTACCCAATTCATTTAACTGCAAAATGAAGGCCAAGAGCCTAGCAGGATTGATATGAGAATTAGATGTTCATAAGGATAACTAGGATACCCAGAGTTGGTCATTAATATTAAAAGCCAGGAGTTTTGGAAGAGATTACCCCTGAAGCAAGGAAGGGTGTTGCGACAGCTTCTAACTTCTGGGGTCAGGGGATAGTTTCTCTGGGGGCAGGTTATCCCAACACTGCTGGGTTTCTTGGACCTGCCTCTAAAGCAGCTGGCATTGGGTTCCGTGGAAGGAATGGGTTAGATGGGCCCCTGATCTGATGCAGTCTGGCAATTCCTGATTTCAGAGATGGGGAAACTGAGGCCCAGACAAGGGATGGTGGCTCGCTCAAGGTCACGCTGCGAGTGGTAGAGATGAGAATTGAACCCTGGAGTCCTGACTCCCAAAGCTGCACCTCAGCCACACAGAACAGAGCTTTCCTCCCCCTGGGCAACATGACACTAACGGCTACTTCCATCAGAAATTTTACATGAGATCAGGGAGAGGGGATTTCCCATGGAAGAGCCAGCAGGCCCTTCAACAATTCCCAAGGCTGAAGGCAGACCTGAATGATCTGTGCCTCAGGTGCTGAGGTGGGGTGAAGAGTTACCCAGGCACTTTGCCCAGCATTCACATCACAGTCCAAACCCAACTTCTCCCAGCCCACATGGACAAGCTTGGCTGAGAAGCACCATCCCTTTGGGGCAGCGGGGAGATGCCTGCATCTTCTCTGCCAGCAGCCGGCCCTGAAACACAAATCCAAACAGCAGTCACACGGGGCCGCCACAGCGATTGCCACATTCCAACACAGGACTGGTTCTAAAGGGAGCGACTGCGTTTTCCCCTCAAGAGAACTATCCTGATCCAAAGCAAACATGGCATGAGCCCAGCTCAGCCCTAGCTGGGAGTGGGGTGGGTAGGGGGACTGTATACTCCCCCCATTGAAGGGGCTTACCCACTGCAGAGGTAAAGGGAGTATTCAGGCAGGCTCTGGAAGGGGAAGTATATGGCTGCCATGCTTGTGATCCTCTTAAGGACACAACACCCTGTCCTCAAGTTACCCAAAGATAGGAGCCAGTAAGTACCAAAAGCAACAAAGCTCCGCAGACTCCACTGTCATGTGCCTCCAGCTAATCCTGCACAATAGGGCTAGTGTGAGCCTTCCTGCCTCATTCCCAGAGCGCGGCCACGGACTGCATTAGGGATCTAGTTCCCAGTCACTCTCCTTTATAGGACTCCCCAACCAGTCACAGAGCCCAGCATAAGGGGCAGTGTGATCACCAGGGCTGTGGGGTGTTCTGCACATGTACAGAGCTCTACTCCAGCACTGTGGTCTCCTGCAGCCGCTTCTGTCCCTGCCTGTCTCAATCCCATGGGGGAGAAGGGCACATTCATTACAGAGCTCCATTCTTCACTGATTGACAGTCTGAATTCATACCCTGGATTCATGGCAATCATTCCCCATCTGCAAGGAGTCAGATCCCGCTATGTAGACGCACCAGTTGAACTGGAGTTTGAGCAGCCTTAACTGGTCCCATCCACTACAACATAGGACTGGTTTATGCTGGCTGGAAAGGACTACAGGGGGAAAAGTCATAGGGCCCCAACTCTGTTGCCCTTGGACTCGTTCTCACTAGTGCAAAGCATCAGTGAACCACCACCAGATCAGCATGGTGGCATGTCACTATGTGCACTAACGTGAGTGACTGTACAAGATCCCACAAGCAACAGAATAAGGCCCCAGATGTCTGAAGTGGTTCTGTTTTTTTCCATTCAAACCACGGAGTGGCTTTCTAGCCTATTCTCTTCCCCTTACAGCCTCTGCAGGCCCAGCCCCAACCCCACCACCTGCAGCTAAAGTCCATATTTTACCAGACTTCCTGTTTTAGCTTCCCCATCTGTGCAATGGAGTTAATAGCCCTGCCCGGCCTCCCTAGAGGAGGGGAAGATATTGATAACCGAGCACTCATGCTCTACTAACCTAAGCCATAAAAGATCAGGATTTTCACATCCAATCTTATCAGCTCCTGCTCCAACTCTAGGTAGGTCTCCTAGCTCTGATGTTGACGTGATAATTCTCACACTGGGTCCAGCTGGCTTTCACAATTAAGGGCTGGTCTACACTACTGCTTAAGTCTATGTAACTTCCGTCGCTATGGGGCTGAAAAAGACACACACCCTCCCCAAGCATCGTAAGTTACATTGACCTAAGCGCTTTCCACACCAGCGCTACATCTCCTGCCGACATAGATTCTGCCTTCTCGCGGAGGTGGAGTAATTTTGCTGACTGGAGAGTGCCGATGCGCTTCAGCAGATGCGCTACAGCTGAATTGGTGCAGCTGTGCTGTTGTAGCACTCCAGTGTAGACTTGCCCTTAGGCTCAGGAAGGCAGTAGATCGCCCACAAACATGTCAGAGCATCACAGGCCAGCATCTCCTCCTCCTCACATTCCCCAGGATCAATAGGCCAAGGTTTCCTTCTGTTTCCACCCAAGCTGTTAGGAAGGCTTCTCTGAGCACAAGCCAGCCTGTGCAGCTGATTCAGATGAGTGCTGGTTAGAAATAGTGAAAAACCAGATCGTTGGTGTCTGATGGCAGAAAATTTAACTGGTTGTTAAGATGGATTCTACACATTTCTGAAACCTCTAGTCCCTTGGCAAAAATAACGGGAGCAAACCCCTTGCTCCAGACAAGCAGAAGCCCAGCGGGAACATTTCTCTGGCTCTCCCAGGGCGTTGTCTGTGTCAGAGCTTCCAGAAGCAGGGATAAAGGTCTTTGATCTCTTATAACCAAGCGCACACTGATGCTTTGATACATCACACATCTCCATGCAGGAAGCCTGGCAAGTAGGGACAGAATCTAACATCCTCAAGCGTCTCTGATTTAATCTCAAAATAAAGTGCTACCTTGCCAGCCCCAGAGACTGGAGAGCTGCTTTTATCCCCAGGGCAGGTATATCACAGGCAAACGCAGGATGACCACACACCCAGGCATGCCTCAGCCAGCAGCACTAATTGTGTTGTAATACCTACAGTGTACAGCAGTGCTTTTCATCTGTAGATCTCAATGCACTTTACAAAGAAAGTCTGTACCATTCACCCCCCATTTTATAGAGGGGAAACTGAGGCACGGTGAGAGGAAGTGGCTTGGGCAAGGTAATTCAGCAAGCCAGTGAGAGTCTGAACAGCACACAGCTCTATGGCACCCCAGTGCAGTGCTCTAACCACCAGGCCACACTGCCTCCCAGAAGGGTCCTCAGCTCTGGCAGTTGCTCACTCACTCCCCCTCTTCTGATCAGGATAGCAGAGCCTAGAGGAGCCAAACATGCTGTAGGGATCATCCATTTTCCTGGGAGCAAGGGGGAGAGGAAGCAGTTTATTCAGATGTGCCCAGATGCCCTTGGATGGGCATTTTGACCTGTTCAGTTTTGACTGTGTACACAGTTCTCCTTTGAAAGAGGCTTCAGCACAACTTCCAATGGGGGAGGTAAAGTGCTGGCTTAGGGGTCATGACCAGGACTAATAATGCCAGCAGTAATCATTGGATAGATATACCTGCCTGCTAGAACTGAGACCACACTTATTTCACACAGGCTGCTGAGCAGCCGTAATAGGGCAAACAGATGTTAAACCCATGTCAGAGTCAAACCAAGGATTCCAGATCCCGGCTGCTGCTGGTTGTTCTAACCCCTCCGGATAAACATGTTTACGATGTCACTTGAGCATGCTAAACCTTCCCTAGCGCCAAGACACATGGAGCAAAGTCCTGTTTAAAAAACAAAACCAAAAAAACAGGATCACTGAAGATTAGTGAAATGCCAGGAAATTCCAATGTAAAGCCAATGACTCTGTCCTCAATTCCCCCTTGCTGCAAAGGGATGAGACGGAGCCTATTAATGACAAAAGATCTGCCTTGAGGAAGTCTAGCGCTGCAGTTTTAGATGCACCCTTATCTTAGTAACAGAGAATCCTGTGGCACCTTTAAGACTAACAGATGTATTGGAGCATAAGCTTTCGTGGGTGAATACCCACTTCATCAGACGCATTCATCTTCACCCACGAAAGCTTATGCTCCAATACATCTGTTAGTCTTAAAGGTGCCACAGGACTCTGTTGCTTTTTACAAATCCAGACTAACACAGCTACCCCTCTGATACTTGACAGCCTTATCTTGGGTATCTCTTCCCAATGGATGTCTCAAGGGGGCAGCAGTTTTGCATGAGCAGAACCATTGACATCTGTCTAAATTTGTGCTGCCACCCAGCTGACACTTCTATAGTTAATGAGAACCTGTCCCTTTACCAATCACACTGGCCCAAATTCCACCCCTCCACCATCCTACTCTTGCCACAGACACCCAAGATCGCTATTGTTAGAACAAGTTTTGCCTCTTTTGGACATCTCATTGCTCTCTGAAGTTTCACTGTCGCACCTGTGAGCTATTCCCAGCTGTATGTGAGAGTCAGACATAAATCTCTTTAAAGACTAATGCCCAAAAATTGGCCGGGAGGAAAAAGCAGTGAGAAGAGATTCAGGACAGTTAAAGGACCCAAAATAACCTTTCTAAATTTATTTAACTTGGTCTAATCAATTTAAACCCTCCTTTTGACCTGGGTCCTGTGGACAATTGGGCACATGAGCCAGCTACTTCAGGAAAAATGGTCCATTGGTCAGGGCCGGCTCCAGGCACCAGCCCTCCAAGCATGTGCTTGGGGCGGCACCTGGAGGGGGGCGGCGCTCTGGCCGGTCGGGGAGAGCGGGGCCCCGGCCGGGCTCGCCGCCCTCCCCTGCCGCGCTCCCCACTGGGGAGCGCGGGGCTTTTTTGCCTTGGGCGGCAAAAAAGCCAGAGCCGGCCCTGCCATTGGTTACAACATGAAAGCTGGCACCCCAAGTCCCAGCCTAATTCCCTGCTCCACCACAGACTCCCTGTGTGACCTCAGACAAGTCAGTTAGCCTCTCTGTGCCTCATTCCCCCATCTATATACTGTGGATAATAGCCCTGCCCTACAGGGGGATTCTGGGGATAAATACATTAGACCGTGAAGCACTTTGAGAGCAGAGTAGATTCCAGCTGTAGCAGAATGCACATTGTAATCACAGCCAGCCACTCCAAACTCTTCAAGCACAGTCATAAATGGGTTTGGACAGTTAAAGCAGTTTATAATAGTTTAAGCTACCAATCCCATGGCAGCCTCTGGGGCCTGCCGAGTGTCAGACAGCTGCAATATTCATTTACACACAGCCTAAAAAGATCAATGCAGACTTGACCTGAGTGACAGAGCAAGACAGCCGCAGAGCCGGGAATAAAATCCAGGAGTCCAAGATCTACTCACCTCCAAATCTGGCAGTAAATCGAAGACAGAAAGCATGCAAACCCCATTAAGTATCAGATGCATCAGTGACGATCCCTTTCTCTAGGCTGTGTGTGGTTTTATCTCAGCATTTGTTTTGCCCAGAAGTTTTGGTTTAAGGTAGTCCATTTTGGCCCATGTAGAACAGGTGCTATCCTGGGCAAGGAGGCAAGTGTCCCTGACAAGTAGCAACTGGGTAAAGCAGAGAGATCATTTGAAATAAGGGTGTGTCTACACAGCTTAGCTATCACCAAATACACTATTCTAGAACAGATCTCTGTGGGGACACACTATTCCAGAAAAGTTACTCTGCTTTCTTGGCCCTGCAGATGGGGGAGCGAGCATGGAGATCTAGTTTGTACTCTACTTTGCCACTAGAGAAGGTCTGAGGCAGAAAGCCCAGCTGGGCTCTTTAGATTCTCCTTAGCTTGCTCATCATCTTTTGGCTTAAAAAAAAAAAGTTGTTTGAACTGGAATCAGCAAGTTTAAGACAGACCACACCACCAGTTAGTCATTTTTCTGCAGAACACTTCACTGGAAAGGCTCCAAATGGGGGTGTCTTAGAGGAGACTGGATAATTAGAGTTAATGATCAGAGTTGCCCCTCTGGTCTGACCAGCTGGCCAATATCCAGGGCCCAGCAAGGTCATTTCTATTAGGAGGAGAAATAGAGGAGTCAGTATTCTTGGTGTTACCTTGTTTATTCACAACATCCAGAGTCCTGTTTCCCAGCAGGCAGTTTCTTTGCTCTGAAATTCCTAAGCCTGCCATTCCAGCATGCTCTATGCACAAGAAGCTTCCTCTGAGGGTCATGCTCACAATTCCTTGTCCTGACTCTCTGCATCCAACACCAACTCTTAGCTCCTTCATTGGCAACTCATCAGTCCACACAGCTTTACTCTGACCTGCCATGCATCCTAGTGCCTTTGGCGGTAGCCCCCCATTGTTTGCAGCTGTTTTTACTACACAGAGGGGCTTAATTGCTTCTGAGTCTGCAGCTGTCTTCATGGACAAAAAGTGCATTTTTACCAGGAGCTAAACCCCCCCCTCCCCCCGTCATCTATCCCGCTATACAATCCTGGTGGTGACAAGGCCCTGTCATTTTACTGCAAGGTAAACTAAGTGAGGTCAACCATGGGCAGAGGGAAGACACTGTAATGAGATAGCTGGGTGAGGTCTGTACAATGACAGGGCCTTGTCTCCACAAACAGTTTTCCTGCTGAAAACAAAATAAAGACCTACCCACCCACGTTTTTGGGGGGGTGGGGGGGGATGACAGTGAAGATGTAGTTCAAGGATTTGTCTATACACAGTTATTCAAGGACAGCTATTGAGCTTTGAATTCACAACATACTTGAATCTGAATTAACTTTCAAACGCAGACATGCTCCAGGAGTACTTGGCGAACCCACAGGCTTTAACAAGGGTTGTGATTGTCTTTGGATCCCAGCCACACCTACTGGCACCCAGGAGCACCTTTTGGCATAATAGCAATAGAGAGTTATAATTTCGCCTATTTGAACTTAGACAAAGGCAATAATAATTCATTGGCAACAGGCAGTTAGAGATTTCTCCTCTTTTGTAAGAGACATTTGCATCCCTGACCCAGACTAAGCCAAGCAACTAAAGCATTGGCGCCCTTAACTCTCCCTTGCAAAAGGCAAGGAAACAAACCAGGTCACAAAAAAATATGCAACAACCCCACTAGGAAGAGAACACTTTGGCTGCTATTTCTGATTTTACAACACAGGCAACAAGACTATTTTGGATGGGTTAATTAACCCTCTCACCTTTCCACCCTACTATTCTAGTGGTGCTCCCCAAAGACCACGGACTTCTTGTGCTGCTGCCCTTGGGGCATAGATAAAGCTACATCGGATGTCTTTACCTCCTAGGAGCTCCTAAGAGCTATTTTTAGCCTTTTTTCTAGACTTGAGGCAGACAGCTTCGTTTTAGACGTTAACCCATGCTTGACAGTTCAAAGCTCTGCTTTACCATCCCCCTACCCAGCCTCCGCATGGCTAATGCTGGAATGCCTGCCCAGAGCAGCACTCCAGTCTCAGCCCCACCCTATGCAGCACTTGCTTTGCCTGGCAGCAGACTCAACACAGAGGCAACATTGCATCAGACAGACAGGACTCCACCTACATCAAACCCCCGCATCTCCTAAAGACAAGACCAGTGGTGACTCCCTCCCTGTTTGGTTTGGTTCCTGAAAAAGCCAGGGCATCTAATGCAAGCTACATTTTCATTCCACTGAAGTGAGGGAGTTTCAGCATAAGACACTGGCTTACGTGGAAGCTGGCCACTGGCAGAGCACTACGTTGGAGCCCCTGGGCAAGAGATGGCTTCAGTAGCTAGCTTGCTAGCCCCGAGCCACATAAAAAGCCCATAAAGAACACAAAGAGACTGTTCAAATGTCAGTCCTTGTGCCTCATTTCACATGAATCATGCGTAAGACGTTACGCTTTTGCCAGGAAGAGGGGAAATTCTGACAGGCTGTTCCAATGAAAGGAGGAGATTCAGTCTGTTAGGGACACAGCAGCACCTCGGCCATGAAGCCAACAAGAATAGAGGGTAGTTCAGAGCAAGTGTCCAAAACACAGCTAGCTAATTCTCTGCCCAATAGGCATTACACTCCAAGTGTGGGACTAGGACATAAGTCATCTATGCAGGGATTTTTGGTGTTAGTTGATGGAGAACTCCTGCAACAAGAAATTTCTGTTCATCCATCAAAACAGGAACAGGGCATCTATCTGATTTAAGCATGTAAATAGACACAAATGAAGCATAGGAGCGTGCCGCTATTGCAAAGCTTGGTCATCTCTCACGTTGGGGCTCCACGACCAGCAGTGCAGTGATCAAAGATACTGCGCTGGCCAAGACAGACAATAGCCAGTGCTAGTGTCTATCCTCCCCCGCCACTTATCAGCTCTCTCACAGACAAGGAGCAGCCTGTTGCCACAACAGGCTCTCTCCATCAGCAACAAGCTTGACTCCTTCACTCAGTGTCCAAATGCCACTCCAGGCTAGCAGCTCAACCAATCCCAACTCCCACCTGACAGACTCAGGATGTCAGATTTATACCAGCACAACATGGTCGTCACCCCAGATTTCAAACTAATCCTTTCACAAAGAGCCTTTGCGTTCATCAATTGTGATCTGGGGTTATTTGTCCTCCTCCAAGTCAACTCCCTTGGGCACGAAGTTAGTATGAAAGATGCTATAGAAGGCTGGTCTTTGTGGTTCTAATCCTCTCTCTGCCACAGCCTGCATGACTGTGGGCAAGTCACAACACAGGGATAATGCCTACCTCACATCCCTGCTCCACCCAGACCGGGATCTAGTTATCTGTATAATTCAGAAACAAAGAACATTTGATGGTTCAGGAGCTTAGTCCGCTTTGCCTGCGTTGCCTCTGCCCTTGGGGTGAGCTAAGGCTATACTCATTCAGCAGCAAGTTACAGGCTTTGTGACAACAATTCTCTTCCTTATGGGCTGCATGACACTTCTCTCATCCCCAGCTACCAAGGAGAGACTTTAATTCAACCACCACTCACTGTGACTCAGCAGATTCGGGAGGATCTTCTGTGTTCCAGGCAACTGCTATCACAAATAGACTCTCCCTACTAGGTTTTTTGTTAAAAGCTATGAGGAAAAAAAAAACCCTGCCCTTAACTCTAGGGGAGAGACAGAGATGCCATTAGGTTTCATAACATGACGCGGTCTCCTTCCCTTTCTCACAGTGGCAGGCTGCTACGTAGCAGTCTGCAACCAGATTGGGAATATCTACTGCAAATGGACCACACTGACTAATTGAAACCCTGAAAAGAGTAAAGCCCTGGTAGAGTGTCAGCATCTGACACAGCCCAAAGGGATCTCTCCCTTTTATACTTTGGCAACACTTGTATAGCTTGACACGTCAACTAAGTATTAATGAATTAACAGCCTAGAGGCCAGGCTGCCTCTGCATACAGACACCATGAGCAAGAGGATGTCTGTAACGGACATGCGAAGTTTACATCAGACACAAGAACTGCAATATGCAGGCCATGTTGAGTCAGAAGTGTTGGGGACTATCACATTCCTCTGGTCTCCTGTTGGATCTCCCACCATTCCGGACATACTACATGGCTTGAAGTGCCAATCAGGTCTTTACAAGCTTCCCATAGGTGACTTGGTGACTATGTTATCTTGGTGACTTGCCCAATATAACACAAGACTGGCCATACTGGGTCAGACCAAAGGTCCATCCAGCCCAGTATCCGGTCTGCCGACAGTGACCAATACCAGGTGTCCCATTGGGAGTGAACCTAACAGGTAACGATCAAGTGATCTCTCTCCTGCCATCCATCTCCATCCTCTGACAAACAGAGGCTAGGGACACCATTCCTTACCTATCCTGGCTAATAGCCATGAATGGACTTAACTAGATAAATTCATGGAGGTTCTCTTTTAAACCCTGTAATAGATACCTACACTGTATCCCAGTTTCCCAAACTGTACCGGGAAAGGAGGTTGGGAGTCTAAAGTCTTTCTTGGGATCTCCAGATGAGGGGAGTGCCGTGCGGGAGGCAAGGCACATTCTCATCCAACATGTCCTGCTCATCTCTCATCCCAGCATGTTACAAACTCAACCAACCAGACACTCAAGAGACCCACAGAGCTTTAGGCTTCAGGCAGCCCTGGGTATGGGACACGTGTCTGTTTTCCCTTCGCTACCGGAACAAGTCTTGCCTAAGGCCTGGTCTACACTACGGGATTAATTCGGATTTAGCAGCGTTAATTCGAATTAACCCTTCACCCGTCCACACTACAGAGCCATTTAGTTCGAATTAAAGGGTGCTTTAAATCGATTTCTGTACTCCACCTCGACGAGCGGAGTAGCGCCAAAATCGATTTTGTTAATTCGAATTAGGGTTAGTGTGGCCGCACACCACCGAATTAATATGGTTAAAATAAATGGGGTAGTGTGGCCGCACACCACCGAATTAATGTGGTTAAAAACCAAATTAAGGTGCTTAGTGTGGCCGCGCACAATCGAATTTATACAACCTGTTTCCCAAATTCGAATTATCTAAATTCGGATTAATCCCGTAGTGTAGACATACCCTAAGACAGGGTCCTCCACGCTCCCCAGGTGCCCGCAGACACCAGCGCCGAGGTATGTACAGCGCCGAGGTATGTACAGCGCCGTCCCCCCGCTCGTATCCTCAGGAGGATGGGGGGATTGCAGCCCCGCTCCCCCATACCCGCTATGCAGCTGCCCCAGGGGACACGTGGCTCCCCCCCGGCTTCTCACCTGATGAGATCCAGGAAGGAGTCCGCCACCTCCTTGGCCTCGGGCACGGCGCCGTCCCCGTCGCCCCCTAGGCTGGGCGGCGCGGCCCCCTGCCCGGGCCGGATGATGAAGGCCAGGCTGACCCCGAGGGCCGAGGCCAGCAGCGTGGTGAGCAGGAAGAAGAGCATGGCCCAGCCCCCCAGGCGGCCCAGGGCGGCGGGGTCCAGGCTGGCGGCGCCGGAGACCAGGCTGCAGACCACCAGCGGCAGGATGATCATCTTCAGCAGGCGCAGCAGCAGCTCGCCGGGGAAGGAGAAGGCGAGGACCCCGGCGCGGCTCAGCCCGCCCGGCACCTGCCGCACGCCGAGCCCCACCGCCACGCCGGCCAGCACCCCGGCCACGGTCAGCAGCACCAGCAGGTTGGCGCGCAGGCAGCCCCGCGCGCGGGCGGCCTGGGAGGGGGAGCCCGGCGCGGGGAGGAGGGTCCCGTCGCCGGCGTCCGGCGGGCCGACCTCCCCGTTGGAGGCGCCCTTCTCCCCGGCGCCCGGGAGGCGGGCGCGGTCCCTACACGCGGCCATGGCCCGCACGGGTCCCGATGCGCGCGGGGGCGGGTGGAGGAGCCTCGAGACAGCGCGCGCGAGCGCCTCGACCTGGGGCGCGAGCTGCCGGCTTGTGAGAACAGGGAAGCCGCGAGCTAGCGGCGGCGCTTTTGCGGAGCGGCGAGGGGGCGGGGCACGGGCGGTGATTGGTGGAAGCGGTCCAAGGGGGCGGGGCCATGAGGGCGGGAGAATGAACGGCGGAGCGGCCAAAGGCTGGCGGGGGAGGAGACGGGACCAGGCTACTGGATAGGGGAGGGGCTAAGTCGCGAGGGAGGGCGGGGCAAGGAGGAGAGGGTTTCCCGCCCAAAAGGCTCTGCCCAACTGCCGGTTGTGGGGGGAGGGGGTTGTTGTCTGCCCACATATTACCTCAGTAGGGAAGTTGTGCCCCCACCTACACACAGCCACCCACAAGCCTATGTCACCAAAACTCCCTTTACGCAGGCGGGTCCCTCCCGCCTCTGATTCATCCTCCCCGAGTTCTCACATCAGACCACGCTCGCCACACAAAGCCCCTCATCCGCCATGTGCCAGGGACACCTTGCTGGTGGCCGTGACACCGCCTCTGTGCGCTTAGCCCCTGCGCCTCCAGTCCCATCACCGCACCCGACCACCAGATCCCTCCTCCTCCAGTCCCCTCAGAAACACCTCAGAGCACATAGCCAGCCCCGAACTCCGTCTGCTGCCCTGCCTGTTAGCCAGCGGCTGGACGGTGCCTCCCAACTGTCAGCGCCTGTGTCTCAGCCACACAACTGCCACCACCCAGCCACCCAACAGTTATTCCCAACTACCATCTCCCACCCAACAGTGCTTCCCAACTGTCACCGCCTGTCTCTCAGCCACACAACTGCCCCCACCCAGCCACGCCTCCCAACTGCCATCTCCCACCCAACAGTGCCTCCCAACTGTCACCGCCTGTGTCTCAGCCAAACACCTGCCAC
>NW_020664868.1:3588600-3595165 GCF_002925995.2 Terrapene triunguis | reverse complement strand
CAACTGTCAGCGCCTGTCTCTCAGCCACCCAAGTTACTCTCACTAGCCACCCAACAGTTTACTCCCACCAATCACACAACAGTTACTTCCACCTGCCATCTCCCATCTTCCAGCCACCCAAGTTACTCCCACCTTCCACCTCCCAGCCACCTAAGTTACTCCCACTAGCCACACAACAGTTACTCCCACCAACCACACAACAGTTACTCCCAGCTGCCATCTTACTTCTCCCACCCACCAGACTGCCACCCAACTGTTCCTCCCAGATGCATTCTCTCAGCCTCCAGCTCCTACTCAATTGTTACCCCCAAACACCACTTTCCAACTCCCATACCCAGCTTCCCACTCCCCAGGGGGCATTCTGATTAACTCTGTCTCTCCTGCTGCTCCGGAGCATCACCTTAAGCACCAGGCTTGGTGCATGACTAGCAGTACCTCTGAGAAGGACATATGGTTTCCACCTCTGAGGGCATCCAGGATGATCCTGAGCCCTTAAAACTGGACAGGTGGCAGTGTGTGCTGCGCAACATTACAGATTCCCCAGGACAGCTATCTCAACAAAGGGACAATCCTGGGAAAACCTGGGCAGGTGGCAAGTCTAGGCTCCAAGCCTAACTCCCTGGTTACTCAGTGAGGGAGGGACAGGAAGAGGGCACTGTGGAGGAAGAGGACGGACAGATAGTGGGCTGGGAGAGAAGGAACAGCTATAAGCATGGAGATGAGGAGAAGGGATGAAAAAAAAATAAGAGAGGAGAGAAGAGGATGGAGAGGATACCTCATAGCTATGAACAATGAGCGCCTTGATGGACCCAACCCAGACCTGCCACCCCGCCTCAGGTAGGAAAATTGACAGTAACAGGCAGAAGTGAAGGAGAATGGGAAACGTGTGAGCAATATTTCGAGACATTCTTTTTCTGGGTAAGACCCATCACTCCTCTTCCTATTCCCTGCATCAACTAGACTTGTAGGGCCAGACCCTCAGCTGATGTAAATTGGCATAGTTCCAGTGAAGTCAATAGAGCAACATCAATATACAACAGCTGAGGATCTGGCCGATTATTCACAACTCCAGCAAATTCTGCGTCTTCCCCTCTGTCAGAGTTCCTGGGCTAACTGCCTCTCTGACTCCTTCCTGGTCTTTATGGGTGCACTTCCTCCAGGTCTCATGGATAGAGTCAGCACATCTTTCAGGGTGGAATCACGCAGTTCTCCCACTCTCAGACTGGCCTTGAGCTGCAGTCCACTGGTATTAATCTTGATTATCTCGTCAGATTCAATTTAGGCTTAGCACCTACAGTCCACTCCTGTCGGGAGCAATGACCAATGATATCCAATGACCACAAACAGCCTTTTAAAGCAAAGTATTGTTTATTTAGAATAAAAGCATTTCACAGAAAAAGCTCTTAAAATTACAAACAGACTCTATGCATGTCTAGCTTACCAGATGCCAATCTACCTTCCACCTGGAGATCCTGGTAAGTTTAAGCTGTTTACAGACATCCCAAGACCTCTGGGAACTGGGTGACAGTCTGTTCCCTCAACTCACAAACCAGTTCACTCTGTCTGCTTTATGGATAGTGTCTTTAAATCTTGGTCAGTTGTTTGATCACCCCCCTTTCCCAGAGTCCAAGTCACTATGTAACTCAGGGGTCGGCAACCTTTCAGAGGTGGTGTGCCGAGTCTTCATTTATTCACTCTAAGGTTTCGCGTGCCAGTAATACATTTTAACGTTTTTAGAAGGTCTCTTTCTATAAGTCTATAATATAGAACTAAACTATTGTTGTATGTAAAGTAAATAAGGTTTTTAAAATGTTTAAGAAGCTTCATTTAAAATTAAATTAAAACGCAGAGCCCCCCCGGACCGGTGGCCAGGACCCGGGCAGTGTGAGTGCCACTGAAAATCAGCTCGCGTGCCGCATTCGGCACGCGTGCCATAGGTTGCCTACCCCTGATGTAACTGTTTATAGCCCCTTGATCTGTTACTCCTAGCACTAGCTACACAAGTCATGTAAATTCGTTGGAAGCAAGATGTTGGGAGTATCTGCTCTCCCTTTTGCAGCCTGCCCTGACCTTGGCATGTCCAGCGAGAGCTGCCCCAGGCACCACAGGTCACACCCTGTAGTGGGAGAGTGAGACAAACAGGGACCCAGGTCCTGGCAGCCAAGACCACTGGACTGTTACAGCGATAAGCACACAGGAAACAGTGGGCTACACCCCGTGAGTTCTGGTCTTCATAACTGGGCCCTTCAGCATGGCCCAGTTTGTTTCCCCTTCCTGACCCAGGCCCTCCAGCATGACCCCATCTGCTTCCTTTGCTACATCATGGGTACTGGGAACCCCTCCTTCCCTCTTCCCTGCCCGTTGTTTTTGGTTTTTACTGATTTTCACCCTTTTTAAAATTTTGGAATAAATAATAAGAAATTCCCAGGAAACTTTAAACGAAATAACTGAAAACTAAAGACCCTATCCCATTAACCCAATATACTTATACAGGCTCTCTCAATGACAAGGTCACATACAGCATGACTACAGCTAAAGGCTTGGGGTGTCACACAGTGTGCTGGTTGCGTTGTTGTGTGCGTGGTTCAGAAGAACAGCAGCAGTTGGGCCAAGTAATCCTCCAGCTGTGTGGTCTCTTGTACAACCAATGAAATTGTTGCATGCAAATTATCTGTAGAATAAGGGTAGTGATTGGTTAAGTTACCTCTGCTATGACAATGGTCTAGGATTCTTGGGGTGGCATATGCCTTGCTGTTGCCCGGGTGTAATTCTTAAAGTCAAAATGGCCGAGAACTTAAAAACTGGATGGCAACAGACCATGAATCCCCGGGACGATCAAACCTAGTAATATTCTAAATAAAAAGAGCTCTCACTCATGCTTGTAGTTGTTTCCATCACTTCACACTGACTCAGCAGACACTCTAGGCTTCAGAGTGACAATCCTGGAATTGTATTATATAGATTACGTGGCAGCTCCATGTCTGCCACACCCTCTTCATCCCTTTTCCTCATTTAATTCTGAATGAGCTAAAAAGGCAAATGCCTCCCTATTGCTTTTTATTAGGGCTTTGCTGTTGTCCCCATTAGGGCATAAGCAGCATCTCCCCCTGTTCACACATGCATGTTTTTATTTACATTATTTCAACAGCTGTACTTAAAGCTCCTATACTTCCAAAATTGTACTGACTAACTTGGAATGGTGTGGTTTAGCTAGGGCAGAGCAGTACATTTTTCACACACTGTCCCTTTCCCTCGACTCTCTTAATCTTCATGCACAAATTGCCCTATCCTTCCCACACACACCTGGAAATGCAGGCATGTATTGTCTTGCTGCCTTCTCTCCAAGCCCAAACTGGAAATTCAGAGCTACCACCTCGAGACACTGTTTTGTTGATTGTGGAACCGACACACATTCCCATTATATTTGACCATCAGAGAAAGTTAATCTTGCCAGATGTTATTTGAGTTTTCACAAGAGCTGCGATGAGTGGGTAGGGCCATGGAACAGTCTGTGCATCCTAGCCCGACTCCAGAGTCTAGTCCAAGGGAGGGCAAACTACGGCCCGCGGGCTGGATCTGGCCCATCAGGGCTTTCAGTCCGGCCCACGGGATTGCCAGCCCCGTGGCGCACCAGGGCTAAGGCAGGCTCCCTGCCTGCACTAGCCCCGCGCCACTCCCAGAAGTGGCTGGCACCACATCCCTGTGGCACCTGGGGCTGGGGCAGAGGGTTCCATGCGCTGCCCTCGCCTGCAGGCACCGCCCCCCACAGCTCCCATTGGCCGTGAACAGGGAACCGCAGCCAATGGGAGCTTCAGGGGTGATACTCACAGGCGAGGGCAGCGTGCGGCGGAGCCACCTGCCACACCCCACCCCCAGGAGCCACTGCCGGACATGCTGGCCACTTCCAGGAGCGGTGCAGGGCCAGGGCAGGTAGGGAAACCTGCCTTAGCCCCACTGTGCACCACTGCCACCCCGGAGCCGCTCGAGATAAGCGGCGCCGGGCTGGAGCCTGCACCCCGAACCCCTTGCACACTGCACCCCAACCCTCTGCCCCGAAATCCCTCCTGCACCCCCCACCCCCTGCCCCAGCCCTACATTCATGGCCCTGTATACAATTTCCCCACCCAGATGTGGCCCTTGGGCCAAAAAGTTTGCCCACCCCTGGTCTAGTCAGAGAGAGAGAAATGGGTTTGCTGCAGAGACTAGTGCAAATTCAGCCCTGATGTCCAGGAAAGTTGTACCTGCTAACACCAGAGCTGAATCTGGTTCAGTGACTCTTTGCTCAAGCCAAAGAGCACATCCAATATTTTGTTTATAGCCAGATTCCATCCCCTCCCTTGCCCTTTTGCAAGACTGTGGGTATGTCTACATACCAAAAGCTCTTTAGCTGGATTCAAGCTCGTTCAGATAGACTAGCCCATACACAGATTTCGCTGTGTGGGGACCCATTCTTAGTCACTCTTCAGTTCAAATCATGAATGTAACCCTTCTGCCCATCTAAGTTGGCAGCAACAAGGGCCGGGTTCTGTATCTAGGGGTTCCGTTTCAATAACACAATGCAAAACCGGCTCGAGCCCCCACCCAGTCACCTGGGACAATTACATACCACCCCCCTGGGTACCTCTAAGAGGCAATACTTCCCCTCTCGCAAGCACGGAGTCTGAGTGTAGCAGAAAATGTTTAATAACATGAGGTAAACGACATCAGCATAAAATTGGAAAAACACCACAAACCGGATTCATAACACAAACCATGAGCAAAACCCACCCCAGCAAATGGGGCTGTGTCCTTTCCCTTTGGTTCTTGAATCCAGCAACCCAAAAATCACCCAGAGTCCCCCAAGTCCAACAACCCCCAAAGTCTCTTGGGTCCAGCAACCACCCAAAGTCCCAAAAGTCCAACAACCCCCAAAGTCTCTGTCCCTGGTCAGTGCAGCCCCAGAGTAAAAGGGGGGGGGCACGCAGGGTGTTAAGGGGCACCTTACGTGATCCGAGGCTGGCCAGCCATCTGTTTCTCCGTGGGGGTTCCGCCGCAGCCTTCACCACAAGCCAGTCCACTTTCCTGCCACCCCACGAACTGCTCCGCTCTACAAGCTGCTCCGCTCCGCTCACTGACCTGTGAGCCGTTCCAGCCGTCCCCGCAAACAGCTCCGCTCGCCGTTCCTTGGGCCACTCCAACCGGCCCCGCAAGGCTCCACGCCGCTCACTGCTCCTTCAGTCGTCCCCCACAAATTGCTCCACCAGCTGCTGAGCAATATAGCTTCAGGCTCCCCCACTAGTTAACACAGCAGTCAGTGATCTCAGCTCTTAATAACATCAGCTCTTTTGTGATTTCAGCTCATAGTATAGTAGGGGAGCCCCAGTGCTGGTGCACCATTGGCCCAAAGTGAATTCAGCTCAGCAGCCTGTAACTAGACTCCTAAGGGAATCAAAGTTAGCTCTGACATTCAACAGTGGAGAGAGGAGAAGGTGCAATTGGTGTTTCAAACCCTCAGAGGGGGCCCATACCATCAGGTACAAATACTTGTCCCCATCCTCTCTCAATTCACTGGGTTTTGTAACCCATGCCCCTTGTCAAGCAAGTGCTACTTAGGTAATGGTGAAGGACTCACTCAGTCCTTCTGTCATACAACAGTTCCACTGGCCTTGATTCACAGAATCAGGGTAACAAAACTTTATTCTTCCTGCCCCAATAATAGAGAAACTGGGGATCCCACACCAGCCAAAGTAACCACTTTCAGTTGCTGTGTTTCATGCCAGGCGAGTGGGTGTGCCTATGCAAACAAGATCAGCCCCTGGAGTTCTTTTCCACACTCGCCATAATTCGCCACCAGATGTCAGGGTAGAGCTCATCCTGACTCTGCTTACATGAACATGGAACCCTTCTGCCAGATGTTGTTGGCAGCAAAAAGGGCCAGGCTCAATTTTCTAGTTGTTCTTTTTAAAGACTTAAATAGCACAGTTGAAGCCCGCACTCAGAAACCTGGGAAACATATATACCACCCAGGGGGTCTGGGTAGGCAACGACTTGCAAGCATTGTGTCCAGGGGTTTAAAACAAAGAACTTTATGGGAGGGGGGAGGGGACACAACAGAATAAACTTGGGAAAGGCAGCAATTAATACATTAACAAATTCTCTGAGGTAAGACTCCCAACTGCCCAGCGTGGTTTAACAATAATCTCAACCTCTGTCCTCCTCTTGCAGTTGTGAGCTGCTAATGAGTTCTAGTATCACCTCCTCCCCTCTCGCAGTTTGCCATCCTGGGTTGGTGTATTGCAAGGATTCTGGCAGGTCAGTGCTGCTCTATCACCTGACCCATCTGAAATTATTTCAGCTTCGATTGCTGGGTAGAGAGGCCTGCATCTGAGTCTCTTTCCCTTAGGTAAGCTGCAGCACTCTGCAAGCCATTTCAGTTCTACCCTATCCCTCACCTCAAAGCCATCTCTGCTCTGGGTTCTCTGTTGCCTCCAAACTCTCTTAATTTAGCTCTTTAAAGAGAACAGGCAGGGCCGGCTCCAGGGTTTTGGCCGCCCCAAGCAGCCAAAACCAAAAAAAAAAAAAAAAG
>NW_020664868.1:3566163-3588500 GCF_002925995.2 Terrapene triunguis | reverse complement strand
CGCGTTCTGGCGGCGGCAATTCGGCGGGAGGTCCTTCACTCCCAGGCGGAGTGAGGGACCGTCCGCCGAATTGCCGCCGAATACCTGGAACTGCCGCCCCTATCCGGAACGGCCGCCCCAAGCACCTGCTTGAGAAGCTGGTGCCTGGAGCCGGCCCTGAGAACAGGAGTACTTGTGGCACCTTAGAGACTAACAACTTTATTAGAGCATAAGCTTTCGTGGGCTACAGCCCACTTCTTCGGATGCATATAGAGTGAAACATATATTGAGGAGATATATATACACACATACAGAGAGCACGAACAGGTGGGAGTTGTCTTACCAACTCTGAGGGTACGTCTATACCCAGCCGCTAGTTCGGCGGCTGGAAATCGAACTTCTGGGTTCGACTTATCGCGTCTTGTCTGGACGAGATAAGTCGAACCCGGAAGTGCTCGCCGTCGACTGCGGTACTCCAGCTAGACGAGAGGAGTACCGCGGAGTCGACGGGGGAGCCTGCCTGCCGCATCTGGACCAAGGTAAGTTCGAACTAAGGTACTTCAAACTTCAGCTACGTTATTCATGTAGCTGAAGTTGCGTACCTTAGTTCAAATTGGGGGGTAAGTGTAGACCAAGCCTGAGAGGCCAATTAAGTAAGAGAAAAAAAACTTTTGAAGTGATAATCAAGATAGCTCAGTACAGACAGTTTGATAAGAAGCAAGTGTGAAAATACTTACAAGGGGAGATAGATTCAATGTTTGTAATGGCTTAGCCATTCCCAGTCCTTATTTAATCCTGAGTTGATTGTGTCTAGTTTGCATATCAATTCCAGCTCAGCAGTCTCTCGTTGGAGTCTGTTTTTGAAGTTTTTCTGTTTTAAGATAGCCACCCACAGGTCTGTCATAGAATGGCCAGACAGGTTAAAGTGTTCTCCCACTGGTCTCTGAGTATTATGATTCCCGATGTCAGACCCGTGTCCATCAATTCTTTTGCGTAGAGACCGTCCGGCTTGGCCAATGTACACGGCAGAGGGGCACCGCCGGCACACGACGGCACATATCACATTGGTAGATGTGCAGGTGAACGAGCCCCTGATGGTATGGCCGATGTGATCAGGCCCTATGATGATGTCACTTGAATAGATATGTGGACAGAGTTGGCATCGGGCTTTGTTACAAGGATAGGTTCCTGGGTCAGTGTTTTTGTTCAGTGATGTGTGGTTGCTGGTGAGTACTTGATTTAGGCTGGGGGGCTGTCTGCAAGCGAGGACAGGTCTGTCCCCCAAGACCTGCGAGAGCACCTGCGGGATCTCTGTCAGGCATTCTTGGAACTGCAATACCCACCTGCTGAGGTGGGGGGGCGGATTGACAGAGCCAGACGAGTACCCAGAAGTCACCTCCTACAAGACAGGGCCAACGGAGAAAATAGCAGAGCACCACTGGCTGTCGCCTTCGGCCCCCAACTGGAACCTCTCCAGCGCATCATTGGAGATCTACAGCCTATCCTGGGAGATGGTCCTTTACTCTCGCAGGTCTTGGGGGACAGACCTGTCCTCGCTTGCCTGTGACTTTTACTAAAAATATTCATTACAAAATCATAGCTTAGTCATGATCTCCAGAGCTGGTTGAAAAACAAAATAGTTTTGGGGGAACACTTTCAAAATAATTTTTAAAAGGGAGATTTTGTTTGTTTCTTTGGTTGGGTTTTTTGGGTTTTTTTTTGGTAGAAAATTTTAATCAGAGCTTTTCTGCTTTCAAAAAAATGTTCAAAATGGACATGTTTTGGTGTTCTCGCACGCTTCCCTTTTTCCATTTTGCTGCTGAAAAAGAAGAAAAGAGGAAACACCTCCTGGAATTTGGGGGCTTCATCCCCAAAATATGGAAAGTTTAAAAAAAACCACAACATTTTCAGTTTTTTTTAAAAAGGCCAACTTTCAACATAAAAAGTGTCGAAAAAAATTCAACCAGCTCTAATCATGGTGTTTGTTACACAGGAGCTGATTGTTCCTGGCATAGGCACTGATGTTTATTTTTCCCGGGGGGAAGGTGCTCCGCCCCTGCTCCGCACCAAGGCCCCATCACCACTCCGCCCCTTCCCCTGAAGCCCTACCCTCGGTCCACCTCTTCACGCCCCGCTCCGCCTCCTTCCCCAAGGCACCCGCCTGCCACCGCCCTCCGCCTCCTCCCCTGAGGTCCCTGCCCGCCCACCTCTCTCCATCCTCCCCCAAGCACCTCCCTCAGCCACCAAACTGCTGATCGGCAGCAGCACGGAACAGTTGTACTGGTGGGTGCTGAGCACCCACTTTTTTTTCCCCGTGGCTGCTTAAGGCCCGGAGCACTCACGGAGTTGGCGCCTATGGTTCCTGGCATGGGAACATTTCCCAGGGCAGAAATCCTCCTTCCCCCTTATTCTATTTGCTTTCCCTCCTTGTCTGTCTAATTATGCGCCCTCCCACCTGCTTCTGTTGCTTAGAGAGGACTAAGTGGGAAAATCAAGGGCTTTTTCTTACCACAGAGAAAAGCTCCATGTGCCCAACACATGAGCTAATAGACTGCCACCTTAGGTCCCCCTTCCGGAAACTATTTTAAGAGTGATGCCTAAGTATAAATATGAGTAACTCCAATGCAAGTGCTAGGGTGGGGCCTGGGAGGCCAGGGTTCTGTTCCCAGCTCTGCCACAAAAATGCTTTTCCAGATTTTGAACAATAATTTCCAAATTAGACTGTAAATTTACAGCTACCTACTGTAGGGTGCACCAGCAGTAGACGTGGCAGGACTTGGCTTTGATGAATAGAGGATCTTTCATTAAGGCTGCTGGACACAGGCACTCCCTGAGTGTGCTGTCTAATTTCATCACTAGGGGTCTCCATAAATCTAATCAGCTTTTTGACAAATTTTTCGTGTCAAAATAATTCATCCAGTTCCAGAGTTTTCTGATCTCCAGTTTGTTTTATTCAGTGCAACAAAGTAAAGGGGAAACAAATCTGTCCAGAAAGGGAGAGCCTCTGGAATGGAAAGGCAGCAGCTGAGAAGGGCAAATGCAAGCTGAATAGGTGTTATTCAGTGCAGTGTCGCCGGTGCGTAGTGTGGGGATCAGGAGAGGAGCTTCACCAGGAATAACCCTGTGAGGACTGGGAGGAGGAGAAGCCCAGATGGTCCTGGAGTTGTGCCAGCCGCAAAAGGGGCTGGTCCCTTAGCTGTGCCACTTGCACTGGGGGCTGGTCCCTTAATCGGACTGGTTACACTAGGGGCTGGCTGCTTAGCTGTGCCACTTGCACCCAGGGCTGGTCCCTTAGTCGGTTCAGACTTGCCAGGGGCTGGGCTGCATGTGGCTGTGGTTATCTTCATGTTGTCTCTGAAGGGCCCTGAATCTCCTTTTAAAAGGTTGCAGGCGGATTCAGTGGCGCAACCCTTCATGGTGGTCTGTATAGGATATGAACCTGCCCCTGGAAAAAGAAGCAGCTGGTCAGTGTCAAGGGACTTTTGTCTCCTTCTGTCACCATTACCCATAAATCCACACCTCCTGCCCTTCTAAACCACAACAGCCTCAGCTTCCTCCTCTGCTCTGTTCCCTGCACTTCCATCTAGGCCTCCCCTTTGCTCCATTCCCCAGAGCTGCATGTAAGCCCTCCATGGCCTTCACTTCTTCGTCTGCTCTGCTTCCCCCTTCTCATCTAGGCCCCAACAACCTCCCCCTCCACGGCTCTGATGCAGGCTCACTGTGTGTCCTTGGACAAATCACTGGGACTCCAGATCTAAAACCCACTGATGACACCCATTCACCTCAGTGGGCTTTATATTAGTCCCACTCTTCATTGAGCAACGAAACAATTGATGGTTGGTGGCAGGGAGTGGGATCTCTAAGAAAAGAGGCCTTGTGTTAATGAAGGGACCAGGCTGGGACTCATAATATCTGGATTCAATTCTTTGCTCTGCCACAGACTCCCTGGTTGGCCTTGGGCACATCACTTAGGTGCAGATTTTTCAAAGGAGTGTAACATAGGCGGCGGTTGAATTTTAATGGGATCTGGGTCCCTTACTCCCCAAACTCCTTTGACGATCCCAGCCTTAATCTCTCCGGGCCTCAGTTTCCTCATCCATACAATGGAGATAATAATCGTTCCTTTGACTATTTAGATGGTAAAATCTGTGGAATGGTGAATGGCTGTGTCTGTGCAATACCTGGCACAACGGGGGACCCTCCCAATCTCAGTCAGGGTCTGTGCAGCGCCTAGCATAACAGGGCCCCCAATAGAAGAGATCTAGTACAAGGGGAAACAGACACAGAGACTAGCCTGAGGTCACACAATAGGCCAGTTGCTGTCCGACATTAGAACCCAGGTGTCTGGAGTCCAAGCCCAATCCCTTATCTACCAGACCATAGGTGTCGTCTGAGCGGAAATAATAAGAAAGCAAATAACATACCAGAATAAATAAATTCAAGTTACCCATTGTTATGCTTCCAGTTACTGCGATGCAATGGGTCTCCGATCCAGTGCAATCTAAGGTCGCTTCGCTGCATGGCAAGTTAAACAAAGAAGAACAGGCAGGGCAACGCCGACCATTTGGGATTGTGTTTGCTGGGGGCACTGTGAAGAAGCAGAGCAAATGCAGTCAACTTGGGGGATATTCCAGAATAGGCTTCAGGACAGAGAGAGCAGGTTAGGGTTGAACAGCTCAGCCCTACATCCCCCATACAGGAGCTCAGGAGACACTGGACGTAGCAAGGTTAGTGGCATGAGTTTGCAGCACAGACCAATTGAACCATGCCCCATGTGGAATCAGCTGCAGTTTGTGGCAGTCTAGAGCCACATTCACTTAATTCCACCTCTTCCCCCAGGGACCCAGTGCTATTCAATGGAGCACCCCCTGCAGGCAGCAGGACTGTTCTCAGGGCTCAGTATAACTCACTGCAGCACTCCCTGTGAGGCAGGAGACTGTTCTCAGGGGCTCATTCCAGAAAAGAGGGGTGAAGATGGGCAGAGGGGGAGGAGGGGGAATGAAGAGGAAGAATTGGTGTGGGACTGTTAGCAGGGTGGGGAGATAGCGAGAGGGATACGTACTTGTAACGGAGGCTGTACTGCAGGCATCCCCCACACAACAGGTGGTGCTCTTCCTTATTGCCATTCCCTCCCCAAACCTCGTAACAACAGGGCTGGCTCTGCACTCACTGGACGCCATGCAGGACTTGGTTACCTTCTGTATATCAAATCCCACTGTACAGAAGGAGAAGACCGATGTTTACTCACCAACTCTGCCACCCTATCCCCACGCTCCTCAAAAAGACGGCTGTGTCTTTATCTTTACTCTACCCAGGCAGAAACTGAAGCATGGAGACTTGCCTGAGGTCACAGAGTCAGTAATAGAACCCTGGAGGCCTGAATCCTAGCCCACATCCTGCTCCAACTCAGAGCTGGCCTTTGGGAAAATGGCGCCCTGGGCGAACTTGTATTTTGGCACCTCTGGCCCCCGTGGGCACAGTGTCCCCCCATTGCCCCTAGCCACCATGGGCTCCCCATCCCCCATCACCTCTAGTCCCAAGGCTTCCCACTCCACCAGGGCCCTGCTGCCTTTCCCTCTCCCCCCAGTGCTTAATTTATATTGAAAGAGGAGCTCAGCCCCAGCAAACCTCGGCACAAATTAAGAACTGTCTGGGCGACTGGAGAGTGGCAGCTGCTAGCTGGGTGCCTAGCTCTGAAGGCAGTGCCGCCGCCAGCAGCAGCAAAGTAAGGGTGCCATTGTATATGGTGTCTTGCCACCCTTACTTTTTGCTGCACTGTACCCCCTTCACCCCACCCCCTGCATCCCCCTCCTGTGCCCCTAAACCCTGCACTGTGCTCCCTTTGCCCCGAACCCATGCACCCCCTTCCTGCGCGCCTAGCCCTTGCACTCTCCTCCTGTGCCCACATGGGGAAACTGACCTGGATGCAGGGAGCAGCTGACACTGCTGCTTGCTCGCTCCCCCCCTCCAACGCTGCTCCTCCACGCACCCCTAGTGAGTCATGGGGGGAAGCGACGAGCAATGTCAGGGCTCCCTGGTCACTTCCTCCCCCTGACCTGCATAAGGGGAGGGCAGGAGAGCTGCAGCTCCTGACGCTTGCCTCACAGCACAGCCCAGGTGGGGAAAGTGACCTGGATGCACGGAGCGCTTAGCGTTGTTCCATGCTCCCCCCGTAGGCACCGACTCTGTGGGTGTTCCAGTTCTGGAGCACCCATGGGGAAAAAATGGTGGGTACTGAACACCCACCGGCAGCCCCCCTATCAGCTCCCCCCTCCTCCCCAGAGCCTCGGCTACCCTGTGGATCAGTGTCTCCCTCTCCTTCCCTGTGCCTCCTTCCTGCCATGACCAGCTGTTTTGCGGCATGCAGGAGGCTGGGAGGGAGGGGGAGGAGTGAGGACACGGCGCTCGGGGTAGGGCGGAACAGAGTGGGAAGAGGCGGAGTGGGGTTGGGAAGAGGTGGGGCAGGGGTGGGGACTTGGGGGAAGGGCTGGAGTGGGGGCAGGACCTGGGGGAGAGCTGGCGGTCGAGCACCCCCCCGCACTTTGGAAAGTTGGCACCTAGGTTCCCCTCTTCACAGCCTCCTAGGGGGGTACAGAGGAATATTGGGGCAGAGGGCGAGCAGTATATGTGCGTCACTCCTTGCACCCCCACTCCTCTGCTGGGAGAAAGCAGGGAGAAATCTGGGCACTTCCCTCCACATGTCATAAGAACAGCCGTACTGAGTCAGACCAAAGGTCCATCTAGCCCAGTATCCTAACTTCCGACAGTGGCCAATGCCAGGTGCCCCAGAAGGAATGAACAGAACAGGTAATCATCAAGTGATCCATCCCATCGCCCATTCCCAGCTTCTGGCAAACAGAGGCTAGGGACACCATCCCTGCCCATCCTGGCTAATAGCCATCGATGGACCTATCCTCCATTATTTTATCTAGTTCTTTTTTGAACCCTGTTATAGTCTTGGCCGTCACAACATCCTCTGGCAAGGAGTTCCACAGGTTGACTGTGCGTTGTGTGAAAAAATACTTCCTTTTGTTTGTTTTAAACTTGCTGCTTATTAATTTCATTTGGTGAGCCCTAGTTCTTGTGTTATGAGAAGGAGTAAATAACACTTCCTTATCTACTTTCTCCACACCAGTCATGATTTTATAGACCTCTATCATAGCCCCCCTTAGTCGTCTCTTTTCCAAATTGAAAAGTCCCAGTTTTACTAATCTCTCCTCATACGGCAGCCGTTCCATACCCCTAACCATTTTTGTTCCCCTTTTCTGAACCTTTTCCAAGTCCAATATATCTTTTTTGAGATGGGGCGACCACATCTGCACGCCGTATTCAAAATGTGGGCGTACAATGGATTTATATAGAGGCAATATGATATTTTCTGTCTTATTATCTATCCCTTTCTTAATGATTCCCAACATTCCGTTCACTTTTTTTGACTGCCGCTGCACATTGAGTGGATGTTTTCAGAGAACCATCCACAATGACTCCAAGATCTTTCTCGAGTGGTAACAGCTAATTTAGACCCCATCATTTTATATGTATAGTTGAGATTGTTTTCCAATGTGCATTACTTTGCATTTATCAACATTGAATTTCATTAGCCATTTTGTTGCCCAGTCACCCAGTTTTGAGAGATCCTTTTGTAGCTCTTCGCAGTCTGCCTGGGACTTAGCTATCTTGAATAGTTTAGTATCATCTGCAAATTTTGCCACCTCACTGTTTACCCCTTTTTCCAGATCATTTATGAATATATTAAATAGGACTGGGCCCAGTACAGACCCCTGGGGGACATCACTATTTACCTCTCTTCATTCTGAAAACTGACCATTTATTCCTACACTTTGTTTCATATTGTTTAACCAGTTACCAATCCATGAGAGAACCTTCCCTCTTATCCCATGCCAGCTTACTTTGCGTAAGAGCTTTTGGTGAGGGACCTTGTCAAAGGCTTTCTGAAAATCTAAATACGCTATATCCACTGGATCCCCCTTGTCCACATGCTTGTTGACCCCCTCAAAGAATTCTAGTAGATTGGTGAGGCATGATTTCCCTTTACAAAAACCATGTTGACTATTCCCCAACAAATTATGTTCATCTATGTGTCTGACAATTTTGTTCTTTACTATAGTTCCAACCTGTCTGCTCAGTACTGAAGTCAGGTTTACCGGCCTGTAACTGCCGGGGTCTCCTCTGGGGCCCTTTTTAAAAATTGGCGTCACATTAGCTATCCTCCAGGCATTTGGTACAGAAGCTGATTTAAATGACGACAGTTAGTAGTGCTGCAGTTTCACATCTGAGTTCCTTCAGAACTCTTGGGTGAATCCCATCTGGTCCTGGTGACTTATTACTGTTTAGTTTATCAGTTTGTTCCAAAACCACCTCCTTATGACATTTCAATCTGGGACAGTTCCTCAGCTTCGTCACCTAAAAAGAGTGGCTCAGGTTTGAGAATCTCCCTCATCCTTGAGGGTCACCTTTGTGAGTTTGTGGCCCTCCCCTACCAGCCAGCAATGCCCACCTCTCACTGCTGCACAGCACCCTGGGCGGTTGCTCAGGTGGCCCACCCCTAAAACTGTCGCTGCTCCAACCCACTGGCCCCATTCTCCAAGCTGGGAATAGAACCCAGGAAGCCTGATACCCAGCCTACCTCCTGCTCCAACCCCCTAGACCCCTTTCTTCACCCAGAACTTGGAATCGAACCCAGTGTGCTCTGGTCCCTGGACCATGGTGGTGTGAGATCTGGCTCATCTACCTATTTGGGTTTCAAGCAGAAGGATGCCACAGGAATCTTCTCCAGAGCTGCAGGTCTTCATGCTGCCCCTGCAATTCCTGCCAAAGTCATTGCAAACTTCACACTGCAGACTGGCACCTAGAAAAGGAGAGAGAAAATTATTCATGTAGATTTGTCCCTTTCTTGCCCCCTCACTGTCCCCTGGGTTCTTAGGGAAAGCATCTGGTGCAACCTGCTTTCCAGTGCTGAGGTTTTTCTATTTCACCACACAGACAGACAGACAGGCACGCACGCTCTGACCCTGGCTTCATATTCCCTCTATTTAAAATTTCCTGCAGGAAAATCTGCATTTCCCAACAGGGGGGTTTCAAAAGTGGATTTTTCCCACAACATTTTTTGTGGGGGATAAAACACCAATTTTCCAGCCATTTCTAAAAAGGAACCAATCAGAACACGTATTTGAGGACTTCAAGTATCAATATTTCCATAATATTTCAACGTGTTGTCATGCCAACTCGCGACTTCACAAGGAATCTGTTATTTTCCCTTTGACATGTCCAGTTGGCCCATTTTTCTGATACTGGCTTTTTGGTAACAGAGTTTTCATGGGTGAATACGTGTTGCGTCTGACAAAGTGGGTATTCACTCACGAAAGCTTATGCTCCAGTACATCTGTTAGTCTTAAAGGTGCCACAGGACTCTCTGTTGCTTTTTACAGATACTTGGCTTTTTGGTGACATTTATAAACAAATTTATGTAAAGGACCAAGTTGGACTCTTTGTACAACCTAGAATGCAAGTCCCTGCAGAGAAATAGCCCTGACTCACCCAGACCTAGGAGAGCAAAGAGGATGCAGAGAAAAAGGGGAGTCTTCATTGTGATAGGACGAACGTGAATTAGAGTTGGGGTCTCCAATGCAGCAAATTCTCCGTCCAGGGATTTATGCAAGCAGGGGCTGAAGGGAAGTCAGAAGAGGAATTCCACCTGCAAAATGCAATAAATTGGATGGTGTGATGTAAGTGTCATTAAGGGCCCTATGAAATTCATGGTCCATTTTGGTCAGTTTCACAGTCATAGGATTTTTAAAATGGTAAATTTCATTATTTCATCTATTTAAATCTGAAATTTCATGGTGTTGTAATTGTAGGAATCCTGACCGAAAAAGGAGTTGTGGGGTGGTCAAGGGTTTTTTTTTGTTTGTTTTTTTGGGGGGGGGGCGGGGATTGGTACTACTTATTTCTGCACTGCTGCTGGCAGTAGCGCTGTCTTCAGAGCTGGGCAGTTGGAGAGCAGTGGCTGCTGGCTGGGAGCCAAGTTCTGAAGGCAGAGCCATCGCTAGCAGCAGCGCAGAAGTAAGGATAGCATGATATGGTATTGCCACCCTTACTTCTGCGCTGCTGCTGGTGGGGTGCTGCCTTCAGAACTGGGCAACCCCCCTCCAACTTCCTTTTGGATCAGGACCCCCAATTTGGGCAACTCTGGTCTCCCCCATGAAATCTATATAATATACGGTTAGGGTAACTATTAGCATTTCCTGTGGCGAGAGCACAGGTTAATGACGGATTGTGTAAAGAACCTCAAGGTTTTTTTCATCTGCCACCTTTACTTTTCTTGCCTTTTAATTTCATAGGGTGCCTGTTTGAGAAGAGAGAGTGAATGCTAATTCTCAGCTCTTGCCGCCTTGCCTTGATCTCAGGGCCATATACCTGTGCTATGCACCGGGCATGGGTAAGGGGGTATGGGTGTGCTGGGGCAATATTATCTATAATTATTACACTCCCCGTCTTCCCAGTGGCGTAGCCAGGTTTTAAGAGCAGGGGGAGCAAACATAAAAAAAGGCGCCCCCCTTGGCTCCTCCTCTGGCCATGCCCCCCTTGGCTCCTCCTCTGGCCGCTCCCCGCCCCCCCCCCCCCTTTGGCTGGCTCCTCCAGACCCATCTATTGCCAGGGCCCTGCAGGCACCCAGGAGCCCCTTGCACGCACCCTGACACCCCCACGTGCCCCGGGCCGGGCTGAGCCGTGGTGTGGTCATGTCCCTTTAAGAGCGGAGCTGGGCTGAGCCGAGCCGGCGGGGGGGTGGCTTCACTCCCCGCTGCAGGCTGATGCTGGAGCCTGGGCTGAGAGCCCCGCTGGTCTCCTGCACCAGCTCCGGGCAGGGCTTTGCTGTGGCTCCCCCCCGGGCCGGGCCGCCCCCTGCACCTGCACAGTAGGGGCGGGTTGCATGAGGTCAGGACCTGGTGCCATCCGCCCGGGGGGCACTGGCCGGGGCACTGGGGGAGATGGGGTGTTGCGGGGGGCACCGGGCAGGGCCGGGGATGGGGCACTGGGCCCCGAGCCAAGCACCCAGCGTGTGCTCGGTCACTCACCTTCCAGTCCGGGCCGAAGGGGAGGGACTCTCAGTCTCTTCCCTGACTGGGGAGGGCGCGGGGTCCCGCTGGGTCTCCGCGGCCTCGAGGAGGCGGCGGCGGCTCCGTGGAGCTGGTAGTCCGGCCGGTGGTGCTGCTGAATGCGCTCCTCCATCTCCGCCTCGCCCCAAGCACAGAGCACGCCAGGCGCGAACCCCATCCCAGGTTAGCCCCCTACTGGGGCCGAGGGCTGAACAGGCCTGGCAGGGCAGTGCGGGGGCTGCTGGAGCCTGGAGGGGGAAGCTGGGGAAAGGGTGGCACGGCCTCCACCCCCTGGGGCTGCCTGCCCTGTGGAGGAGGCAGAGGGGCGCAAGCTGCAGCAGGACCCCAGCCCCCTGGGAGAGGGGATCTGGGGTCAGCCCGGGGAGGCAGGAGCAGCCCCGGGGATGCTGGGCGCATGCAGGGCCGAGCCCCGGGAGAGCCCCAGCCCCGCGGCGGGCAGCGCTGCAGAGGAGGAGCCTGCAGCGGGCGAGGGGAGCCCCAGGCAGGGGGAGCCGGGCCACCTGCACCCACCTCTCGCGGCCACTCCATGCTGCTCCCGGTACCAGCCCTGCTGCTGCAGTTGCTAGTACCGCCGCTTTCCGCTTCCTGTGCCCGGCGCCGTGCCACCCCACCGCAGGGACCAGCCCCTGCCCCTCCCTTGCTTGCAGGAGTTCAGCGCGGGCCGGCAGGCCAAGCTTCAGAGCGGAGCGTGGGCTGGGCCCCTCCCGCTGGCGCCATGGTAACCTAAGGCGCCTCTTTTGGAAAATGTGGTGAGGGGAAGTGTCTGCTTCCCCTGCACCCCACTAGCTACGCTACTGCGTCTTCCTGCACCTCTGCATAGCCCTTTGCTGAAGCACAGCCAGAGTTCTGTCTTTTGTGAAACCATTTGCACAGAGTTCAACTTTAGGGCTATATGTAAAACCCTGATAAATAGGTGTTAATAGCTCCCAGTCAACTGCAAAGAGTACCAGTTTCTTAGGTCAGGTCTACACTACAAACCTATATCAGTATAACTGTGTCACTCATGGGTGTGGGGTGACGTAGTTATACTGACCTAACCCCCTGTGTGGACAGCGCTTTGTCAGTGGGAGAGCTTCTGCTGTTGACATAGCCACTGCCGATAGGCACCGACTCCATGGGTGCTCTGGGGCACCGCGATCCAGTGCCTTACATTCCGTGACCCAGTAGTGAGTTGCGACCCGCAGTTTGAAAACCATTGCTCTAAAGGTCTGTTAGACACACCGTGGTGGACCAGCCATCCTAATGGAGGGCTTTCATAGTAAAGTAAAGCTGGAATAGCACTCACCTATAGCCAAAGTAATACCAGTATTGGGAACCAGTCCTCACAGCAGACACATCTCCTGGTCCTGAGTTGATCAGCCAGAGTCGACAAGGCTGTCTTTTATTTATAACTTTCTTCCCCCGCGCTCTGATTGGCTTCACTCTGTAAGGGTGATTGGGAGTGACCTGCTCGGTAGGTTGCACACAATGAAAACTTCCTATACAGCTTCTGAAACAGCTACTGAGTGACCCAAATTTACACCAAAAGCTCCACTCTGGGCTCTCAACTGGCATAGCAACTATTAAGGCAATCTGCATCAGCATGGGGATTTCAGATACTCTGAAAGTTCAAACCTTGTCATTTTAGGGAGGCTGTGTTTTGGGAACCCTTTAACCAAATTACTCCAAATTTGTACCCCAGTGTCTACTCTGGACCCTCACCTAGCATAGCAATTTTCCAGCCAATCCAACTGTGTATGTGCATTTTAGAGCACTGTAAAAATTCAAAGGAAGTTGTTTTAGGGAAGCTGTATCTCAGGAACCCACAGTCCAAAATACCCCAAATTTGCTCCACTAAATTGTAGCAAGTGGCATTACTGCAGTGATTCTCAACCTATTTATCATTGGGGTCCACATATGTGACCCACAAAGTGTTAGCTGGGCCATAGGTTGAGAATCTCAGTGCCCTCCACCTAATCCTGCCTCCAAACTCCTATATTCAGCACCCTCCACCCAGAGACCCCTCCACAGAGTGGGGCCAGGAGTGGAGACCTAGGCATGGGGCAGGGAAGAGACCCCGACCCCAAACCCTGCAGGGACCCTAACCCCTGCTGTGTGGGGCTGGGAGGCAGCCAGGACCCTGACCCAGGACCCAGCCAAGATCCCAGACCCTGCTGGGATCCTGGACCCCAAGCCGCTGTGCAGGGTTGTGCAGCAGCCAGGGCCAAGACCCCGCCGGGACCTCAGAGCCCAGAGACCACCGCACGGCAGCCTGGAGACGACTGCGCGGCAGCCCAGAGCCCAGAAACCACCGCGCGGCAGGGCAGCCCAGAGCTCGCGGCCATTAGCACACAGCTGAGCGGGGCTGCAGCTGTGTGCTAATTGGGCTGCATGCAGCCTGTGGGCCGTAGGTTGAGAACTGTTGCTCTACTGTTATACCCATTTTTAGGACAATTGGATAATATATGTAGATTTCTGAACACTTTGAAAAATCTGATTTTAACAAACAGCCTGATGGAACCTTAACTATGGTAGGGCAGCTGCCATCCCAAAAGTAATAATATTTAATGAGTGGCAACTCTTGGTTTAAAGCAGAATTTTTTCATGAAAAATTTGAAGCCATTTGCATTCCGTTTTTTTATTTTTATTTTTAATTTCATTTTCACACACACACAAAAAAATATCCTGGAAATGTTTGGGTTTGACATTTTTTGTTTTTCATTTCCCCTCCCCCTTTTCAACCCTCTATTTCACTGTGAAATGGGGGAAATGGAAAGACAACAAAGCAAAGAATAACAAGCAAACATAAAATGCCCAAACAGACAATGACTTTTTTTTTTTCTTCCGCTTTTGCCCAGAAAATTGGAGAGTTGGAAACAATTTTTTTCCAACAAAATTTCCCATTTTAAAAAAGTCCATTTTTCATGTAATAATTAACTGATTCTAGTTGAAAGATCCATGGTCAAACAGCTGTCGATCTGTAGAAGAGAATCCTAGAATAAAACAGTGCTGGGGCAACTGACCCTGTCAGGATCATAAGGGAAAGCAAAGCTGACTAACCCCAGCGTTTTGTTCCCAGCTCCGGGCAGGGAGTTGAGTCAAAGGTTGAGAGAAGGGGAGCTTGAGATGCAGGATTCCTGTTTTTTTCCCCCCTAAAGTCTGGAAGGGGAGTGGTGTCTTAGTGGTTAGAGCAGGGGGCACTGCAAGTCACGATTCCTAGGTTTTGTTCTCAGTTCTGGTGGCGGGGAGGGATCTATTGAAATAGAGAAGTGGGGCTGGCAGTCAGGACTCATGGGTTCCATCCCCTTGCTCAGGATTATGCACAGTATAGCCCTAGTTAGTTCATTATGTATTCTTAGGATAGTGAGAAGGGGGTCAGGATATATGGGGATAGACAAATTGACAGCCAGGCTCCACTCTAGTAATTTAAAGAGGCCTGTTTTATAGGCTGAAAGGTATTTAATCCCACTTGAACAGGGGCGACTCTATGTATTTTGCCGCCCCAAGCACAGCAATCAGGCGGCTTTTGGCGGCATGCCTGCGGGAGGTCCGCTGGTAACGTGGATTCGGCGGCGCGCCTGTGGGAGGTCCGCCAGTCCCGCGCCTTCGGCGTACCCGCCGCCGAATTGCCGCTGAAACCGCGGGACCGGCGGACCTCCCGCAGGCATGCCGCCGAAGGCAGTCTGACTGCCGCCCTCACGGCAACTGGCAGGCCGCCCTCCGTGGCTTGCCGCCCCAGGCACGCACTTGGTGCACTGGTGCCGCCCCTGCACTTGAATACTCCTGATTGGTGCCGGGGCAGGGCTGTGTTAATGGCAATGCAGGTTACACCCCAGGAGAATAAGGCACAGACTGGAAGGGAATCACTTACCCAACACTCCTAAATCTCCAGTCACTGCAGGGATGGAAAAGAATATTTCTCTGATGGGGATGAGAAATGTCAATTTCTCAGTTACAGGGTGCTCTCTCTCTCTCTCCCCTTTTATATCAGGATTGGGTGCTGACTGGTTGCATAACAGGCCCTTTCCACCTTCTATATATGTTTTATTTTTCCCTACTTTTGCAGTTTCTGTTCCCCTGCGTTGCCTTCCAAACTGCTGCCAAAATTTTATGACTAAAGAGGAAGATGGAAAATCCCCTTTTCACATTTTCCCCTCCTTGCAGGGAAATTAAGAGACTAACATGGATTCTATAGAGACAAGGTCCAAGAAAAGATATTACCTCCCCCACCTTGTCTCTCTGTTTATCCTAGGACTAACAACACTGCAAACAACAATGGATTTCAAAAATGTCTATCCCACCTCTCAGTCTTTGAGAGGCAGTGCGACACGTTGGTTTAAGCACCTAAAGGCTCAATACATCCCAACAAGTGCATAAGGGAATGTCTCAGAGATTCACATATCCTGCCATTGACATGAGCAAGAGCTTTTGTTTCAGGCTGTTCATAATCAGCCCATGGACTCCATAGCCAAGTTGGCCTAGGGGTCAGGGCCTGCTGCTCCAGTCTTACTTTTAGTTCCGTGTGTTCAGGACACGCTGAACGGGGTTCACTTATCCGGCCTCCTCATTGGTGATCTCCTAGGCAGGGCTAGGCGTAGGGAAATCTGAAGTGGGTACGGGCCCCTGGGCCCTCCTGCTCCACCAGGTCCCAGTCTGGGGCCCTGAAAGTGTGACAGCGTGGGCTGGGCTATACTCGGCTCACCTTCCCCTGGGCCACTTCTTCCCTGATGCCTCAGTTTGGGGCATGGCTGCTGTTTAATGAGAGTCCTTTGCTCCAAACCCAGAGACTTGGGACTGATGCAGGCAACCCTCTGGTGCTCCCACACATGATTCTCCCTACCGCTGGGGGGTAATGACTCAAAGAAGGAGTGGGGAAAGACTCACAGCCTGACCTCCTCAGTAAGAGCTTCTTTGCCATCTGTCTCAGGGCAGTGCTTCTCTCCTCCCTTGCCTGAGCTGCTGGGAGCTCTCCTTATACTTCTCTTTTCCCCAGGAGCATGGTTGGCAGTGCCTGAGGGTTGGAGCTTTCCTGGCCCAGTACTACTCCAGCCTTTTCCCTGCCTCAGCCTTAGTGAGGGGTTTGTAAACCCCATCATGTGCCCTCCCCACCACGACTGGCACTGTAGGGTTGCCTCGTGCAATCGAGTCCCTGCAGTCTCTTGAGAAGAAGTCTGCATTTTTACCCACTCGACGTAGTACTTCAAAGAAGTATGGCTGGAGCGCTAAATACAACCTCATTATTAATGGGTTATGGTCCTGTGATGTTGCACCCCATAATGCTTTATAGAAACATGCTTATGAATGTAAATATGACATAACTGGAATATGTTTTATGCTACATATGCCATATAACATATCTCTGCAAAGGCTATGATCTACTGAATATATTCATCCTATTTGTATGCATGTGTCATTTTTGTATTCAAAGTTATGAATATTGGCTGTGTACTTGTTTGATTTTAAGTAGCCTTAGTAAGGCAGTTGGTCAGCTTCTTAAGAAAGGAATTTGCAAGTTAAGTGCCCAATCAAGAAACACTTAACGAACAATGGACCTTGGAAGACTCCAATCCACATAAGAAGTCTACCTGGGGACTTTCAATGTAGCATGTGAGCAATGGCTACCACCTTTAAGGTTCTGAGTCATGCATGGACATGTAACTTGCCCATGTGACTTCAAAACTCCATCTTGCAGCTGGATTCTGCATAGGAGAGAGGAAGGGCTCTCCACCCACAAGAGAAAGTCAGGGAGGGTGGTTGGCTTACAGGGAAGTAGAGTGAACCACCATTCTGCACTTGCTCAGCCTATAATTGGACTGCTCCTTACTACTGTCCAGGCTTCATGAGCCATGGGAGCAAGGGGTAGGCTGGGGTAGGTGTGACCGCGCAGTGCTGCTGACTGGGAGAGCAGCCTGAGGCAGAAGCCTCCAGCTGGCATGATATTCCAGGCAGGACTGAATCTCCATTACACAAAACTTAAAGAAGAGAATGATCTGAAGTCATTCCCATTTTTGTCCAGGCGCCCCCGACCGACTCACCGAGGCCGGCCAGGAGCACCCATGTCTGCTCAGGCGCCCCCGACCGACCTCACCAAGGCCAGCCAGGAGCACCCACGGGACGACGATGATGGCTACCAGTCATACTGCACCGTCTGCCGTCCGCAAGGCAAGGCCAGGGGATGCTGCTGTGTAGCGCTGCAGTACCGCGTCTGTCAGCAGCACCCAGGAGACATACAGTGACAGTGGAAAAAAGTCGAGAAACGATTTTTTGCCGTTGCTTTCACGGAGGGCGGGGGAGGGGGGCTGACGACATGTACCCAGAACCACCCGCGACAATGTTTTTGACCCATGAGGCATTGGGAGCTCAACCCAGAATTCAAATGGTTGGCAGAGACTGTGGGAACTGTGGGATAGCTACAGTCGTCAGTCGCCCCTCCCTCACTGGGAGCAACGGCTGAGAATCGTTTTGCACCTTTTTTCCACACAGACGCCATAGCACGGCAAGCATGGAGCCTGCTCAGATCGCCGCGGCAGTTATGAGCACTGTAAAAAGCATGCGCATTATCCTGCAGCGTATGCAGTACCAGGACCTGCAAAGGCAGGCGCGGAGGCAACGGCAGTGACAGCGGGGCGGTCACGAGAGTGATGAGGACATGGATGCAGACTTCTCTAAAAGCACGGGCCATGGCAATTTGTTCATCCTGGTGACAATGGGGCAGGCTCATGCCATGGAACGCCGATTCTGGGCCTGGGAAACAAGCACAGACTGGTGGGACTGCATAGTGTTGCTGGTCTGGGATGATTGCTGCGAAACTTTCGCATGCGTAAGGGAACTTTGATGGAACTTTGTGACTTGCTTTCCCCTGCCCTGAAGCGCAAGAATACCAAGATGAGAGCAGCCCTCACAGTTCACAAGCAAGTGGTGATAGCCCTCTGGAAGCTTGCAATGCCAGACAGCTACTGGTCAGTCGGGAATCAATTTGGAGTGGGCAAATCTATTGTGGGGGCGGGCTGTGATTCAAGTAGCCAAAGCAATCTTTGACCTGCTGCTATCAAGGATAGTGACTCTGGAAAATGTGCAGGTCATAGTGGATGGCTTTGCTGCAATGGGATTCCCTAACTGTGATGGGGCAGTAGACAGAACGCATATACCTATCTTGGGACTGGAGCACCAAGGCAGTGAGTACATAAACCGAAAGGAGTACTTTTCAATGGTGCTGCAAGCACTGGTGGATCACAAGGGACGTTTCACCAACATCAACGTGGGATGGCTGGGAAAGGTACATGACGCTCGCATCTTTAGGAACTCTGGTCTGTGTCAACGGCTGGAGCTATCAGAACTTTCCTCTGGAAATAATCCTGGATGAGCAGGGTAACTTTCCATAAAACCTCTACGTCCTACACTCAAGGCATCTCCACACTGATGCAGGACATCTCTCAGTCCATTAAGATCTGGTGTAGTAGGGTGTTCTACCGGTACACCAGGTGATACCAGCATATCCCAAGGGGGTGTAGAGCATCCATGAAATTCTAGGGACCTAGACAATGTTGAAGATCGCCCAAATGCCAATAAGTGTCCACCCAAAGGGGCTGGGCCTCCTGATCTATATGGCGCCAATGTAACATTGGGTGGAGGAGCAGGAATTGCATCCCTTGGTTGTTGTATCTCTCTCTGTTGTAACTTAGGGTACGTCTTCACTACCTGCCATATCGGCGGGTAGCAATCGATTTATCTGGGATCGATATATCGCGTCTCGTTAAGACGCGATATATCGATCCCCGAACGCGCTCACCGTCGACTCCGGAACTCCACCAGAGCGAGCGGTGGTAGCGCAGTCGACGGGGGAGCCGCAGCCATCGATCCCGCGCCATCTGGACGCCAGGTAATTCGATCCAAGATACTTTGACTTCAGCTACGTTATTTGCGTTGCTGAAGTTGCGTATCTTGGATCGATCTCCCCCGCCCCCCCAGTGTAGACTAGCCCCTAGAGATTACTACATCACAGGCACTAGCTACTCATGTCACTTGTGACACTGCATCTTCTAGTCCCTGAACAATCATAGTCTCTAAAGGCACTCCCTCTCCATTATCAGGGGCAGACACTAAAAGAGGAGAGGATATCTCTTCCCCCTTTGCTCTTCTCATCTCATCCTTTACATCACTAGTCGCCTCCTCTATGATGACACTCAACTCCACCTCTTGTGATGCCACCCTGGGACTTCCTTTTTCTATCTGCAGACTGCTAGTAGCTTCTGCACTGCTAACTTCCTCTTTTGACTCTGCCTGTGGCTCCTGAGAGTCAATCTCCAACTCCGCTCTTAAAGGTACTGTATCAGCCTGAACTATCTCTCTCGCCCTACTTCTAGTAATTGGCCCTGCAGGTTTCTCTGTCTCCGTCGGTTCCACCATGCCAGTAGGGATGGGAACCGATTCTTTGTCCTCCTCTAACACATCTCCTATCTTTTCCAACTCTTTGATTCTTTCCAACAGCCAACCTCGGTCTGATTTATAGCTGTCCAGCGATTTGAAGCTGGCATCCACTCGCTCCTGCCAACAACGTGCTTCTTCTCCTGCTTCCTGTATCTGGTACCTTCACCATTCTAATGTTTTCTCTAACTCCTGCTTCTTTTGGAAAAGTGCTGATCGCTCCTCTGACACTATATGTAGCCGATTTGTTAAATCCTGAATAACCTTTCCTCCCTCATCCAAAGTTTGCAGGGCTTTCCTGAGTAACTCTAATTTTTTATTCAATTTCTTTCCCAGCGAACTACAAGCCACGAGCAGACATTCAACAGCTATTCCCTTCACCAGTTTAGCCTTTCTCTTTTTCTGCACTGTTTCTACATCAAACACCGCAATTACAAAACCCCATGGGTTACAATGCTCAGATCATTTAGCTATTTCTTAGTTGTACTAAACCTCCACCATGTTCCTGAATGTATTTTCTGGCAAAGTTTTCTAAAGCCAGACTGCGGGTAACTCCAACAGACTTTACTCTTGCCTTTGCTCCACTCATCTTTACACGTAACATAGAACTCATTTCAATTCTAAAACTTCACTGTTGACTAGCCTATGTAATAAACTATATAATCACCACTCTGCTGTTCTTTACTTTGAAACTGAAGGTGTCCCTTCACAGAAACCACAGGAAACAACACCCCAAACTGGTTTTTACACTTAGTTCAATAAGTCCCAAGTAAACGATAGAGGGGTGGTGGCGCGTTCCCCTCTCTTCCCTCGATGGCGCATAGCTGATCGAGAGGTCTCTTTTCCATGTTGGGACCTGCCAAACAACTGGGGGACACTGAGGCAGACAGATCAGAGGTGCAGCCCGGGAGAGTTGAGGGGACTGAAACAAGGTAGCTTGAACCATCTGCGCCTCTACTGTGGCCTCTTGGCGGCAATTAATACATAAGAACATAAGAAAGGCCGTACCGGGTCAGACCAAAGGTCCATCTAGCCCAGTATCCTGTCTACCGACAGTGGCCAATGCCAGGTGCCCCAGAGGGAGTGAACCTAACAGGCAATGATCAAGTGATCTCTCTCCTGCTATCCATCTCCACCCTGACAGACAGAGGCTAGGGACACCATTCCTTACCCATCCTGGCTAATAGCCATTAATGGACTTAACCACCATGAATTTATCCAGTTCTCTTTTAAACTCTGTTATAGTCCTAGCCTTCACAACCTCCTCAGGTAAGGAGTTCCACAAGTTGACTGTGCGCTGCGTGAAGAAGAACTTCCTTTTATTTGTTTTAAACCTGCTGCCTATTAATTTCATTTGATGACCCCTAGTTCTTGTATTATGGGAATAAGTAAATAACTTTTCCTTATCCACTTTCTCCACATCACTCACGATTTTATATACCTCTATCATATCCCCCCTTAGTCACCTCTTTTCCAAGCTGAAGAGTCCTAACCTCTTTAATCTCTCCTCATATGGGACCCGTTCCAAACCCTTAATCGTTTTAGTTGCCCTTTTCTGAACCTTTTCTAGTGCCATAGATTTATGAACTCCCCTGCCACCACTAGTGTGGGTCATCGGGCCCGATGCAACTTCTAATATCTTATCGGTACCATCTGTTATAATTTCAACCTTCAACAAAGCCCCTTAAACATGTGTATCACTTTAAATAATAACACTATTACTTTTTATCTTGCAAGATTAAATTCAAAATCTCTAAGCTAAATCTCTAAGTCAAACCACGGTACATAACCGGAAATTCTGGGATCGCTGCCAAGGAGCAGTCACAGGAAAGCAGGTTCCTGTGTTCTTAAGAATGAGTGAGTAAGACACACAAAAAGGTTCTTGTCCCGAATCAGGCTCCACAGAATTTACAAAGGACCCTCGTGGGTATGACAGGAAGCTCACACTGAGACAGATATAGCCTTAAAAACTTTTTATTAAGATAAATGAAGTAGTAATTAAATGGTAAAATAATCAGCGTTACAAAGTTACAATTGTATTACTGCTATTCAAAAGATACATATGGTATTATATGCTACAAAGCTTTGGTTAATATACTCACACCCTTCCTTGATAACCTGGTGGTGAGAGACACAGGACCAGCCTCACCTCTGGCAGTTCAGGTTCCTCAATTCTTGAGTGAGAGGTGCAAAGCTTAGAAGAAGCTGGAGCTAAGAGCTATCGAAGCTAACTTTGAGTTTACTTAACTAGCTTAAACTTAAAATCAAAACCTAATACACAAAACTAAGAACAAAATCTTAGGGAAACCAAGCTTAGCCTAGTCCCCTTGGAACTTAGAAAGTTTTAAGAAAAACAAGTACAGGCTCTCTAGCAAGGCCCTCTTTTATAGGGCACAGGTGTCTGAGCCCTCCTTCTAAGCCCAAACTTCATTTCTCACCCACAAAAATGTTAGGGTCACTTACTCCATAGGCTAGTATGTTTTTATGTATTAATGACATGTACATACATATTAATGACATTAGATCATACACACATATGTTATTTTTGTTCTCCCGGATATTTCGGTTCTTTCCTTGTGGTGTACCTGTTAAGTTTGAGGGTACAGACTTGGAAACCCCCTATGCCATTCTACCATTATCTATCTATCTAGATGAAAGGTCTCAGACATATGTGTGTGTGTTGACTTTGCTATCTGGATGAAAGGTCCCAAACACAGATATGCTAACTTTGCCTTAGCTCAGGGGTCGGCAACGTTCGGCACGCGGCTCGCCAGGGTAAGCACCCTGGCGGGCCGGGCCAGCTTTATTTACCTGCTG
>NW_020664868.1:3553468-3566063 GCF_002925995.2 Terrapene triunguis | reverse complement strand
CCGATCGCGGCCCCTACTGGCCGCGGTTCGCTGTCCCGGGCCAATGGGGGCGTCGAGAAGCCGCAGCCAGCACATCGCTCGCCCGCGCCGCTTCTCGCCGCCCCCATTGGCCCGGGACGGCGAACCGCGGCCAGTGGGGGCCGCGATCGGCCGAACCTGCCGCGTCAGCAGGTTAATAAAACTGGCCCGGCCCGCCAGGGTGCTTACCCTGGCGAGCCGCGTGCCGAACGTTGCCGACCCCTGCCTTAGCTCAACATACGGGATATGGCCTGTAGGTCCCTTGCATTACAGCTGAACTTACTTTAATATAAATCTATAAACCTGTTACAATAAACCAAATACTTAAACTATAAGAAAAAAATATATATATATATATGCAAGCAAGCAGGTTAATGCTATAGGCTACACAAGGCTGCGTACTTGCTCCAGTGCTGTTCAACTTGTTCTTTGCCTGTGTCCTCAGCCATGCCACAAAGGACTTGGATCAGGGACATACATTCACTACTGACTCAATGGCTCCCTCTTTGATCTTCGAAGACTTAATACTAAGACCAAGATGCTGGAGAGACTTCTCATCGAGGCACTTTTTACAGGTGACTGTGCCCTGATGACCCATAGACATTGTGATGGGTTGTCCCCCAGACTCCGGGGTGCCACCTGATGTCCTGGGGTACCCACTGAGCTCGCCTGTTCCACCAGCCAAGACTCCCTTACACTGTTCTGCTGAGCCAGACCCTCAAGCCTCCTCCAGCCCACACACAGGTAGGATCAGACCCAGCTGCAGAAAGACACAGACACTGAGATCAGCTCTGCATGGGAAAGCGCAGCTAGGCAACTGCCCAGCACTCAAGTGCATGCCCCGCCCCCCGGAGTGCAAGCCCAAAATTATATTGTCTTGTGCTGCACAGCGAACTGTACAGTGTAAGCTCATGAAATTCGCTCCCTCCCTCCCTCACTGCGGAGGAAGATTTGCACAGTTTATTGCCCCTCCCGCAAGTTATGAATTCCACAAACTGGTTTTAGAGAAAATAAAAACAAGTTTATTAACTACGAAAGATAGATTTTAAGTGATTATATGGGTTAGCAAACAGATCAAAGCAGATTACATATCAAATGGAACAAACATGCAAACTCAGCTTAATACACTAAAGAAATTGGTTCCAAGCAGTAATTTCTCACCCTAAATGTTGTTCTTGGCAGATTGCAGAGGTTCTTGAAGACAAGCTGATCTTGCTTGCAGCTTAAAACACCAGGTATTTCTTTCACAGGCCAGACACCTTTCCAGCCTGGGCTCAATCCTTCCCCCGCTTTGTTTCTTAGATGTTTCCAGTAGTCATCCTGAGCGGGTATTCAGTGAAAAGCAAACTCTCATTATCTCACTTCCCTGCTTTAAATAGGTTTTACATGTGGGGGGGAATCCTTTGTTTTCCAGTGTGATTTCTCGTCCCCCCTCCCCCCAGTGGAAAAATACTGGTATTCTATCATAGAGTCCAGTACCAGGTGACATGATCACATGACCTGGCAGTGTCAAAGCAGCCATGAGTCAAAGGCCCTTCATAGCATCTAAGGGCTTGTCTACACTATCAAGATTTGTTGACAAAACTTATGTTGACACTCAAAAGTTGACAAAACAAAATTCGCCAAAGGGTGTTCACACTTGCTCCTTCTGTCGGCAGAGAACGTCCAGTTTGGGGGCACCATCATCGACAGGGTGAGCAATGCACCATGGGTATGTATCCCACAGTGCAGTGTTGTGGGAAGGAAGAGCTGATCGCTGCGCATCTTGGGATTCTCTGAGTTCTCCCACAGCCCCATCAGCTGCAGAGAGCAGCATCATGAGTAGCTCTTTGAGCTCTCCATGAGGAGGAATGGCAAAGCAGGCCAGCAATCTGTCCCACTCCCCCTGCAGCAGCAGTCTGCCTGCTGTGTTCCTAGTGCCGGGCAGAACAGGAGCATTCCAATGATTTGCTCTCCGTTTGTTCCCCAAACGGAGCAGCACACAGATACTTCCCGGAGCTTTGAAAGGGGAGGGGTGCATGCCTGCAGGGCAGCAGAGATCAAAACACTGAGCACAGCAATCAGGGCAGGCATTGTGGGATACTGGGGGAAGCCAGTTCTGTTGACAAAACAATCAGCAGTGTCTACACTGGCTCTTTGTCGACAATAAAGGGAGGGGAAAAGACCAAAGTCTCTCCTAGGGGTGGGAGTTTTTTGCCGCCAAAACTGGGCGTTTTTTGTGACAAAAGTCCCATTGTACTGTGTACGCTCTCGCTGTTTTGTCACCAAAAGGCAGTTTTTGGCGACAAAACTTGGTAGTGTAGACAAGGCCTCTGGAAGGTGGGAGATTAGCATCTTTATTCTCCCTAATTGTTCATTGACTTGTCCCCAGCTAGCCAGCCAGACTGATTGCACTCTGTCTGGTGAGCATTCCCGAGGTGCAAACACTTTTGTTGTACAGATGTATAGTCAGTATTCCTAACTTTAGATACAAAAATATACATGCATACAAATAGGATAATCATATTCAGTAAATCATAGCCATCTTGCATAAAATACGCCTTAGATATCCTATAATCATAACAATATTTCTATGAAGAATATGGGGCGTAGTGTTACAGACATAACGATCTTCAGGCCATTGTTGATAGATTTTCTGAAGCATCCCAGTTCTTTGGCCTTATACTCAGTCTCGATAAGACAAAGGTCTTGTTCCAACCAGCACCTCATTCCAATGCCCCAGAATCAGCCATCTCCATCCAAGGCACACAGCTGAAAAATGGGGAGCAGTTCAAGTCTTTGGGCAGCACCATCTCAAGTGATGGTTCCCTTGATATGGAAATTGCCTCCAGAATCAGTAAAGCCAGCCAGGCCCTTCGCCGACTCCGAACAAAAGTCCTTAACTAACATAACATTCGCCTCTCCACCAAATTGAAGATCTATGGTGCAATGGTCCTAACATCTCTCCTGTATGGTTCTGAAACATGGACTCTTTATAGACGGCACATAAAGCAGCTTGAGCAATTTCACGTGCGCTCCCTCTGCTCAACAATGAGCATTTGCTGGCAGGACAGAGGGTAAGGTCCTTGAGAGAGCAAACACAACCAGCATCAAGGAAATGTTATTGAGATCACAACTTAGGTGAACTGGACATGTCAGCAGAATGGAAGACCACCTCCTACCAAAACAGATCTTCTATGGGGAGCTGCATCAGGGCAAAAGAAAGAAGGGGTCATCCGTATAAGCGCTTCAAACATAACTTGAAGAGCAGTCTCCAGTGAGCTGGCATCAATCTTAAAGAACTCAAGCAAACAGCTCAGAGGAGAACTCACTGGCAGTCTCTGACAAGATTAGCATGCAGCAGGTTCGAGGGGGAATGACGAAATCGTCTCCAGGCTGCACATGAAAGGTGCCACAGAGCTGCATTGTCAAACATCATGGATACGGACTTCCCATGCCCGCAGTGCAACCAACTGTGTGCATCAGGGTTTGGACGTCAGAGTCATATGCGTAGCCATAGATGAGAACTGCGACAATATCATCATCATCGTCAGTGATAGACTGCTACTATGATCCATGAGAGGATCTTTCCTCTTATCCCATGACTGCTTGGAAAGAGACCTGGTTGTGTAAGAGAACGTGAGTGTCCATTTTATTCATGATATTCCAAAGAGGAGTGATTCTTAAGATGTATTAGCAGAGCTATAAATGAAGTCATAAAAGTAGACCTCTACTCCAGTTTTTGCAAAGGGAACAACCTTCCATTTTAAACCCACACAAATCATTCTAGAAATACCTGTAGTAAAATCAATTTCTTTTATAAACATTCAAAAGTCTTTATTCTTCCAACTTGAAGCAGCACATTTGTAGGTGGGGAATTGTTTTATAGAAGTATTGGTTACTTCTAACACGTTTCCTCTTAAACTTCCTCTTAAGTGTTTTTTTTCCTTTTTGTTCCTCAGATGCTATAAACTTCCTTTGAGACGTTTATTGCAAATGTTTTATATTTAAATGCAAGTCCCTCATATAATAACTTTTGAAACTGTTATGTGAATATTGAGATGTTTTGTGTACAAATATGGAGTCAAATTTGATGCTACAGCCAACTGCTAATATGTCATCATTTGAGTTTGAGAAATTTACATTAAATTGAGAAATTACTTAGTTATTTGACAATGCCTAAGCAACTTCTTACCAAACTCGAGAAGACAAGAACCTCCCCAAGGACTGGTAACAAAGGAGACAATACCTTCTTTGATGGCCTTTTCATAAAATAAAAGTCAAAATTAATTTTTTTGACCTTTTTCTAATGTTTTGAAAAGACCCACATTCATATTTCTTTTTTGGAATATTTCATTTAGCAGGAAATTCTGTTATTTCAACTTCTCATTCTGAGTTGAAACAAAATAATATTTAAAAGTAATGGAATTTTCCACAAAAGGGAAATCCTTTTTTTTTTGGTCAGCTCTAGTAAATGCTAGAGCACCAGCACCTGCAAGGGAAACCAGCCAATTCAAGCTCCGTGTCTAGAACTGAACACCTGGGAGCAAAATGAAACGCTTGTGTCTCATGTACTTGGAAAGAGGGGCGGTGAATCTCAACAGAAGATGGCAGAGCAGGTTGAGTGCGCATGAGCCTCCCCATCAGACTGCTCCAATGCTCCCATACTTCCTGAACAAGGCTGTCCAAAGCTTCATTACAACTCTGCAGGAGGTGAAAACCTGCACTGTCAACTTCAGGGTTTCAAGACTTGTTTCAAGACTGAGCTTGATAATCTTATGGAGTGGATGATCCGATGAGGTTGCTTACAATGGCATATGGCCCATCCACAACTCCTATTAGCCAATATCTCCAACTGCCAGAAATGGGACAGTAGATGGGGGGGCCTCTGAGTCAGTAGAGATAATTCTTTCCCAGGTGTCTGGCTGGTGGGTCTCACCCACATGCTCAGGGTCTAATTGATATTTGGGGTCAAGAAAGAATTTCCCCCCAGGTCAGATTGGCAGAGACCCAGGGCTGTTTTTTTGTTTTTGTTTTGCCTTCCTCTGCCGTGTGGGGCATGGATCACATCCTGGTTTGAACTAGAGTAAATGATGGATTCTCTGTAACTTGAAGTCTTTAAATCAAGATATGAGGACATCAGTAATTCAGCCAGAGGTTATGGGTCTATTACAGGAGTGGGTGAGTGAGATTCTGTGGCCTGCGATGTGCAGGAGGTCAGAGTAGATAATCACAATGGTCCCTTCTGGCCTTAAAGTCTATGAGCCGGGGGAAGAGAGGCTATTTTATGGAAGACCCAGGGAGAAACCTCTACTCCTATCTCCTCCCATCAAAAGGGAAGATTAAGTGCTCCTGGCTCAGACTATGTGATATACTCTTGATCCTAACGGGAAAAGCAGATAGAACCAAAGAAGGTTGGAAGCTGGAGCCATCAGGATTATGAACAGTTTCTCAGCAGGTGCCTGGGGATGGATTATAGAGAGTCCCCTGTTTAAGAGAGGGCACATGGCATGTTGCACTTTCAGATGGAAATCCAATGAGCCAGATCCTAATGTCAGGACTTCCAGGGACTCTAAGCCAGCAAACTCCCATTGGGGTGTAAACCCTGAGGAACCTGGATGGACCAATTTCTTTCTTGCCCAATTCTGCCTGTTTTTCAGTAGAATCCCATTTCAAGGGAGCTGGAGAAAACAATAAATTGGCTGGGTTACCTTGAAGGAAAATAAACATATTAGCCAGCTGCTCCTGTAGGGGGAATAAAAAAGCTCTTAGATAAATAGCTTGCTGTGTGCCGAGCCAAGCCAAATAACCCACAAGACCAAACCATAAACCATAAAACTATGGAAACGTCTTCAGACTAGGATGCAGGCAGACAGTGGGCAGGGCCTAAACACATTTCCTCAAAACTTACGACGAGAACTTCCCTGGAAAATGTAAGGCCTGATTCTCAGTTATATGGAGAGTATGTCTATACTGCAAGCCCATGAAGTGACTGATGCTTGTTTAGAAGTACTTGAGCTGGCTTTGATCGGCATGCTTGTGCTATTCTGGTGTACTCATCCTTAGCAATTTGTCTTTGTTTCCATTTTTCTACAATTCCTTTTTGATTTTCAGGTCATTAAAGAGCTGCCATATTTGTCTCTTACTAGTCTTCCTATCTTTTCCTCCCCATCGGGATACTTTGCTGCTGTGCTTTTAATATTTGTCTCTTTTAGAAACTGCTAACTGTCCTGCACTCCCTTATCCCTTAGATACTCTTCCCATGGGACCATACCTACCAATGCTCAGAGTTTGTTAAAGTCTGCTTTGCTGAGGTCCACTGTCTTTATTCTGCTGCTTTCACTTCTTCTTCCTTTCCTTAGAATCATGATGAAATCTACAATTTTGTGGTCACTGACCCAAGTTACTTTCCACCATCAGATTCTCAATCAGTTCCTTCCTAGTAGTCAGAATCAAATCTAAAATAGACATCTCCCAAGTTACTTTCTCCATCTTCTGAAACTAAAAGTTGTCCGCAATGCAGCTTGTGTCCTACTGTGTTGTTTTTCCAACAAATATATTGGTAGTTAAAGTCCCCCATTACCACCAGGTCCTGTGCTTTGGATACTTTTGGTATTTGTTCTAAAAATATCTCCTCCACCTCCTCCTGATTCATCAATAATAAAATAATAATAATAAAATAATATCTACTGTGTCAACTATAGGGAACAAATCCTTCTGCTTGAGGCTTTTTACCCAACGAACTTCAATTCACGTCTACCACTCCAAGTCTTGCTTGATGACTTACCTGGTGAACAGGATTTTAAAGAAATATATCATGTATCGGCACCAGACATCACAGTCTGTTCCTATTTGGGGAAAGTCTGTTCCAGGAAAACGCTGATAAGAGCTTATCTCTTTGATAGCATATCAGTGTTTTTCACGATAGCTATTCCCTGCTAGTGTCTTATTACCAATAATGTGCAAAAATGACAACAATTTTGAAAAATGTTCCCCTCCTCCCCACTTCCCAAAAATGTTTTTTCCCAGTTTTGTTCCAGGGCCAGAAATTTCACAAATGTTTGCACAATGGCTGATTTGACATGGAAATCCCGTACATTTCAGTGTAAAAACTGATCTCTGTCCAAACTGAATTTGGAACGCTTTGAGTTTTTGGGATTTTTTGCTCCGAAAAAAGGTTTGTTTCTTTTGAACTTACTCCTGTTGATGATTCAGAAAAACTGAGACATTTTACAGGTTGTTTTTTTTTTTAAATGAAATTGTTTTGGAGAATTCACAATTAACTGCAAAAACCTCAAGACTTGAGGGTTATAAGGGTCATTGCAAACATTTTGCACGGTCCTAATCTAACATTTCTTGGATCTTTCATGGTATCTTGTTATCATTAGCTAACAGCTAGACTAATTTTTTTGCAGAGTTGTCTGGATGACAGGGTTGCCCTGAAGTCCCTTCCAGTCCTGTGTTCCTATGAATGTTTCTCAGCTTCTAACTGATCCAGTCTGGTCTAACTTGGACTCACATACTAATACAGACCATAAAATATGCAGGCAGACATCTCATTCATTCATCATAACAATCTTGAACTCTTAATAACCCATGGATACCAAAGCACTTTATGATGGAGGGTCAGTCTCATTATCCCCATTTTAGAGGTGAGGAATCTAAGCGACAGAGCAGCAAAGTGACTTGCCCAAGGTCACTCAGTAGGCTAGGGCAAGGCTGGGAATAGAACCCAGTTCTCCGGAGTCCCACTCCAGTGCACTAGCCACTAGACCACACTGCCTCCCTCAGTGGGGCCCACATTATCAAAAGTGGTCTTTGATTCTCAGCACTTCCCTTTTTGGCCATCGGTAACCAGTGACGTTTGGTCCCCAGCTCAAACAGCACCCCTCTTCTGTATCCAGCCCCACTATCATTGGCTTATCCACAAGTCTCTCACTCTACCCTGTATGACTTTCATTCACCTAGCCCTGTCTTTCAGTTAGTCTGTTTCTCAGCAACCTTCCCCAACAGGGTTGGGTGGTGTGGTCTGATGGTACATCCCCTGTTAAGCAGCATTCAAACAGACAGACAGAAATAGAAAGCATTGGATGGGGACGGGGCAAGATGATCTGTAAAGAGAAACATGATGAGTCAGGAGCAGAAGCGCTGCTATTCCTGTTTATATTTTTTTCCGTCCCTTGGATTCTGGCTGCTAATAAACACTGAATCCTTTGTGGGACTTGTTAATATCACGAAATGGACCAGAAAAAACTACACAGATGTGATTACATCCCTAAAGCTGCACCAGTGTAACTCCCGTGTGGAATTCCTAAATCCCGAAAAAGTTACGTCTACACTTCCAGCTGGAGCGGTGATTGCCAGCTCAAGGAGACATACCTGTGCTAGAGCTTATCAAGCTAGCAGGCTAAAAATAAAGCGTAAGCAGCAGCAGGGGCTAACCGCCCTGAGTATGTATCCATCCAAGATGCTAGGCATGTACTCCAGGCGCTTAGCCCCTCCCACTACTTGCACTGTCACAGCGACACTGCTTTTAGTATGCTAGTTCGATCCGAGCTAGCGCAGGCATGTCTCCTCGAGCTGGAATTTATACCTCCAGCTCCACATGTAGACATGCTCTAGATCCTGAAAGAGTGTATCCACGAGGGCAGTTACAGCACCATAGCCCTAATGGTACAATCATACCAGTAGAGCTCTACTGGTAAATGTCCCTGTGCAGATGAGCTCTCCTTCCCTTGTGTTTCTCTTTCACCCAGGAAACAGACAGAGTCAAAACACCATGAACCACTTATGTGACAATTCCCCTGTCACCCAACTAGGCATATGCCTGTGTCCAGGGCTGGATAGGCATTGCATCTGGTTAGCGGCTGTGAAGGGTTCCACTCACCGCAGATGTACCTCCTTGTAGCTGGGTCTGGGAATTAGCTCTCACCCCACCTGGCACCCCTTTCCATTGGCCGTTCGCGCTGTGGCCCCCCCCTCTAACTCAGGGTGCTCCCTCTTCATGCCTCAACCCTCCAGCCAGATCACTATGTAGTCTCCTCCTTCCAGGGTAACAAAGTCCCACCGGGCAAACTGTCCCAATGCTGCCTCAGACAGCCTTCTGTTCCACTTCTGTAGGTCCTACGCCACTTTCCCATAGGCTGGTAGGGGGACCTAGGTCTGCTCTACTACTTTGGGTTCCAGGCCAGCAACCCTATGACTAGCAACCTAAGTCTACTTGGTCTCAGACGCTGTTGTGCTTTCCCTGGGCTCCTTCCTACCCCACCCCTCTATCTCCTTGCCTGGCTCTGGATTTACCACTGGAGCTTCCTCTGCTCCCTGAGGCTACTTCCTTCTCTAGGACTTTTGCAAGACTCCTTAGTCCAGGACAGAACCCCAGGGCTTACAATTCCCCTGGATCCCCTCCCTGTCCCTAGTCAACTCCCTTTCCCTCTAGGGAGGGACTGCAGATCTCCTCCTTCTCTCTTCCTGCTCTCATGTCCTGTCTTTATCATGCTAGCCCAACCAGGCTTCATCTGCCATTAGGCCTTATTAAGCCCTGGCTCCCCTCCAGGTGCAGCATATAAGGTTAATTGGCCCCTTCTGGCTCCCATTAATTTCTTCAGGGCTTGTGTGGGGTGGACACCCCATTACAAGGGGATTAAAAACAGGGGGTGGTGGTTAGGATTGTTCTTCATGGTGCTGGAAGGAGCAGCTGGAACAGAAGGGGAACTGAGAAGGCTCCCTGGGGAGATGCACTAAATCAGCATATTTCTTGGTTGTGCCAGTTGGCTTTGTGCCCCCGGGTAGGTTGCATGGCTGCTCAGAGTGCAGTCTCTTTAGAGGCTCACATGCCCCATTCAGGGCAGAGCTGGGGCAGTGAATTAGACTTGCTTTGGTCTTTAGAGGCCTGTGCAAAGCTGCCACCTCAGACCCTAGCTGCCAGCCATCAGCAGCCAGGCCCAATTGATCAGCAGGAGGCCTCAGGGGGATGCTGGGGAAATGGAGGGGAGACAGGGTGAGGAATGGTCATAGCAGCAGGAAAGGTGAAGATCAGATCTATATTTCTCTAGCTTGCCTGGGCAGCGCTGTACGAGTGCAGAGTAGCAGTATTTGCAGCTGCCTTTTCTTACGTGCTGGAAATGAAGTTAACAGGCTGCCAGCAGTCCACCTTCACCAGCAATTGCCTGAACACATGGTCTGCGTTTGGGCCAGCATTCTGGAAAGAGCAAAACTCCCATGCACAATCCGTACAAGGGAGCAGAGAATCCATCTGCTGTACTCTTAGCAGGATGCTGCTGAGATACAGGATTATGGGGCAGGAGGAAGCCAGAGAGACAATAACGTGAGCAAGCAGGATCGCTACATACTGGAGTGGTCATGGGTGGACACTGTCTGGAGTCTGAAGGACACTACCTCTACCAGTCCCTTGACCCCCAGTACGCTGCATGGGTGATGGGACACAGAACTCATTCAGGTGAGGAAGGAGCACACTGTCTCCAAACACCAGATCCGGATGTGTGGAAGTAAGTCAGGGCAGCTCCTGTCTCCTGAGAGCCTGGAAGAGACACTGAATCAGTCCATTTTTCTCAGCTGGGATTCGAACTTGTAACCTCTTGACTCGGCACACTACCTACAAGGCTCCTATTACTTAGCATACACACACTTATACCTTAGGAAAGTTCAAACCTGAATATAAATATCCACTGGTACAAGATTCAGGTTGCTCCTTCCCTGGTGAACATCATCTCGTTTCGGAAGGCCTTCTGTGCATGGCATTTAAAATGCCCACACAATAGAGCTATGCAGAGAGACTCAGATCTGACCCTTTCCATGCTATCTGCCCTATGTGGCAGTGGCATTTTTCAGTGTTCAGCTGGAGCACCCATTTCAAACGGGACATCCCAGCTCTGTATTTTGCCTTGCACTCATGTTGTTATGCAGCAGGGAAATGGTTCGTCCTGATGGCTTTGTAGGAAGCATCCTGTTTAAGTGGAACCTGTATATTAAGGAATCTCTTGGATTTCCTTAAAGTGCTTAATTTTGGTTAAAGAAAAGGTTGTTGGGGAGGGGCAGATTACAATAGCAGTCGCCCCAGTTTTCCAGGAGGTAGCACCGGTCTTAGCACAGCTCTGCATAGAACTCCGGGGTGAAAGCTCTGGCTGGGAGCTGTAAACAACCATTTCCTTTTGACTCTAGGTGTTAGGAACACAGTGTGCTCACAGGACTCCAGCACAGGACTCCACGTGCAAACGCTCTGAGGTAACAGACTCTTTGGTTTCAAGGATGAAACCATGGCAGAAAGCACCTGTTATGCTGAAAGGGGCTAGTGGCTGCCATCTGGTGGGTGTGAGACCTGCAGACAATCACAGCCCTCATTAAACCCAGTGGCTGTGCCATACACCCTACTTCAGGCTCCGCCGAAGGAGCAATCAAGCTTCTTTATGTAGCAAAAAGAGCGTCAGACAATGGGAGCGACCACCTAAGGCCTCATGGCACGTCACAATTAGTGGGACCTGAGGGATCTCCCTGGCTGCAGAACACAGAGGCTAGGAGATTGGCTGTGGGGATAGGTGGCAAAGAGCCTGGGGAAGGAGCTGCGAGCATGAACTTGAGAGGAAGCGCACGGACAGGCCTTCTTGGGCACAGAGCTTGTTGGAGGTTGCAGGTGGGGGGATTTCTGAGCAAGGAAACTGCCTGCAGCTGTTTGTTTCCACAGCATTCGGGGAAACAGGACTCTGGACCTTTTCTGTACATAAACAAAGTTACAGCCATGACTATACCTGACTCATCTCACCGATTTCTCATCACAATGGAAACAACCCTATAAGGCCCTGGATACCAGCGAACTGTTCGGGCCACAGGGGAACACAGTCCACGTATCTAAGTATCAGCAGCACCAGGACTATCACTTCTGGGACAAATCTCTGTCCCAAACCAAATCCATGTAAAGAATAGTGACCCCAACTGGGTACATTTCATAGTGTGTGTGTGTGGGATGGGGGGTTGCCATTAGCTGAATTGGTGCCTAATATTTCAGTGGAAGACAAGCCGAGGATTGTGCTCTGGGAAGAGGGCATTCTGCTACCAGCCTGGTGAGGGCATCATGCCTGCAAAGGAATTGCCCAGATAGCAGGCTCACAAAGGGGTTGCCCGGGCATGGGCCTGTGCATGAGGCACCCAGGTTATTCTCTGTGTGGGTGAAACAGCCAAATATCACCACACTGGTTGGCCACTTGCTTCCCCCTGTTCCTTACCAAAATTATACTTCCTTTCCCCCCATTTTTGCTGCTTCCTGTGAGCACTTCAAATCCTGAAAACCAGGCCCTGAAATAGACCATGACGCTCCTTCGCGTTACGCAATCTCTTCCTTTTTATAGAGGGTAATTTTAGATGTTGGTGTCTCGCCATCCTTTCCCCAGTTCCATGACTTCTTCGGATTGCAGCAACAGGTGGTAAGAGATGCCCCCAGGGCTGGAATCTCTTCTCCTGAGCCTGCCTGGGCTGGCGGTTTCCATTTTGGCCTCTTGGCTTGCATCCTTCCAAGTGCCCTGTTTCAAACCCCTCCCTCCTGTCCATCTGCTCAAGGAAGTGCATTCCCGGGGGGGGGGGGGGG
>NW_020664868.1:3525102-3553368 GCF_002925995.2 Terrapene triunguis | reverse complement strand
GTGCTCTGGCACCTCCCACTGGCCTATTTGGGGATTAGCACACCACATGGTCTGATGCCCCGTTCTGCAGTTGCTCAGCCTGTTGTCCCATTCGCTTGCTCCGTAGCATCTCTCCTGGTCCCGGAGCTGCAGTACTTTCCCCTTCGCAGCTTAGCCCCCCAGCCAAGCTGCACTGACATTCCACCCCCTTGTGAGCTATTATCAAAGTCTCCTTCCAAACTGTCCCCGCAGACCCCAAAGAGGCTGCCCCTAGTCTGCCACCGCAGGGGTTTGTAGGGGAACCTAGGCCTGCCCTTTACACCAGGTTCCAGTCCAGGGACCCTCAGCCCAGCAGCTCAGGGCTTTATTCTCCCAGCCCTCACTGCTGCTTCCCTGGATTGCTTCCCACACTGCCTGTTACAAGCTCCTGCTCTCTGTCCCTTGTGTCCAGGAGTCTGATTGTAGCGCCAGGCCAAGCCCACTCTCTGTCACCACCTCTCTGGCTTTATAGAAGCCTCACCTGTTTCTGCCCAGTTGAGCTTCATCCTCAATTAAGCCTCATTGCGTCCTAGCTCCCCCTCCAGGTGCAGCCTGTGGCTAATTGGCCTCTCTTGCCTATATTAACCCCTCCAGGGCTAGCGAGGGGTGAATGCCCCATCACAGCACTCTTGGGTGTTGGGAAGAATCTCAGAGCTTCAGGCATACAAGCCACCTATTTGGCACTAGTGTGACCACTGCTGAATCTACTATTAGACTGTAGGCTCCTTTGGGTAGGGAGCTTAGGAGAGATTCTGGGAGTTGGGCTCAGTCTCAGGCCAAGAAAGAGGATGTGGGGAGAACTGGGGGGATTACTGGGGGAGAAAGAGAAAGAAGGAATGGGGGGGCTTCTCTCATCCTTTCCCCAGGAATGATCTTGCCGCCCAAATTCCTAAAGGAAACCCAGAGAGAAGCGCCCACCCTGACATTACCTTTCTGCCACAATACATGCATCCTGCCGCAAGGGAGGTGGCATGCTCTGAAGGTGCTAACACAGGGCTTGGAAGCAGAGCCGAGAGAATCCTTGATTTTTCGATGCAGGGGCTGGACTGAAAATTTTTTTAGTTTGGACCAAAAAACACCCAAAATGGAAAAGGAAAAAAAAAACAACACCCTGAAACTAAATGAAATTTGGGCGGTTGGTTTTGTTTCTTTTTTGGTGCATTTCACTCTTTTGTTTGTTTGTTTTGGGGAGGTTCCTTAAAAATAAATCTAGCTAATTTTCAAAATGAAACATTTACTTCTAAATGAAAAGTTGAAATGTTTTGTTTCCAAACGGTCAGGGGGTTTTTCGGAGAAAAAAAAATCTGTTTTTTTTTTCCTAGCTAGAACTATGAGCCAAATTTGGCCCAGATTCGCAAATAATTTCCGTACCCTGAAAAATGCTTTTATGGGTGAATTTACTATTCACCCCCAAAAATTCACCCACCTCTAGTTGTGAGTCAAAAAGGCCTGTGTTGTATTCCTGGCTCTCCCACCTAATGGCTGTGTGGCCTGAGCCAAGTCACATCTCTGCCCTGTGCGTCAGTTTCCCTAGCTATAAAATGGCTGTAATAATACAACTTTCCAGGGGTGTTGTGAGAATGACTGTAAAGTGCAATATGAACACACAGTATGATTGCCCCCTCTAGGTGGGCCACACACTTTGTGCCTGACTGAATTCCTCTGAAGACACCAGGTGGAGGAACCAACGGCTGACAGCTGTGCAGTGTAGAAGAGCAAGTCCTGGATAAGAAGATACAGGAGATCAATTTTACATTGTCCAAGACAACCTCCAGCCAAATTTCCAACTGAAGCAACACAGGATGGTTTTATTTTTAGATTCACAGACAGAAGGAACCGTAATGACCATCTAGTCTGGCCTTCTATATAACACAGGCCATAGGACTTCCCTGGATTAATTCCTTGCTTTGCTGCTGCCGCCTGGATCAGGTACGTCAAACCAAAACTTCTTGGAGTCAGTGGAAGGGTGACCAGATAGCAAGTGTGAAAAATCTGGATGGGGGTGGTAATAGGAGCCTATATAAGAAAAAGCCCCATATATTGGGACTGTCCCTTTAAAATCAGGACATCTGGTCACCCTAGTCAGTGGGCTCTTCACCTATTTAAATCAGGATGAATTCAGCAGATGCTTTGGCGTTCTGATTGCCCATCCCTCTCTCTCCATCCTCACTCACTTATATCCTGCCTCATAGCTGCATCAGAGGTGACAGATGGCAGGTCCCTCCGAAGGCAGCTGCTAACGTCAGAAGCTGGGACGCAGACACAATGAGCCAATGAAGCTATCACAGCGAAGTGACAGCCGCAGGAGCACGGGGTTGGAATAACTCACCACAGCAATTAGAAGGGTGACTGGGGTGCTCAGGAAAGCAGCCCCACAGCCTCTGGCAGGAACTACAGCGGGGTGGGGGACAGATGCTGGATGTTGTTCCATGCGGCTGGAGGAGAGAGAATCAGAAATTCATTGGCTCATTGACAGGGAGGAAGAAAGGACAGGACATAATAGCAAGCATCACGTGGGCTAGAGAAGGAGAGATCATTAACAGTGACAGGCCAGAAATCCACAGAGGGGGGTTGTCTGCATGTGGTGGAGGGGCGGAGGAGGAAGAGGAGTGGCAGGGACCTTGTCTACACTAGAGACGTGCTGGTCTGACCATTATTATGGATTATGTGTATTACCCTGGAGTCTAGGAGCCCCAGTCATAGACTAGGACCCCATTGTGCCGGGCACTGTACATTTGTATTGCTATTAGGGATATTACGGCACCTCAGAGCCCTACTCATAGACCAGTACCCCATTGTGCCGGGCACTGTACATTTTTATTGCTATTAGGGATATTATGGCACTTCAAAGCCTCACTCACAGACCAGGACCCCATTGTGCCAGGCACTGTACATTTTTATTTTGCTGTTGGGTTTATAATGGCAGCACCTAGGAGCCCCATTCACTGACCAGCTCCCCATTGTGCCAGGTGCTGTGCAAACACAGAACAAAACAACAGTTCCTGCCCCTAAGAGCTGACAATCGAAGACAAGAGACACCAGGTGGAGACAGACAGACAGGGGAGTACAAAGAAACAGACAATACTGGTTAGCAATACGTGATTCTCCGCTACACCTGTCCCGTAGAGTGGGAGGTAGTATGGCCCAGAGGCTAGCACAGTGACTGTGGCTGAGGAGATCTGGGTTCTATGCCTGGCTCTGCCACTCACCAGCTGGGTGACATTAGACAAGTTACTGGGGTGCTCTCTGCCTCAGTTTCCCCATCTGTAAAATTGGGATAATGATACTAGCCTCCTTTGTAAAGTGTGTTGAGATCTACTGTTGCTAAAAGCTAGGTATTATCTGGCTTTCACACACCAAACCCCTCCCAGCAGTGAACTCATCCATTTGGATCAGACTTGCTTTGATCCAGGAGGGTCCCTCTCTCAGGCCCGTTTCCACAGTGCATCACTGGTGTAATAGCCGCAGAGCGATGCAAACAGCCCTGCCACCTCACAGCAAGAAGGGACGCCAGGCTCAGGTATGAAAGGAGCTGTTTCCATGGCAGTAATGTTCTCTCCAGAGGCATCCTCCATGGCTGGTGCTGCAGTCTCCATGGCAATGTACCTCGGACGTCTCAAGGCTCACGTTTCTGTGCGTGGGTTTTCTCTGCTCCTGGGGGCGGTGTCTGAGGGACTGACTGACAGCTAAGTCTGGACCAGCCTAGAGAGATTTCTCTATGTCCCACTGTCCCAGAGAGGCCCATTAGTTCTCTGTCCTCCTCCTTCCATCCGCAGCCCCACTCTGGTGAGGGTGATTCAGCATGCGATTGGGCTCAGCTGGGTCTGATGTAAAGCGCGCCGCTTGCATGGTGGAACCTGCCCGCACATCAGTGGGCTGACAGAGGAGCATTATACAGACTTGGGGATAGCTTGGGCCTGATCCCCCATTGCCTTGCACCTTGAGTTGTCATTCACACCTGTGCTGCCACTCGCATGTCTTATACCCACTTTGCCCTGGTGTAGATCATAGATTCATAGAAACATGGAGCGGGAAGGGTTAACCTATGTCCATCCTCCTAGATCATCTCTGACAGGTGTTTGCCTAGCCTGTCCTGAGAAACCTCCAACCATGGGGAATCCACAACCCCCCTCGGTAATCCGCTCCAGTGCTTACCTAGTCATAGAGGTGGAAAGTTTTTCCTCATATCTAATCTAAATCTCCCTTGCTGCAAACTAAGCTGATTCCTTCTATAGGGGAGTGTGTCCATAGAAAGACAACACAAGGCAGTGGGGAGTCAGGCTTGTGATATACTGCGGCGGGGCCTTCTAGGAAGAGCATTATAATGAGACGTGAGGGAGCATGGGCAGTTGTGATTGGCACTGACATAACACCTTCTCTTGGAGGACCTTGAAGCCCTTTTGGAGTCAGTCTCATCCCCATGGGAGGGAGGCAAGAATCAATAGTGTCATTTTAAAAAACAGATGGGGAAACTGAGACACAGAGCGAGGACGTGACTTCCCACAGTCACCCAGGGAACCTGTAACAGAGCTAAGCATTGAACCCACAGCTCCTGAATCGAAAGCCTGTGCGTGAAATACAAGGTCATCCTTCCACTAGGACAGCAAGGTGTAGAGAAAGTGTTATATGGGGGGAGGGGCAGGTGTGACACTTCCTGGGGGTTGTGATGGGAAGTTCACACCACACCAGTCCTGAAGAGGTGCAGGTAGCTAGATGGGCTAATTCACCACATAGGCTGCACCTGGAGGGGAGCCAGGAATCCATAATGCTGGCTTGTCCAGAGAGACACTGACAGACCCCTGGAAGGGGAGAACTGAAGTGAGCTGGCCGGAGGGCTGAGTCACAACGAAGGAGACTATCCTGAGTCCTGAAGGGTGAGATTGAGACAATGAGCTGAGCGCCCGCATTGCAAAGGGCGTCCGACCGGTGGCGAATTAATCTCCAGGGAGCCACAAGAAGATGTGCCAGCAGTGAGTCGTGAGCCCCATTACAGGGGTTCCCAGGGCTGTGAGGCTCCTCGCTCCCACCTGCCCTTAGCATGAGAAGCCCTGGTCTGTGCCTGCCAGCGGTCAGCTTCCTGACTCGATGGGCAACACAAGCACTGCCCTCTCCACCTACACCGGCTCCACTGTCCTTCTGCAGGCTAGTGATAGGTGCCAGAGTGTCTCCCTGGAGTATCCCGCCCTTGTTTCGCTGGACGCTTGCAGTATTCACAGATCCGCTGCTTGCAAAGGAACAGCCCAGCCCAGCTTACCAGTTACACCATGGATCACAGGGCCACGTAACTCACCGCACTCAGGTACGTGTATAGTGAAAACAAGTGTAAGTTTATTTAACAAAGGCTTGAGGGTCCAGAAGTAGCGAGTGACAGTATTGTAAACCAATGGTTGCAGGTCAAATAAAACCACAGCACACATTCTAGAGCCTTGACTTAACTAGCAAGATACTTTCCTGTCTAATGAAGTTTAGTTCACCCAATGTCCTGGCAGCGTTTCTCAGCCAGGCTGCATCATAAGACAGAAAATGTGGATTGTTCATCTCCTTGGAGAAGGAACCAGGGTGTATCACAATACACGCAGTTATATTTCCCCCTCCCCACAAATCCATTCTCTTTACTTGAAAACAGGATACACCCTGGTGCTTTTGGTTTTATTCCTGCAGCTCTCCTCTCTTCACAATCTCTTGATCGACATCAGGCTCAGTAATGCAAATAGGCCTTCGTTGGGAATACGTACAGTGTACAACCAGACAGAGAGAGAGAAGTGTTTGCTACTCCCTGCCAGAACAGCACCTGTTCAACGTGCTGTCACCTCCTGGGCATCTGCCTTTAGTTTCAAGGCTTTAAGAACATAATTTCCAGGGTAGATAAATAACTTCTTAAATATTTCGCAATGACTATGATGACCAACGGGCTACTGGCTTTCAGTAGAGGCTTCACATGTCCTCCTATGATGCTTATACCGGATCCAGAGGATCCCTGTAAACCTCAGTGCCCCCTGTGCTCTCTACCAGTTGGCATCAAGAAGTTTCTGGGTCGCAGTGGATGGGGTCGGGGGCAGGGGAGAGAAGGGAATATTCATAGATTCCAAGGCCAGAAGGGACCACTGGGATCATCCCATCTGATCTCCTGTATAGCACAGGCCAGAGACCTGCCCCCAAACAATGTCTGTTGGAATGGGACTGTAAGGGAATAGAACTTTATTCCGAAGTAATGCACACTGGGAAAAATAATTCCAGCTACACATACAACATGATGGTGTCTAAATTAGCTGTTACCACTCAGGAAAGAGATCTTGGAGTCATTGTGGCTAGTTCTCTGAAAACATCTGTCAACGTGCAGTCAAAAAAGCTAACAATAGTAGGAACCATTAGGAAAGGGATAGATAATAAGACAGTAAATATCATAATGCCACTGTATAAAGTCATAGTACACCTGCAGCTTGAATACTGCATGCAGCTCTGGTTGCCCCATCTCAAAAAAGATATTTTAGAATTGGAGAAGGTACAGAGAAGGGCAACAAAAATGACTAGGAGTATGGAACAGCTTCCATATGATTAAAAAGATTGGGACAGTTCCGTTTAAAAAAGAAACGACTAAGGGGGGATATGATAGTGGTCTATACAATCATGAATGATGTGGAGAAAGTGACTAGGGAAGTGTTATTTACCCCTTCATGTAACACAAAAACCAGGAGTCACCCAATTAAATTAATAGGCAGCAGGTTTAAAACAAACTTATTCACTCAGTGCATAGTAATCTGTGAAACTCCTTGCCAGGGGATGTTGTGAAGGGCAAAAGTATAACAAAATTCAAAAAAGAATTAGATTGGTTCATGGAGGAGAGGTCCATCAGTGGCTATTAGCCAAGATGGTCAGAGATGCAACCCTATGCTCCGGGTGTCCCTAAACTTCTGACTACCAGAAGCTGGGACTGGATGACGGGATGGATTGCTCGGTAATTGCCCTGTTCTGGTCATTCCTTCTGAAGTATCTGGCACCGGCCAATGTCAGAAGACAGGGTACTGGGTGAGATGGCCCATTGGTCTGACCCAGTCTGGCTGTTCTTATGGTATATAGAGACGATGGAAAGCTTGGGCTGAGGGAATGCATTATAGGAGTTAAGGGGAGTGTTCTCCCGAGGCTGGTGAGCATTGTCTGAGGTGATGGGATGTTGTACAGCAGTGCAGTGGGGTATTAGAAGAGGACAAGTGGGGGTTATACAGAGTGGAGCATATGGCCAAGGGGAGCAACTCAAACACAAAGGTCAGTTACATGGGGGTGGCAGAGCAGACAGAAGCATTATATGGGGTTGAGGCTGGTGGTGTTATACAGAGGTGGAGGCGGAGGAGAGTGTTACGTAGGGACCGCAGAACATATGATACAGGAGGCTGAAAGAACAGCAGAGATTTGTACCATTTGGGGATCCATAGCCGGAGGTACTGCAATAGCCCATGGGCCCATGGAACCTCCCCATAGCTCAGGAGAGGACCGTGCTGGCACAGGGCTGTGGAAATACCTCCAGGCATATTAATTCAGCTGGGAGAACTTTGCTAAGACCAAAGAATCCTAAATGGGTTGGCTGGGAATTAAAGGTACAGTGCCAAACAGCTGGCAGCCCGGGGAAATACATTTCTGTCCACCCCCAAGGACACATCAAAGGCTTCCATCTCTCTTCTTTTCTCTGCAGCTTTTTGTCCCCCACCACCTGTTCCTCTGCTGCCCTTTCCCTGTCTCCTGTATTTATAGCCCTATCTCTCTAGAGCCTCTTGCTCTGTAGCTCTGCCCACTTCTGTCTGCCCCCATCCTTCTTCCTCTGTACAGAAGGGAGCCCATGGAAAATGGGTCAGGTGAGCCACGTGGAGGGGAAAGGACCCCCCCCTCCACACACACCCCCATGTGATCAGCACTGGCGCCTCTGGGGCGGCCAGGTTGCAAATCATCTGGGTGCAGCGGATGGGGGTGTGGGCAAATGTAAGTGTTTCAGTGAACAGATCGTGGCCCGTTTCCCTTTAATGATATCCCAGCTTACGATGCGTGTTTGGAGCAGTGATTTCTCTCCCTCTGAGTTTCTGAGGAAGGCTGGGAGACTTGGGAAGGGGCAGCCAGGGTCCCATGTGGTTGTCGCTTGCAGATCCCAGCACCCACAACTTTAGCGGGCCATGACCACACAGATCTCTCCCCCAACAGAGGGCACCACAAATCCAGGAGCTGCAGGTCAGACTCTGGACTGCAAACCCCAAACATTTAAAGATCACAAATCTGGCCTCAAAAATCATGAGTGGCTTAATAATAATGAGATGTAAAGTCCTGGAATTCTTTGTTTTTTTTTGCCTTCTGGTTTAGGGTCACACTCAGGCCATGTATTCAAGCTTTTTGCTGCTGCCACAATGGCTAGAAACTTTCTTATTTTTAAAATGGAAGCTAAGATGCTCCCTGAAATCCCATGACTCCAGGTTCTGGAGATTTAAGAAAAACACAATAAAGTCACAAGAGCTGGCAACTCTGCAGGTATCTTATCTGTCTATGAAGGGGTCATTGTGTCCAGTCCCCTCCTACCGCAGGCCGCCCTTTCAGAGAATCCCATTCAGAAACTGATCAGCTGGCTTACGTGTAGCTAAGTGGTTTGCCCCTGTGCATCCCATATTTGTCTAATCTAATACTTCTCGATTGTCCTCATGTCCCCTCCTAGTGACCAAACTACACACACTTGTTTTAAACATTTTGAATAGTTCTAAGTTCCCCACGAGGCTCATCCAGAGTCCTGCTCTTCCTAGCAGACCTCCGTTTGCACAAGTGCAGGAACATAGGGTTAGCCAGACTGGATCAGGCTTAAGATCCCTCTAATCCAGTATCCCAACTCCAACAGCGGCCAGCACCAGCTGCTTCAGAGGAAAGGGAACCCTGCATTGGCAGAGGTGGAATAATCTGCTCCCCACATGAGGCTCCCTCCTGATCCCTTATAACTTAGAGACCAGTTTAAGCCCTGAAGCATGAGATTTAACATTGTTTCTAAAATGAAGCATAGGGCGCACGGTGACATACGATAGACTCCTGGACTGGGACTTGAACAGCCTGGGTTCTACTCCCGGCTGGGCTGCTGGGTGACCTTGGGCAAGTCATGGCCCTTGGTGCCTCAGTTTCCCCATCTATAAAGTGAGATTAATGAGACTGGCCTCCTTTGTAAAGTGCTTTGAAATGAACAGAGCTAGGGGTGAGTATTTTCAGATGGTGCTTCTGGGAGCTTTGAGGGGGATGGAGTGGGGGTGAGCTTCCTGTCCCCAGCCCAGCTGAAAAACTCCCTTTTAGAGTGGCTGGCGCTCTTGTCAGCACTGATCTCGAGCAGTCTCTGCACTGAGGCTCAGATCCTCAAATGTATATAGGCACCTAACTCCCACTGATTTCAATGGGAGTTAGGCATCTGAGTGGCAAGACTGGGACGTATCTGGTCCCTAGGCATGCAATACGGGCTGCAGGCTCCTGTCCCTGGAGCAATCGTGTTCTCCCTGTGAATCTAACCTTCTGCTACATCTAGCTTGTCATGGGCACCAGCCTCATCCTTCTTCGTGTTCATGTCAGAAAGATCCCAGGATTGAGCGCACGAGAAAGAGGAAAATCCAGTCCCCACGTCCGTGTGGTCCCGGGCTCCCCTCCACTGCAGCAGTGGTGACATTCTGTCCTGAATTACCCCCCTGCAACCATTATTCGTGGCCTCCCACCCTGACCAGGGGTCACCTGCTGTGGGAGGCTGCTCCGGGAGACGCCCCCAAAGCGCTGTGAAAAGTCAGCTCTTCCTGCATGTATGTATGAGAAGGGCAGATGGTGCCAGGCAAGAAGAGCCGGACATACACATTCTGCTCACGTCGCACTCAACCTGTGAACTCCAGGCCCAGCAGAGCCTGGCAGCGGCTGTGTCCCTTGCCCATCTTGGCCTTGGCTTTCAGGCAGCACCCTCCTCCCCCCGCATTAGATCCAGTGCGAGGAGCCCCTTAATGAGAAGTCAGATGGCTGACTCAGCAATCGGCTTCCTCATTAGCAGGGTTCAGCTTGGGAACATCTTTGTCCTTACAGGGAGACGGGTGGTTAGAAAACTTCCTGGCAACCAGCTCAAGGGCTGGCAACGAGCGGCTTGGGCGTGCCTCTTGGAAGGGCCTTCGGAGCAGAAGGGAGAGGAGTCCTGAACTCAAGCCCCTGGCGTAAATGGCCCCAACATCCAACAGGGCTCCTGGTCGGGTGGCACTGCCCCTGCCTCTGCAATTAGATTGACCAGCGGGGTTAGCACTAAGTGGGGGAGAATAACAGAGTTTAGCGCTGATGGGTCTGTTGGGTGCTTTGTCCCTGGGTTCTAGTTAACCTCGCCAGCTCTGGCAGCGGCAGGCATGCAGAGCACTTGGAAGAGAGCCGTGCTAACTGCCCACGTTCTCACGCTAATTACCCAGTCATTATTGGCTCGGCCCTGGCGCCGGGGGCAGGGGAATTTTCTGCGCAAGATGCAGCAAGAAATAAGCATCTTAATTGTTCTGCATTTTTTTTGGCATGCAAACAGTAACACTCCCTTTCTGCCATCAGCACGCGCCCTTTGGCATCCACTCGTGCCAAGGCTCTGGCGCCATCAAACGCTCTGGTCCCTGGCGAGGGAACCAATTCCATCCCCAGTTTGCCTTTCAGTCTCCAATTAAAGCTTTGGGTGGGGTTTGGCTTTTGCAAAGTTATTAAACCAAAGCAGCTGATGCCAGCTGAGAGCACTTGGCACCTCGCGGGGCTGGGACCACCGTTGTCGAGCCCTGGGTTGGGGCAGGGGCTGGGGTACCCTCTGCTGGTCCCCAGGAGGGGAGGCGAATAACCCCTGCTGTGTCCGAGCTGGGGAGAAGAGAAAGATCCTTTCCAAGGGGTGCCCAGCTCTCATCTAGCAGCAAACCAGAGGAAGGGACTTTCTGATCTGGAAAGACTTGGGGGTGGGGGAGCAGGGTAAGGGGTTAATGGAGGCCACCCTTTGCCCTGAGTGCTGAGATTTCTTCATGAAAACACGGGGCAGAGTGTTCCGCACGCTTCTGTAGGAGTCTGCGGTTGAACGGATCAAGGCACGTTCTGCGGCCAACTTGCCCAGAAAGGGAAGGAGACAAATCTAAGCCCCAGAATAAGGCTGAGAGGCGTTATTGGACGTGCTCGGAGACAGACTGCCGCGGGATTGCTAGACTCCCGGGCCAGCAGGCACCATCGCCTGTGTAGCACAAGCCATCGCACTTCCCTGAATTAAATCACGTAGGTGCTTTGGCAACGACTGGATGCCTTTCTAAAGGAGATGCTCTAGCTCAACCAGAAGTTAGGGGCTGGATTCTCTGGCCCGGGTTATGCAGGAGCTCAGATTAGAGGATTATATGGTCCCTTCTGGCCTTGCGCTCTATGTATCTCCATTCTCCCCACCCGGCCCGGGGCACCCCCTTTGGTAAGAATGTTTCTACAGTTACCTAAGAAGCACCGTACAGAGTAAGAGGTGCAAGGTCTGGCTTGTTGGGGCATATTCCTTTCAACTCGGCCTTTCTCTAATTGCTGCTGAGCTGGCTTCGCAGAGTGCTTTATAGATTGTTCTCCCCGACAAATCCAGGGCTCCAGGCTCTTCTGGCATCTATTTATTCAGCTGCTTTTGTTTTTAAGCCAGGAGGACTTGCAGTTTGTTTTACATTTGCCTTGGCTTCAAACCATGGAAAAATCTGTCACCTTGATTCTGCTTTCCATGGCACACAAGTGTAGCCTTAAGATAAAGGAGTCCATCTGGGTTTGATCCAGTCTGGCTCGGGTAGCGCTAACACACCTGCTCTCGTCCCTGTCTGGGACCATATGCAAAGCCTTGCAGTGTAGCTGCCTCATTTGCATGGCTGGCCAGCTAGCACGCAGATTTAAATGTGGAGTGAAGGGCTAACGTCACCCAGCAGAAGGCTTTTTGCTTGGAGCTTTGGCATTTGCTGCCATGTTGGGCAGGTTTCTTCCCAACACCCAGTTTGATTTGCATTGGTAGTGCGGCTGACGAGCAGCTTGTTGCATCCATGGTGAAAACCGCATAGACTGACTGATGGAGAGACATACTGAGGCTAGGCTGGTGGCTCCAGTCCAGTACTGAGAATCCATGTAATACAGTGATCCTCACGCATTTTCATTCAGCGGCTTATTGATCTGCTGGATGGTGTTCGTAGCTGCCCCCAAGCAGGTCTTTTACCATCAGACATTACAGACCTTATGTGCTAAGTACCCTTCATTCAGGCTAAATGTGAGAAGCAATTACGCCCCTTTTACAGTCAGGGCTAGAAACAATAGAAGCCACCACCCAAGGCACTGAGCTGCATAGCAAGGTGGGAGCAAGAACTAACCCAGGGGGGATTTCATGGCTAAAGGACTGTTTGGAAAGCTGTCTGTGTGATAAGAGAAACCCAGCAGACAGCGAGAGATGCAGTCATGAGCGTAGCCTGAGAAGGAGCAGAGAGAGAAAACTTCTTGGGCACAGGACTGGCTTGAGACACAGGCGTAGGAAATAGTGAGCAACCACACTGGCGGTGTTTGTTCTTGCGGCATGGAGGGAAACAGGGTTTTGTACGAGGATTACACCAAAGAACATACCTGGCTCCATCATCAATTTCTTCTCCTAATGGAAGAAACCTGGCAAGGCCCCGACTAATGGCTAACTTCTTGGTCCGCTGAGGTACCATTAAACCCACTGCTGGGTTCTCAAAATGGTTCATCTTGCAGCAGGATTGTGCAGACAGCAGCTTAGCCACGGACCCCGCTTAGAGAACCCCAAATCGAGCCATTAGCTGGGGAGTGGAAGGAGCTCTATGTCTGTAGCAGAAGCTCTAATCTGCTCCAGCCACAGCCACTTCCCACTGCAGGGAATGGTGCAGGAGTGCCACTTACCTTCCTCTTCAAGCCCATCCTCTCCCAGCGGTGGTTGCAAGCTGCCTGTCCCAGCAGACGGGGTTGTAGGAAATGGGCCACTGGCAGCCAAGTGCTCTTAACCACTCCAGTGCCAGCTGCTCTACATCTGGAGCAGTAAGGCCTAGTGGATAAAGCGACTAGACTGGGACTCCGGAAACCTGAGTTCTGTTCCTGGCTCTGCTGCTGGGTGACCTTGGGGAATGTTGTTTCCCTGCTCCGTGCCTCAGTTTCCCCCACTGTAAAATGGGGATAATGATCTTGCTCCCCCCCTTTTGTAAAGCGCTTAGATTTCTACTTATGAAAAGCGCTGTCTAAGAGCCAGGGATTACTCTCTGTTGGTGTAGAAGCTGACAGTGAATTGCTTTAACTCCCATCCCACTACAGACCTGAGAAGAAATACAATCCGTCATTCTATCTCCCATTTTTAGTAACCCCCCTCCAGCTGTCCCCTGTACGCCTGGAATTTCACCAAATGGAGAATCCAATTGCTGTGTCCCCGGCTGACATTTGAAATGTAACTATTTGAGGGGGCATGTGTGCAGGAGATCAGCTGGACCCACTCTTGAGCGTGGACACCCAGGCTACACCCTCTGGGGCAGGAAATGGGGAATGGCATGAGGCCAGTGTATGTGTGGGCTCGAGCCACAAGGGACAGGAAGAAAATGTATTCCTGAGGATGCCCTCTCAACAAAATGGTGTTTCAGGGAATGGAGGGAGATCAGGCAACAACTGGCCTGATCTTATGGACCTAGTGAAGTGAGCCTGGAGCTGGGAACCAGGACTCCTGGGTTTTGTTCCTGCTTGCAATGGGGGACTGGCCATTTAAGGCCAGAGGAGGTAAGTGCCACCATCCCATGTGTCCAGGGAAGCAAGTGAAGGTGTCATTGGGAAAGAAGAAGATGGTTTGGGGAAGCAGTTTGGGAGAGGGAAGGTATACGGCCATGTCAGAACATTTGTTCCTTTAAGGGCCCTGGGACCAGAGCCTGTAGGGTGGGTGGGACAAGGCAGCTCCCCCTTCTCCCAGCCAATACTGATCGGGATTAGACCCACCTGGGGAAGATCAAGAGACTGATTAGTAGGGGGGGGGGAAGGGGAGGGGGAACTCAGCTGGGTCAGCCCCAGCAAGGAGGGAAGGCAAAGGGGAGCATTGTTTCAAAGATCTTGGCTGTGACTGCATTATTCTGGGAACTCAGTGGGAAACTGAGGCAGGGAACCACAGGGGCCACCTTGGGGCACCCTGGGGGGGCACCTGTTTATACTGCATCTACCACCAAGTCTTTCTGTGGCCTTCAGCCAGTTGCGTCCCCCTCGGTGAAAGGGTAGTGAAAATGTTTGCCCATCTCACTGTTGTGCTATTTAATTAGCCTGTGTGAAGTACATGCAGCCCTGTAACTAGGACAGCAACATGCGGTGAGGGGGTGCAGCTGTGCTTGCATTTGGAAGTTCATGTGCTTGGTGAAAAACACCATCTCAGGCAGAAGCCTTTTTTAGCTTTATTTTTATGAAATAAGAAACAAAAAGATGCGTTTTGATGTGATCGTTCAGTCTCACAAATATTCAAAAAATTCAAAGATTCAGAAATACAAAAGCATCGATCTTCAGATGAAAGTGCTGCACCGTGTAAAGGCTGTTCATAAACTCACACTGAAGTCTGCTTGGATAACAAGCCTCTGAGGTCTGCAGTGCCACCCCAGCTGAGGTTTGAAGTCGGATCCCTGTCATGTGACAGGAGAATTAGGTTGCCCTCTCTCATTCCTGGGTCATGCTCAGCCTGTGGTGTGATACAGTTCTTTACCAACAAGAAAGGGGATTCTCCGGAGCTGCAGCTGATGCTTCAAACAACATGACAACTCTATTTCCTGTAAAGGAGACTGTGGCACTTTAATGTAGACACTACCTACGCTGACAGGCAGGGTCATCCACCTCCCTGAGAGGCAGTAGCTAGGTTGACCAAATAATTCTTCCATCTACCTAACACTGCCTGTAAGGGGACCTAGGTGGCTTAACCATGTTGCTCAGGGGTGTGAATTTTTCACACCCCGATCAATGTAGTTAAGCCAACCTAATTTTCTAGTATAGACCAGACTTTGGTCAAGACCTCACAGCAAAACAGTGGCAGAGCACCCAGGAGTCTAGACGCTCAGTGTGTCTTTTCTTGAACACCCTGTAAGCTATGCTCCATCCCAGAGCCAGAATCAGCCCTGATGCCCTGGTCCCCTGCTTACTCCATTCAGGGTATGTCTGCTCCGATCACCGGGTGTGACTGCGGCTTGGTTAGACGTACCCAAACTAATCGAACTAGCTCAAGCACCGGAGCAGGGAAGCTGTACGAGCTCACCAGAGCTCTGTGCTGACACGCGCTGCCAGGACCCACGTTACCTAGATTCAGGCTAACTCTGGTCTGCCCACTTGAGCTGCAATCACACCCTGTGATTGCAGCATAGACCTACCCTGAACCACACTGCCTCTGAGCCAGGCAGAGAACCCAGGAGTCGCCCAGTCCCCTTCCCCCAACAGACCTGGTCTATTCAGTTTCCTCCTCTGACACATTCAGAGCTATATGCTGTTATTTCACCCGCACATTGCATCACCTCACCAAGGATGTGGAAATCCGGGGGCTGGGCTGGGTTCCACTGTAATGGAACTGCGAGATGTGACCGTAGTCACATACTGAGTATGAAACAGCCAACGAGGTTGCATCAGCAGCAGTGACATCTGTCGAGCTGCCAGGTCTCTCGCTCCTGCTGAACGGAATTCACGCTGGGAGCTGAGAGGAGCATTTGCAGCCAACACCCAAAACACCTGCCTGCTCCGAATGAAAAGGGCAGGTTTTCAGGGAGCGTTTAAAGCGAGAAGGGACCATTAGATCATCTAGTCTGATCTCCCGTAGACCACAGGCCAGAGAATTTCATCCACTTACCTCTGGATTGAGTCACATAACTTGTGCTGGACTAAAGCATCTCCTAGGAAGGCAGCTAGCCTGGATTTGGAGACATCAACAAATGGGGACCCCCACCCCCACCCCCACTTCCTGGGGCAGTTTGTTCCGGTGTTCAGTCATCAGCACGGTACAAAATCTGTGCCTTGTTTTGAGTTGGAATGTGTCTGGCTTTAACTTCCAGCCACTGGTTCTTGTTTTTTCTCCACTGAATTAAAGAGCCCTTTACCACCTGGTATTTTCTCCCCATCAAGTTAAATGTACGGGGTAATCAAGCAACCTCGCAAATCTTTTTCGATAAGCCGAACAGATAGAGGTGTTTACACCCCACACTCTAAAGCAATTTTCCAGCCCTTGGATCATTGTTGTGGCTCGTCTCTGCACTCCCTCCAATCTCACAATGCCCTTTTAACAATGTGGACACCACACCACAACCAGATGCAGTATCTCAGCCTCAGTCTCCCCAGTGCCATACACAGAGGAAAATCCCCTACCTACTCCTACTCACCTCCCCCCTGTTTATACATCCAAAAATCGCAGTAGCCCTTTCTGCAAGAGCATCTCACTGAGAGCTCCCGTTCAGTTGTGTGTCCACTATGATCCATTAATCCTTTCCGGACTCCCTGCTTGGCAGGATATGGTTTCCCCATTCTGTGCCGTGTAGAGGAATTTACAGAGATAACAATGGTGTGTTTGTTATCTCGCTGTTAAAAAACCCCATCTTAGGGCCAAAACTTGGCTAGTTGAGAGCAAGGTTTGCTTAAGGCATTCCTCCTCCTCAGAGCCCGCATGCTCTGTGAACACAGCAGGTAATCTAGCATGCCTGTGCGTCACAGCCCACATGGGGCGCTGGCTCATAATCTCCACATCCTGTTGGCCAGGGCTCTTTCCTTGAAAGGCTTATTTCTAGGCCTGGTCTACAGTACAGCGTTAGGGCAATATCAGGCAGCTTACGTTGACCTTATGATGTCAATGTCTACACTACAGCCTTGCTCCCACCGATGTAAGTGCCCTATGAGGATAAACTCTACACCGACATCGTAATTCCACCTCCGCCAGAGGCATCGGGGTTTTGCCAGCGTAGTTAGGGCGATGCAGTGTCTATGTAGACACTGCGTTACTTACATCGGCTGTTGGCTGTCACTCTCCTCAATTTCACAGCTGGGCTCTGGCTCTGGGCTCACAGCTGGAGCCATGAAATTGACATGAAAGGCTGGTAGGCTCCCTGCTGTGAACCGTGCCCCAGGCTCACAGCTGGTGCTGTCACCCTGGGGCAGGTTGGGGGCTCCAGCTGTGAGCCCAGCTGCTGCCTGGGCTTTCAGCTCCCTGCTCCCCATGGGAGCCAGACTTCAGCTGGTTAGCTCTGCGGGGAGTGGGGAGCTGAGAGCCCAGGTGGCAGCCAAGCTTGGAGCGGGGAGCTGAGAGCCCAGGCTCTCAGCCCCGCACACTGCCCCTCTTAAGTCAATGCAAGCGCTTCTGGTGAGGATGCGCACCACTGACAGAAGGAGAGTAGTGTGGACATGAAAAACTGCAGTAATTACTGAGGTGGCTGTATGTGGACCTGACTTATGTTTGTAGTGTAGACATGCAGCTGACCCTCATCCCAGGCCTGCTTCTCTTCTGGGACACTTTTGGGCTGGGGGATTCTCTAGCAGGCTCTGAACTAAAAGGCAAACAGACGTGATACCTGTTTCCACGGTTCTGTGACCTCCGGAGACCCTAAAGCCCTCTTAGTGCATGGGGAGAGCCTCAGACAGGAAGGATCTCCCGCTGGTGGGCGTGGAGCAAAGCAGCCAGGGAATCATCAGAACGCGGGATCAGAGCGGTCTGGGGCAGAGCGAGGAGACGCGACGGTCCTCGCCCACAGGCACTTGGCATAAGAACGAATGCAACTGGGCTGGGAGGGCAGCAGATATGGGCTCCGGGGAACATGAGAGCTTTCAGCGGGGCTGGCACTGTGGGAGCTGGAGGGAGCACCAGGCGTGAGAGAAGAGATGAAGGGAAGCTGGGGTTTGTTGGCTGGGCAGACGAGGCAGGGGGCTCAGGAAGAAAAGCAGAGATGGAGCCAGCAGGAGAGCTGTGAAGGGGTTTGCACATAAGGGCGCTGATTAGGTGCCATGTCATCCTTCATTGGAGGCCAGCGCACGATTGTTCTCCATTGTACTACCTACGCTGGTTCTACACGGACCAAGCAAAGGGGCTCCCAGCCCTTCTGTTGATGAGGCAATTGCTGGGACACTGGACGCCAGGCACCACCTGGGTTCTGTTCCCAGCTCTGCAATGACCTTGGGCAAGCCCCTTCCTCTCTGTGCCTCAGTATCTGCTCCCACCCTTCGTCTGTTTAGACTGTCAGCTCTTTGGGACAGGGACTGTCTCCTACTGTGTGTCTGGGCAGCTGCCTGGCACGACAGGGCCCTGATCACAGTCACTGTGTGTCTGGGCAGCTCCCGGCGCGACAAGGCCCTGATCTCAGTCAGTGTGTGTCTGGGCAGCGCCTGGCGTGACGGGGCCCTGATCTCAGTCAGTGTGTGTCTGGGCAGCGCCCGGCGCGATGGGACCCTGATCTCAGTCAGTGTGTGTCTGGGCAGCGCCTGGCGCGATGGGCCCCTGATCTCAGTCACTGTGTGTCTGGGCAGCGCCTGGCGCGACGGGGCCCTGACCTCAGTCACTGTGTGTCTGGGCAGCGCCTGGTACGACAGGGCCCTGATCTCAGTCACTGTGTGTCTGGGCAGCGCCCGGCGCGACGGGGCCCCAATCTCGGTTAGTGTGGGACTGTGCACCACACAGCCTTAAAGAGTCCTGCTCTCAGGACACTCAGTACTCAGTGTAACTAATAATAAAGTAAATAATCCATTTTATGCTCAGGCTGCTTTGCTTGATGATCATCCGGTGCTTTCCCCCTCTTCGATTCATCCCAGCAACCACGGATAGTAGCCATGATCCAAGGGGAGAATAAAGCAGTTACGAGGGAACGTTCTTACACATGGTTAAATACACAGTACGGGCTCCCTCTGGTGGCTGAAGATCCAGGTCCAGCTGGCAGCACTAATAAGCACTTGGATCAAACATGGGCCAGCCCACATCTCTCCAGAGCAGCGGTGTTTTAGGCTTGGTCCCGGTGCTGCATCGCAGGACACATATAAACATAAGAACAAGCGGGTACATGGTTATAGTAGAGGGCAGTCACCTGTTTGAGACGGAATAAGCTTGTGGAATTCGCTGCCTGGGGCATTTTCTGATCTAGTTTTGCATGTGAAGATGAGAGGTGTGATTAAACGCTCATAGCACGGAGATTCATTGCTCCTCCCTGTCCTCAGGCGTGGCATTAACTCCCTCTGGGCCTTCCCTTTCCTTGGGAGCATCCCAGATCAAGTCATAGATCCAAGCGACCATTGTGACCATCTGGCCCGACCCCCTGGATAACACAGGCCATAGGACTGCCCTGATTGATTTAAAGCAGATCTTTTAGAAAAAAACATCCAAGCTTGGCTTTAAAATGGCCAGTGATGAAGACTCCACCACAACCCTGGGTAAATTGTTCCAATGGTTAGTTAGTCTCCCTGTTAAAAATGTACGCCTCATTTCCAAAACTGAATGTGTCTAGCTTCAACTTCCAGCCCTTGGATTGTGTTAGACCTTCCTCTGCCAGAATGAAGCGCCCATTATCAAAGATTTGTTCCCCATGTTGGCACTGACAGACTGGGATCAAGTCACCCCTTAACCTTCTCTTTGTTAAGATTGAGCTCCTGGAGTCTATCTGTTTATCACTTTAAGGCAGGTTTTCTAATCCTTTAATCATTCTCCTGGCTCTTCTCTGCACTCCCTCCAATTTATCAACGTCCTTCTTCAACGGTGGGCACCAGAACTGGACACAGGATCCCAGCAGCGGTTGCACCAGGGCCAAATCCAGAGGGAAAATAAAATCTTTGCTCCTACTCAAAATTCCCGTTTATACATCCCTGGATCGCATTAGCCTTTTTGGCCACAGCATCGTGCTGGGAGCTCATGGTCAGTTGATGACCTTTTTCAGAGTCTCTGCTTCCCAGGATAGAGTCTCTCCTCCTGTACGTACAGCCCACATTTGTTCTTCCTAGATGTCTATATTGACATTTAGCCACATGATATTGAACTCATTGTTTGCTTGCACCCAGCTTACCAAGCGATCCAGATCGCACTGTATCGGTGACTTGTCATCTTCATTGTTTACCACTCCCCCAATTTTGGGGTCATTTGCAAACTTTATCAGGGATGATTTTATGTTTTCTTCCACGTCATTAATAAAAATGTTAAATAGCACAGGGCCAAGAACCAACCCCCGTGGGACCCCACTAGAAACACATCCAGTGGCTGTTGCTGGAGGCAGGGTACTACCGCAGCAATTAGGGAGAGGCAGTGATGCCTAGTGGATAGAGCACCAGATTGGGACACAGGAGAGCTTAGTTCTATTTTTAGCTCTGCTGCTGGCCTTAGGCCAGCTCTGTGCCTCAGTTTCCCCATCTGCAAAATGGGGGATGGTGATACTGTCCTCGTTTGAAAGCTATGGGTGGTAAGAGCTAGGTTTTATTATTCAGGGTAGGCACCATCTCTGAGCCATTACCGTGATGCCCAAGGAGCAAGGATACCAGGCTCCTACCTAGAGGGATCTACAAGTCTCATCCAGTATTCTGGGCCCAATGAACCAGTGAACCTATTAGCCCAATATGGCTCCAGTTGAGATGGAGCAGTGGTTCACTGCACGGTGAGAGGACAAACCTTCCTAAAAAGAATCGGGCCTCACCCCAGGGAGAAAGGACCTTTCCCTGCATTCCGGGCTGCCCCAAGACAGCCTGCGTTCTCTAGGAAAACAACATGAGGGAAAAGCCCTAACGGGACATGACTGCTCCTGAGAATTGCACTAGTGGCCTCTTTCATGAGACACCAGGGTAAATTCCTCAGCAGTAGATAGTCCAAGCTCTGGAGAAAGCCAATTACAGCAACAGCCCCATGTCTATGGTGAACTCCCTGCAGCATCTGAAGGTCACACAGCAGCTCCTGACCAGACCCACTTAGCTCAAAATATTAAGTATTACAGCCAAAATATTTCAGTCCTGAAATGGCAACTGTGCATCATGGCTCCTGTTCTCCTCTACAGTCTGGGCTCCCCAGCCAGACTACATCTCCCATGATGCACTGCCTCCCTTCAAAAGGAAAGACTCTGGTGCATCATGGGAGTGGTAGTCCAACCAGGGAGCCCAGCCTGTGGAGAGAATGGGAGCATAAGGTGCCTGAACTACAACTCCCATGATGCACCACAGCAGCATTTCAGAATTGAAATAATTTGGCCAGAAACACACAGTTGTGGGGGGGGAGGGGGTTTGGCCAAGATTGTCCATGCAAAATTTAGTCAAAACAATTTTTTTTCCATGGGGGAAAACCTACCCTCTCCCACATGTACCTCCTTCCCCACCAGAGGCCACTGGACACCGAGCTCACTGAGAACATGACCTGCTCCCAATGCCGGACAGCAACACCCAACAGGAGTTTCCTGCATGCACCTCAGAGCCTTATGTCAAATCTACCTCCAAGAACCCCACCCCCACTCCCTCCCTCCTGCTGCGGCAGGGCCCTTCGGAGACCACCCCAGAGGAAGGAGTGTTTCACAGATGGTTTATTTCAATACATCACTGGCCATATGGTATGGCTGCCACTCACCAATGGATAACACACAGTTGTGGTCCCACTTCTAGTGCAGACTCGGCACACACACTGACATGAACGGAGCAGGGGGGTCGGGGGGGGGGGGGAGAGAGACAGCGCGCTGGTTATATGGAGGGAAAACACAGAGGTTCGGGGATGGTTGTGTCAGGGCCCCAAAAAAGGTTTGTTTTTTTTTAAATACAGTCGCTCTCTCCCGTTAGACCCACCCACCCGGGATCTCAGCTGCCGCATTCGAGCATGGGGGAGGTGGGACTGAAATTTTCGACTTGTGGTTCTGATCCATTTGAGGGGGTGTCCTCCCCCGCCCGCCCCCCAATGGAGAGTGGCTAAATTTGCTCTGAGACAGTCACTGATTCAGGGACTGGGTGCAAGGAGTCGTCCCGGGGCAGGGTGGGGGATGGGGCCAATTCGATCCAGTTCTCTCATTCCAAGGACTGCAGCATAAGCAGCTGTTTCAGGACTTTCGTTTGGCTCGTCTCGCGGATCTCGCCGGCTAGGAACATCTCGTCCACCACGGTGTAAACCTGCCGCAAGAACAGACCACCCGTGAGCCAGGTGCACGGAGGACAGCCTCAGCACTGCCTCTCCCTCTGGGGAACTCTGCAGCGTACTGGCAGTGCAGTATGCAGCACCTGGGTTCGTCCACCAAGTGGCACCGAAAAGCATTTCCAAGGACAACGCTGACACAGGTTCTGCCATTTGCTGCGTCCCAAGTGCCACGGGAGGGTAAAAAGACTGGCACCCGTGTCCTCCCCCAGAGCAGCGGAGTGACCCTGACACAGCGGGACCCTCGCGGGACTGAGGCCTGGCAAGTGGGTCCATAGCCATCAAATAGAGACCAGCATGCTGAACCTCTCCCTGCTACATTCCAGCCCTCTAAAATCCCCCAACCTGCAGGGGGAATTTATCTACCGGAATGCCACAGAGTTGCATGGGATCTGCCCTGTGAAGCTGGAAGGGTCATCAGTGGCAAGGGCTGTCAATTTAACACGTTATATTTTGAATCTTTAAACCTCCCTCCCCCCCACCCAGGAGAGAGAGAGAGGTCAAGCACGCTCAGCGCAGCAATGATTCATAGACTCCACAGCCAGAAGGGACCATTGGGATCATCTCGTCAGATCTCCTGTGTAGCACAGGCCCCATAACAACTCCTAGAGCAGATCTCTTAGCAAAACATCCACTCTTGATTTTAAAATGGTCAGCGATGGAGAATCCACCACGACGCTGGTCAAATGTCCCAGTGGTTAATGACTCTCACTGTTAAAAATGGACACCAAATTTCCAGTCTGAATTTGTCTGGTTCCAGCTTCCAGCTATTAGATCATGTTAGACCTTCCTCTGCTAGGCTAAAGAGCCCATTATTCAATATTTGTTCCCTACGTAGGCACTGATAGACTGAGATCAAGTCACTGCCTAACAGTCGCTTTGTTAAGCTAAATAGATTTAGCTCCTTGAATCCATCACGATAAAGCATATTTTCTAATCCTTTAATCATTCTTGTGGTTCTTCTCTGACCCCCTCCAATTCATCAACATCCTTCTTGGACTGTGGGCACCAGAACCGGACACAGGATCCCAGCAGTGGTCGCACCAGGGCCAAATACAGAAGTAAAATAATTTTCTCATAGAAACATGATTCTCTCCAGTCCTACTTGAGATTCCCCTGTTGATGCATCCAAGGATTGCATTGGCCTTTTTGGCCACAGCATTGCAGTGGGAGCTCATGTTCATCTGATTATCCACTTCCTTCCCCCAAATCTTTTTCAGAGTCACTGCTTCCCACGATAGGGCCCCCCAGCCTGTAGGTACGTCTGACATGAGACCGTGTTATGCAGCAGCTGCATGGAACCGCAGAGCGATTGGCCCCATGCTCCCCTCCCCGCCGGGCTGAGCTCACCTTGTAGAAGTTGAAGACCAGGTCGAGTTCACAGACGTTGTGGAAATATTCATTCAAAACCTGGGCCAAGAGAAAGAAGAGTTGGATTTCAGAGACCGGGAGAAGGACGGAGCCACGCTACCTTTCGGTCAGAGATGCTAAAGTCACAAGGGACCATTGTGATTGTCCGGTCTGATCACCTGCATAGCACAGCCCACAGACTCCCACACAGGATACCTGCCAGAGTCAGCGCAGGTTGTTTAGAAAGACACAGCCAGCCTGGATTTACAACTCCAAGGGATGGAAAATCTACTCGGTCTCTGGGTCAGTTGTTCCAATGGTGTCAACCTTTCCTCTAGTTTCAGCTTCCAGCCGCTGCAATGGTTCAGACCATTGCTTGGGCAGGATATGCCTCTGCCTCAGAAAAGGGTCACCAAAGGAGATCCCTTGCAGCCAGTGGAATCTGCAACCCTGACCCCCTTTAACACACGCACAGCCCCCTGTCTACCTGAAGGACGAGGCACCCTCTTTATGTCCCATCACAGCCGAGATTAGAGGGGCAGGAACTGCTGACTGTCCTGCCAGGACAGAGAGGGGCTGCTGAAAGCAGCTCACTGTCATTTTAGGGCTGCCATCCCTCTGAGGAGCTGGCACAAAGGACCAGGCCACAAGACAGCTCAATTGAGTCGTACTAAGGGAAGGGCAGAGGCCGGGGGCAGTGCTCACCTCCACGAAGTTGTGGATCGCCTCCAGGTAGGCCAGATTGTTGTCATTCACATCCACACAGATGCAGAAGTACAGCCCCGCGTAGCGGCGGTAGATGATCTTAAAATTCCGGAACTGGAAGAGAGAGGAAGAGGACCAGCTGACGTCTGTGCTGCCCACTGAGATGCACCTGGATCAGACAACCTCTGCGCACTTCCTGCTAGCCCCCTTCTGGAGCACAGAGCAGCCAGTCAGAGACAGCACGGCCTGAGGGGCCACACATATCACCGGCGATACTCGCGTCTATAGAATAATCCCTAGCTCATGTCTAGCGCTTTTCACCCTTAGACCTCAAGGTGCTTTATGAAGGAGGGGCAGAATCATTAGCCCCATTTTACAGATGGGGAAACTGAGGCAGAGAGAGGCAGCAATTTGCTCAAGGTCACCCAGCAGGCCAGGCCACAGCCAGGAATAGAATCCAAGTCTCCCTCCCTCAAGTCCCAGTCCAGTGCTCCACCCAGTAGGCCACACTGCCTCCGTATCCATGTCATCAGATCACGACAGCTCAGTGTCAGCCTGCTGCCCCCCAGGCTGATCGGAGCGACTCCAACGAGATGAGGCATTAATGGCTTGTGGCTGGAGGAGAGATACCAGGAGAACTGCGAATCCCTACGCCTCAAACAGACGAGCTGGCTCCCCGCTCAAGGGGACCAGGGGCTGAGCAGCTGATGGCTGGTTTTTAGCTGCGGTGATCCACCACCCCTAGACTGGATAATGAGCATGCTGTATTCGGGCTGCCTCGAGGGCCACCCACAGGCTGCAGCCTCAGCAGGACCCAGCAGCCGGTGGGCTCAGGCATGGAGATCTCCAAACCCAGGGTTGGTATAAATGGAAGGGTTGTACCAGAGAGGGCGAGATTACACCTGCCACAGCCTCGGAGGCCCTGCAGTGTAGGCTGGGGCGTCGGTCGGCTGCCCGTTTGGCACGCCAGGGACGCCTTACCTCCACAAAGTTGGTGTGCTTCGCGTCTCGCACCGTGACCACGGCGTGCACCTCCTCGATGAGCTTCTGCTTCTCGTCATCATCGAACTGCATGTACCACTTGGCCAGGCGCGTCTTGCCGGCCCGGTTCTGGATGAGGATGAAGCGAATCTGCACAGAGAGCAGGCAGGGTTACGGGCATCCCAGCCAGCCCTCCCCACCACTGGCACCACACACCCCTGGACACTGCTGCTCAAATACGGGGCAGCCTGCAGGCTCTTGGGAGGGTGGTGCCTCCTCTCCCCCTCACGTCAGCTGGCAGAGAGATCCGCTGTTCGGAGCTGGAGCCACCAATGCAGGGACCTTTACTCTGAACTGCAGAAAATTCTGTGACTAGCTAGACTTCCTCTGCCCTGTGCTCACTGGTTATTTGCTCCAACCCCCTCCCTCCCTCAGCCCCAGTCACCCGGTTCTCCCCTGCGCTGTCCCCCTCCTCTTTCCATTGCTGTGATCCCCTCCCTAAGTAATCCCACCTAAAAATAAAGTCACAGCACAGCCATGCCCGTCGCTGCCATCACTTTGTTCACGCTCGCCCCCTCGCCCCACCCCAGCTGTGTCTGGTCTATTTCCATTGCCAGCTCTTCGGGGCAAGGGCGGTCCACTACCATATGTACAGCGCCTTGCATGACAAGGCCCCATCTTTAGGCATGTAATAAACATGATTGCTAAGTAGCAGCAGCTGCGGGGCAGAGTCTGGGGGCGGCTGCTTTATGGAGATGGAGCCGTGGCCTCTCTGTGGGTGCAGCACACCTTGGAAGGAGGGTCTGTCTGAGCATGCTAGCGTGCCAGTGTGGCATGTGCCCGCTGCAGACACAGCTGTGCCTTAGCGAGCAGTCGGCACAGTGTGGGGTAGAAGCAGAGGTCAATTTACCAGTCCCACAGGAGGTTATTCTCCATCAGTGACATTGGAGCTGCTCTAACTCCCAGCTGCTCTTCCCATGTCATTCTGCATCCCCCATAGACCCCCTTCATGGCACTCTCCAAAAGGGCCCCGGGTCCCCCAGGCAGACTGCCCCTGGCAAGAGCCTAAGATCCCTAGAGCTTGGTTCTCATTGCCTGGCCCATGTAGTTCACTGGCCTCCTGGAAGCCCTTCCTACGGACAGCAACAGCAAGAATCAGACAGTGCGGGACAGGACAGGGCAGATCTCCCCCTCACCGAGGTATCTCCCAGAGGAAAGAGATGCAGAACTGCCTTCGAACATGGCGTCTTCAGTGGGCGTCACCCCCAGCCTGCCCCACTTTGGGGGCCCTTTGTCAGCTGCTCCCTCTGACAAGTTCCTGTCCCTCCCTTTCACCCGCTGGCCTCCCGTGGCTGTGCACATAAAGACAACACGTCTTGCGCCTCCTCCCACCCCACCCGTTCTGCTGGGCTGTGTGGGGAACAGATAAGGGAGGGGGTGTCGATGCAGGGATGCCCCAGAGCAGGAGAAGCAACAGGCACAGTTTGCGACTCCTCGGTCCATTCCCCTTCTGGTCCCAGCCTCCTTCCTCCATTTGAGCCCACCAGCCTCTGTCTCATGTCACAGCCATAAGCCAGGCACGTGTGGATCCTCCTTCCCTTTCTGAGGGCTCCTTCCCATCACCAGGAACCCCACCGTTGATCTAAACATCGTTAAAAGATAGACGGCTAGATTCTGGCTACTCTGAAACTGGTCAGCATATTAGTCTAGAAATCACAAAGTCCCACTTCTCTGAATTTTGCCTTCAAGACATCTGAGCGCCGGAGACTTAAAATGTTTTAATTGAAAGGCATCTTCATCAGTTGAATCAAGAATGTTCTTTGCTTCAGAAGGGCAAGGTCCGTCGGCAGAGACAATAAATGGATCACAAACAAATAAAAGCAAATCCTTCGAAATTTTAAAATTCTCAAATCGCATTTTGAAATTTTCGATCAGATGGTTTAGGAATTCATGCATCATTTTCATCTGTAGCAACAACATGCAATGTGGGAAAGTGCAACATCTTTCCTGTTAAGTTTGTCTGAAAGATTTCAAGATTCCTCTGAAAGGCACACACTTTTTCAAACAAATCCCTGACACTGCTTGCATGGCCTGGGAGCTGCAAATTGAGGGAATTCAAGTGACCAGTAATATCGCACCGAAAAGCTACCTGTGACAGAGGGGACATCATTCCTAAATTCCAGAACTCGCAAGCCTTGTTGGTCTTGTGGTTTGAAAGAAATTCTATTATTTCTTTTTGAAGTGCACAAAACCTCTCTAACACATGACCACTAGAATCATAGAATATTAGGGTGGGAAGAGACCTCAGGAGGTCATCTAGTCCAACCCCAGACCAGCACCAACTTAACCAGTGAACATCACCATGCTGCAACAGGTCACTGTATTCGGCTGAAAAGTCTTGTAAAACAGCTTTAAAAAGACGATGTTGTAAGCGAGAAGTTGACCATATGTAGTTCACTAATCTTGTCACAATACTCGCTCTTTTTTTCCCCCAAAAAAATCCCCAGACAATTTACCACAGAGGACAGTCTGGTGAATAATGCACTGAAGTGTATTTAATGAAGGGTGTATCACTGCCAAACGTGAAGCAAAGCTCTTCTCTTTCCCTGTCATGTAACAAGCAAGTTTACTCCATCTGTAACAAGCAAGTTTACTTTCTGCAGACCTAAATCTCTTTTCCCTCCCCCCCCTCCAAAAAAGCCTTTTACTTTTTAAAAAATGCTCTCTTCTGTAGTGTAGGTTTCTCATGGTATTAAGCACAAAAATTCTTCCTGACAATTTCACCATCATAAAAATCTAACAAACAGCAATAAACGGGCAGTGTCACTTAATTCACCTGATTCGTCCACTGCAAGAGACATATATTTGGCGTTTTTGAAACCAGAAAGCAGTGCTGAGAAATAATCCTCATAAATTAGCTCCAATCTTCACACTGCGGTGGAATCAGATAGGGCAACTTGCTTCACACGTTTGACAATGTCATCTTGGATTTTATGTCCGACATTTCCAATGGCACTCCTTGACAAGCTCGGCAACCAGGAAAGGCGGTTTCTTTTTAGCTAGGACCAACATTATCCGAAATGGAGCAGCTATTGCTTTTTCCCTAT
>NW_020664868.1:3504724-3505102 GCF_002925995.2 Terrapene triunguis | reverse complement strand
GCCCGCGGCCCCGCCCCCCTGCTGCCCGCGCGCGCGCGTTCGTTCGCTCGCTCGCTCCCGCGGCCCTCGGCGGCGGAGTCTGAGGGGAGGAGGAAGGAGTCGCGGCAGCCGCCGCCATTACAGGCCGAGCCCGCCCCGAGAGGGACTCGCCCCCCCCCCCCCCCCCTGCCCCCCCCCCCTGCGCCGCCGGGAACAATGGGGCCGGGCCCCACCCCCTGCCGCGGCCTGAGGGGGGAGCCAGCCCCCCAGCCCGGCATGTGGGGGGAGCGACCCCCGCTTTCCTGGCATGTGGGGGGGGAGGGACCCCACCCCCACCCTGGCATGTGGGGGGAGGGGTGGGGAGCGACCCCCGCTTTCCTGGCATGTGGGGGGGAGGAT
>NW_020664868.1:3391719-3504624 GCF_002925995.2 Terrapene triunguis | reverse complement strand
GGGGGGAGGATGAGGAGGGACCCCCCACCCACCCTGGCATGTGGGGGGGAGGGGGGAGGATGAGGAGGGACCCCCCACCCACCCTGGCATGTGGGGGGGAGGGGGGAGGATGAGGAGGGACCCCCCACCCACCCTGGCATGTGGGGGGGAGGGGGAAGGGTGAGGAGGGACCCCACACCCACCCTGGCATGTGGGGGGGAGGATGGGCAGTGACCACCCAGCACTGTGGCTTGGCGGGGTAGAGAACAGGGAACGACACCCCCCCCCATCCCCTCCGACATAGGGGAGGGGAAGAGTGGGGAGCGACCCCTTCTCCCTGCCTAGGGGAGAGGGGGTGGAGGACGGGAAGAGTGACCCGCCCCCCTTTCCAGCCCCTGATCCCTGGGGCCTGAGTGGGGGGGATGGAGCATGACTATCCCCGTCTCTCAGACCCCGGGACTTGGGGGGGTGTTTCTCCCCCGCTCCTCTGGTCATGGGGGCAGGCGGGCGGTGAATTGCCTGCTTTGCCCCTCCACCTGGATGCCGGGGGTGAGGGTGGGGGGTGAGGAGCAGCCTCCTTCAGCCCCTGCCCCCTGCTTATATAGTGGGGAAATATGCCCTTTTTTTCTGACCCCGTGACCAGGTACCAGGAGGCAGCCTCCTATCCCTTATTGTGGCCCTCCGGGAGGGTTAAATGGGGGAGCCACCTAGTGCCAGGGAACATCGGTCCTCTCACTTCCTTCTAGGTGGCTGTTGCGTCAGTCCCCACCCTTCTGCCAAGGGTTTTCTCCCATTCTTTTTCTTCTGTGTCAAGGGATAGCCCCCCTCTCTTGTGCCAGGGGGAGAATGAGGAAGTATCTGGTTGCTGCCAGGGAATACTGTTCGCTGTTCCTGGGGTTTTCTCCTAACACTCCTTACCTCACTCCTCCCATGTCCTAGGGTGGTCTGCTCCACCCTCAGTGCTTGGAGATTTCAAGATATGTCCCCCTCCTTAGTCCTCAGGTACAGTGCTGCAGATTTTAGGCCTCGCCCTCTCTATCCTCTTTGCTTTGTGCTTTCTAGGGGAGGGGTCCAGAGTAAATGTACCCACTCTTTCTATTATAAATTCTCTGAGCTGGAGGGGTGGAGAAGAGAAGACCCCTTGTCCCCACAAAAAGAGATGTGGTTTTCCTCTCTTGGCTCCCAGTATCCCCATGCAGATAGAGAACTCTGATTTCCCAGTCGCTGTACTCTCTGGAGTTTGTTACTGGTACTGTAGAGACTCCCTCCTCTCTGGTTTGCCATCATTCCCCCCCTCCCGTTCATATGTCTCTCTTCACGAGTTCGCCGGAGAGCTTGGCCACCTCCGAGCTTCACCTCACAAAATAAATTCTGTGGTGGGTTAGCATATGCAGGTGAATGACAAATGATGGGCACCAGTTTATCATACCTTTGGTTCTAGTAGCCACTGCCCACCATCTCCTGTAGAACAAGGGGTCTATCCAGTCCGAGGGCAAAATTTGAGGATCAGGGTGTCCCAGTTGTCTCAGGGAGCTTGTAGCATGCACAGTTAATTGGGATGCATCAGGCGCTGGCTGGTAAAGTGGGGCAGTTGTCCCAAAGGGATTGGAAACTGCAGCTTTAAATGATTCTCTACATTAAAATAGAATAAATTTGCTTTCTTGGAGGGTCATCTCTCTTTACCTGTCCATTCAGTGCAGACATATATATCCATTTTAGCACATCCTTTGGGGGGTATCAAGCTGCATATGTTTGTAATAACCCTTCCCATAATCAGTTACTAAGGTCCAGTCTTCCTCACATTGAAGTCAACTGGAAACTTATCGACTTCTGTGGCAGCAGGATTGGACCACAGCTCTGAGGGAGCAGTTGTGTGAAGGGCTAGCAAGATTACACCGATCAACTTTGTTTTATTGTCTCTTACTTAGATTAGAAATCAAATCCTGTGTGTGTGTGTGTATGTATCACTGATACACAGTCACCGAGTAAAAACATTCCTATGTGATGTAAATCAAAATAACTTCAGAGATCAGTAGGACAGTCATGAGTTTTTAATTGTAAATGGTGTTGAGGAACATTTAGCAAAGCCTGTGAGACAGAAAACACAGTTTCTTTTAGCCAGTTAATTATAATCAGGAAGATAATATGATCTGCAGTTTCTAAAAGGCCCTTTAGTTTCATTTGCCCTCCAGGGCAGAATTGTGCACCATTTTTGTCCCAGGAATTCAGGTTTATTCTCTTAAAGTGTGACACTGTGAGGTCTGAAAATATTGCCAAGTGTGGCAGTAAATATTTTCTTAGCATGGTGAACTAAAGGTTTGGACCTAGGTTTTTTTTTTTTTACCATCATTCACATTCTTACTGGAAGAAAGAAATATTTGTGTATGTTCTTGTGCTTGGTTTACATAATAGAATGAGCAGACAGATTTACTAGGAGCTGATGTTTTTCCCTACTTGCTTGAGCTGATAACTGATTTTGTAAAGACTGTGGGATGAGCAGCTTTCCATGCTGTGAGCTGACATTGAAGGAGGGAGTTCAAAGCAAATGATATATTTATATCTGCTTTTGTTCATGTATTGATGGCTTCAAGAATCTGTGGTGGTAACATTTTCTGTGATAGTTACGTGTGCCCGTTGGTGTAAGGAGGTGTGTTTTCTGCATAGATTCTGCATTTCTCATCACTGGAACCCCTTTAGTAGAGGTAAAGCTGGGTTAGTGAGGACATTCTTATCCAAGGAGTAGGTGATGAGGGTGTGTTCCTAACCATTATTTCTGTGAAAGGAGCTGGGAATTACCTGACCTCTTTGAAAGGCAGTAGTGGCCATGTTGATACACCTCTACCTCGAAATAACGTTGTCTTCGGGAGCCAAAAAATCTTACCGTGTTATAGGTGAAACTGCGTTATATCGAACTTGTTTTGATCCGCCGGAGTGCTCAGTCCCGCCCCCCCGGAGTGCTGCTTTACTGCGTTATATCCGAATTTGTGTTATATCGGGTCGCGTTATATCGGGGTAGAGGTGTAATTTCTGCTTTTCCTGACTTGTAAAGCTGTTCGTTCAGTGTCACATTCTGATATGAAGTTACTTTTATTTTTTCCAGTCTAGCTTGGACCTCACTTTGTAACACCCAAAGTGCTCAGGTCCCAAAGGAGGTGTTGGATAATGAAGAGGGTGGCAGGTAATGTGCAATACTGAATGTAAAGTTCTTGTTTTTAATCGGCATTTTGGTTGCCCAGTTCTTGTTTGCATTGAACAAGTGAAATAAAGCACAAACATGCCCTGTTTCATTTTTTTGCAGTTATTCAAATGGAAATTAATTCATATTTTGGGGGGGAATCGACACTGTTTTTTGCCTTTGTAATTAAGACTACACATTTTTAAAGAAGACTTAACTTTTCATGCTGAGTCATTGTTGACCCAGTTATCCAATAGCAAAGATCTGAATGAATGGCTTGAATTACTGCAGTTTGTTTCTATATCAATATTTCTGAAAGTGCAGAGCCCTCCCTACTTTTTAATGATTATATTCATAATGTTCATTCTGGAGTTTTGCAGGGTTATGATGGAAGAGATCTTTTAGTTTTCCCTTATTCTTCTGCAAATTTAACAGGTTTCAGAGTAGCAGCCATGTTAGTCTGTATCCGCAAAAAGAACAGGAGTACTTGTGGCACCTTAGAGACTAACAAATTTAACAGCTTTCTGTTTCTTGATTATGGAGGGTGGTGGGATTATTGTCAACATTAAAGTATTCTCTTGAGCTGTGTCTTAACTGAATTATTGCTTAAAATATTGTGCTTTTCCCATTCTGTTTTCTCCACATACTACCTTTTGTTAAATTTGGATTCCTTTTCTCTAAATTATCAAGAAATGTTAAAACTACAACTGGCCCTGTTTACCCTAGGATTTTAAAATGTGTTATCTATCACATTTTGAAAACATAGCTTTTTCCTCGTGTATGTCTGGCCTTGGAGACTGCATTTGTAGTGCTGGGTGCACTCCCTTGTAGGAGCTTGTAATATTAGTTTTTTTCTCAGTGGAAAGGGCATTGTCTATCCAGGGGGGAAGGCATGGGGAGCTGAGTACAAGGGGAGATAATTTTTGGTAGCCAGAAGACAACACTTTTGACTTCTGGTTATCTGAGCACCAAGTTGAACTGCATTTTGAATACATGGCCTCTATCCCAAAACACAAGTTGCCATATTGATGCAATCTCTATCTGGACTCTTCTGCAAAGTGACTATAGTGTATTCAGCAAGCATCAGGTCTCTGTGCAACGAAGAAGAGAATGAATGTCCCGTCATATGCTCATACCCTGCATTCTAAAAGGCCTAAATGTTTTCCTGCTACAGTTGGTGGCTTGTTTACATATTATAAATTTTCTGAACAGGCTGTAGTAATTTTTTTAATTTAAGACCTTCCAAAATCTTTTTCTTTAGATAAGCAGTAAACATCTCTAAACATTTGACAGTGTTCCTTCAAATATGACGGATTATTTCTCCCTTTGGGAAAGCTGCAGTCATTTTACAGCATCAGATTTACAGAGAGACGCTGTACAATCCACAACATACACCATATCCTGTGTTATGTACTTTGAAAATTAGTCTAACTGATGTATAAATTGACCATGACCAAAAGCAATAAGTTTCTTTGTTGCATATTAAAGCAGCATGTTGGAATTGTATTGATTTTTAAATATAGTTGCAATGAACCTCTGAGGAAACCTTTAAAATCCCAGTTTTTCCTTCTCCGTGGAAGGTCAGTGATGTGCAGTTTCATAATCTATTGGAACCTCTGCATGTACTGACACACGGCAGCTGTGTGAGTGAGTGATCACACTTCACAGGAATAAAACAAGAGAAAAATCATTACCATTAATTGCCATAGACAATTAAAAAGACCTTTTTTGGTAATAAATTGTTTACAAATGAAAGTGGATAATATGTTACATATGAGATTATTAGACTTCTGACAATGATTCCTAAATCTGGATTTTTAGACAAATAGGGGCTTTTATATCTAAATAGTGATTTTATGGGGGATAGGATACCTAAATGGACTAGTGATAATTGGCATTTTAATCTGGTCAGATAGAGCTTGGAGTGGATGCTTGCTTATTTTGTAGGTGGACTGCTGGCTGATGTAATTTTTAATGGCCTGGATTCATTGATTTATTTCTTTAGCCTGCTGACTGATGTGAGATTCAAGCACTGATTAGTCAGTAAAAGAATGCAAATGAACCCATTTGATAAATGTAAAAAAAAAAAAAAATCTTCTGTGAGGACTAGCTGTGGGCCTGTGAAATTGGCATTTGCCCAGTAAACGGTCATTGAATACAAATGCTTGGAAGATGGTGGGTTTAGCTCCAGTGGCCAGTGAATTTGAGGGCTGCGTGACTGAGGTTAGTGTCTTTGTCTTGTTTATGCCCAGATCAGTTTGCAGTGTGACATGGTGATGTTTACCTTTTTCATATGTAATAGTTTGGAATTTTATACAACCCTGTCATCTGAGTTCTAGTTTAAAGTCTTGCTTCTAGTGGCATATGATACTGGAATGAGGAAAGTGTTGTAATAAATATGCTTACAGAACAGTATACATTATTACTTATGCTTTGATTCTTGTGTTTCTGTTTTTCTCTGTCCTGTTTTTTTTTAAATTATTTTCTCCTGATCTGGATTATCCACATTTTTGGTTGTTTCAGTTTTTTGAGTCCATTGGAAGTTGTTGAAAATAAACTAAAATCTGATTATTATTATTATTATTATTATTATTTTTGCCTACCACAATCCTGAGTGCTTGTTATCAAATATGATGGTGCACATGTAGTGTCCTTGGTTATGCTATCACAGTTGCTTTTTTTTATTCCCTGAGGTGCAGTGTGGCAATATGTGCCTATGGATTTGCGAGCAAGTTTAAGACCATTATCCTATCAAATGGCCTTACTCTCTGATATTTTGGTGAAGTACTCTTTTTAACCATTGGGGTCATCCACATTCTTGATGAAACCATGATGATTCTTCATTTCCCCTTCTTTTATTGCTGCTGTCTCTTGGCCCTGCATCTCAGCTTCCATCTTTCTGCAGATGGCTGGGCAGGACTCCCCCCCTCCCCCCCCAGAGAATCCATCAGTGCTGCTCAATTGGCTGAAGGGGTCACAGTTTAGCAATGCTTTGCATATTCCTTTCTCTCCCTTCCCAGGGGCAGTGCTGCCTCTGAAGTGCTTCCAGTGTTTGTCTCTCACATAGCAGTGCAAAGCTGTTTTATTAGGTCTCTGAGCCAGCCTTACTTATTTCTGACCATTACTTGTTGCTTTTTTGCTGCTATCCTCCTATACTTGATGACAAATTTTCCAAGTGTTTTCTTAGGGCTGGTCTACACTGGGGGGTGGGGGTGGAACGATCTAAGATACGCAACTTCAGCTACGTGAATAGCGTAGCTGAAGTCGAAGTATCTAAGATCGAATTACCTGGGGTCCACACGGCGCGGGATCGACGGCCACAGCTCCCCCGTCGACTGCGCTACCGCCGCTCGCTCTGGTGGAGTTCCGTTGTCGACGGTGAGCGCGTTCGGGGATCGATATATCGCATCTTAATGAGACGCGATATATCGATCCTGGATAAATCGATTGCTACCCGCCAATACGGCGGGTAGTGAAGACGTACCCTTAGAGTTTTTTTATATCCTTTTGAATCCTCATCTGATTAGGATGAAATTTTAATATCAGTTTTGTCTATCGAATATTGAGTACATTGGCATTTGTTCATGGTAGTTGTAATGTGCCCTAATTTTAGTTATTTATTAAAGGGTGTGGAGAAATGTGGTGACAGGAGATTGGAAGGAGTAAGACGGACTAATGGAGTAATGGAACGGTTCACTGAAGATCCAACACCCTGGAATATTGCTCTTGATGCTGCTAGATCTAGTTTTTATTCTCATTTTACTGCTTTTTTGGGGTGTGGGGGGTAGTGTTACATTTCTATTTGCAAAGAAAAGCCCTGCCTTCACATTCCTCTACAGTGGTTGGCTCTGACCGCAGTCTGACATTTCACTCTTGATTATTAGAGAATTTTTCTCTTTCCTAGTGAATGTATTTGATGGGCACCATGCATTCAGTAACTTGTCCCTTGGATCCCTGCTCTGTTAAACTCGTTAAAGATTTTCACATTTAATTGGTACCTGGTACTCGTATTCTTCTTCTTTTATCTTGCCTTTCAAAAGGTTGTTATACTTTTAAAGAAATTTTCCTTGCTGTCTGGGATTTCTAATTTTAGGACAGTGTCACCCAGGCTTTTCTTAGCTAATCAGTCACTGGTCCATTTATCTCAATTCCTTTGATGTCCAGTATGATTTTAGAGCGGGCCTGTGGTAGTGAAGCTGCATTGGTCCACAGAGTTAATGCTCTTACATGGCTGTGGTTTCAGGGTAGGCTGTAGTAATGAAGCTGCGTTCCTCCTCTCTGCTAATGCTCTTACATGCACCGATAACAGGGCTGTATCTATAATTTCTTTTGGATATTTCAGAAGCCTTTGATATGCTGCTTTGACCGTGACACTATGTCAGCTTGCCTTGAATCCTGTGTGCTGGTTACTGGGGACGCATCACTATGGTTCTAATAGATAGGGGATAACAGGCAGTCTGGTAGCAGAGTGAGATGAAGCTACTGCGGCCCTCATCATCTTGTTAAAAATAACAGACTGTTGTTTGAATTAAACAGTATATCGGGGTACAGGGGAAACTTATAAACTACTCGTCTACCCAAGTATCAGGAAAACCAGTAAGTTGACTCCCAAAAGTTGCTGCTTGGCAGTATATACTAGACTTTTGAGCTATAAACCTGGGATCTATTCTGCCTTATAATGTTATTTCTAACAATATTTTCAATATATTCAGCTTTTAATTGTCCTCTTACAGATAACTGATGAGGCCTTCTACATTCTCTTTCACTTTATTTCTATGTGTTATTCTGTAACCCTTGCCTGTATTTCAGTTTACATGTTGCTGTGCGTTTAATTCAAACTTTTGGTTCCAATAATGCTATGCCTGTTTTCCTGTTGTCGGCAGACATGCATAGAAATGTGAAAATCGCTCATTTCCAGTAGAGTGGTCGTGCTGTTTCAAGGTCTTGCCATTAGTTCTGGAAATACCTCTTTCTATTGACTTTGTAGACAGTTTCATTTTGGTGTCTTGATCTCTTACAAGTTTCCTGTCTTCAGTTAACCTCCTTCCCACTGAGTGTACCTTTGTCTTGGAAGCAGAGCTAGAATATATTGTCCTCTGTTGAAGCTGTGACCCCGACACATGTATTGGTGTATCTTTCATTATTGATTATCAGGTCTAAAATTTGGAATGATACAGTTCTGTCCCACATATGTCAGGATGTATATTTGAACTAAAATAGCTTATTTTAGGACTTGCTTTGCTATGCTGACCCCATTAACTTGTGACTTTTTGCTAGAGCGGAGAAACAGGTCTCTTGGGTCCCTGACTATCTTTCTGCCATGAGATGCACAGAATAGTTACAGTTGCTAGTTAATTTTTATCATCTATCCCAGGAGTGATCTAGTGACTAGTCCCAGGTAGTGGGGGAGAATGTACTTTTTTTCTTCTATAGGGCCTGACTCAGGGAAGTCAATGGAAATATTCCCCTTCACTTCAACAGAAGTTGGATCAGGCCCTAAGCTGTTAACACACAGAGCCTAATTCTGCTCTCTGTATACAGCGCTTTTGTTAGAATCCAGGGGAGTTCCACTTGCTGAGGAATTGCAGAATAGGATAGGACCTGCAATAATTTGCTAAAATGTAATGCTTTTTCTTTCAAGGTGAGAGAGAGAACTGTCACTTAAGGAGATGGAGGGTGTACCTATGGGTGGATGGCCAGATCAGATGCTGGGGACACCAGATGATCTTCCTGGTGACACCTTCCCCACAATTTCCCATAGCGGAACAGTATACTTATTATGCTTTCATCTGTGCACTGACACACACTCCTTTTGAATATTAAAAGGGAAATAACCTAGATAACCCTAGATATTACATTGGAAAAAAGGAACCAGATATATCAAAATCTCTGCCTCTTCATTTGATTATTTTGTTTATTATATTTTTGAACAAGTATTAAACTATTGAATGCTTTAGAACAAATTAGATTGTCAGCTTGCTACTATTGAATCTCTAATGTTAATGTTGTAGAAGTATAAACATGTCATGGTAAACAGTAGATGTTTCAATAGTTTTTTCAATAGATGTTATAGTAAGGTATTTATCTGTTAAATTAATATTAGAGTAATGCAAGTAGTATCCTGTAGGTATTCTGATGTTACTTTGCTTTAAAAGATGCTAGCTTTAAGGTCCCACAAAAACAGTCACAACAAGATATACCTCTACCCCAATATAACGCGACCCGATATAACACGAATTCGGATATAATGTAGTAAAGCAGTGCTCCGGGAGGGCGGGGCTGCGCACTCCGGTGGATCAAAGCAAGTTCGATATAATGTTTTCACCTATAACATGGTAAGATTTTTTGGCTCCCAAGGACAGCGTTATATTGAGTTAGAGGTGTAACTTAATACTAAGAGAGCCTGCAAATGCTAATGAATTCAAAGTATTTGTTAAATTAACCTCTTTCCCTCTCTCCCTTTTGGACTTCTGGGTGTATAACTGTAAACAGAACAAATGTGTTCTGATAGGCAGTAGTGTCCAGTGACGCGCTCATGTTCCTGATAACATCCCTGTCTACCCAGATGCTAAACTGGATTTGAGGACATTAGTCAACTGGTGTAAACAAATTATCTGCTTCTGTGTACATAGCTTGTTGGTGTCAGATTCGAAATGCCTGCACTTCTTGGAGGCATAGTTTTGAATTCCATCAGGGGTAACTTAGCCATATTAAGTTCCATTTAGCTTCCCATGTGTGTTGTGGGGTGTGTGTGTGTGTGTGTGAAACCTGAACAACTGTACTGGTGGACATTAAAGATACGATTGCACATTTTTTTGGGAAGAGACATGGTTGCCTCTGTTTTTTCTCCCTCCACTTCCAAATGTTGCTTTGTGTTGTGTGCACCTACTGGCTGCTGCTCTACACCACAAGGTGACTGTTTCAGTACTGTTCATATATTTTTTTTTAAAGCATTTGGGTGGGATCTGTCAGGTTGAAAGGTGCTATGGAGAGGTTTCTCAAACATTTACAGAGTGGCATATATTTTAATAGCATGTTTTCCTTCTCATTCATAGTCAAATGGACCACTTCCCTTATGATTCAGGGTCACTTACTATCTCTGTAGCAAATTCAACAATTGTTTACATAAAACAATTTAGAAAAGTGATTAATGCACTTTTAGTTTTTTAAATGAGATTTAGAATTCGAAATGAGGAAGAAGGGTCAACACCAGCTGACAGCCAACTCTTCAAGGGCCACCAATGGTCTGTGTACCATACTTCGAAAACCTGTGCACTGTGGAATAATGTAGTATGGCTGTAGATGTGTTTTAAAGGCCAGTATACTACGTAGGTTCCAAAGTCTCTTTGCAGGTTCTACTGAACTTTGATTTACTTTCTAATATTCCCAAAACCTCACCCAAGATCCTACTGAATTTTTCTTGATGTCCCCACAGATATAGCCTAAAATGAACATGTGATCTGTAGTTCGTATCTCTCATGGTGACAGCGGAAAAAACAGTCAATGTGGACAGATACATGGAGTTTTTTAAATTATCATTCTGTTTTGGACACAGTGTAATCTCTGGTGTGGATTGGCAGGCTGTTTAATTTTGTTTTCTTGATCTTCACATGGAATTGATATGTTAGGGTAAGTTTTCCTATAGGCCTTGATTGGAGCAGAATAACACCCACAATAAAGCAGTTCAGTAATATACAAGGCAAAATATATCTTCTACTAATAAAATTCTGTATTTCACTACTAAGTGTTTCCAAGCCCCAAGAGCAGCTTTATTAGAAGTAAAGTTTCTCTATCCTTTAAGTTTTAAGTAAGGATTCTTTTCTTGTGTATTGATCTGTGAGAATTTCAGTGACTAACAAAAACAGCATTCTAGATGTGTAGCAAATGGTGGTTCGATGTTGAAAGTGGCAGATATGGTTATGGAGACTTCACACTTACTGGTTGAAAATATGGAATGTGCAAAGTCAACCTTTGCTTCCATTTGAAACAAGTGTTTCTACTTTTGTTTGAGCACTGTGGACAAACAATAATCCCAAGGATTTGTATAAATTATCAGTAGGCAAGTTGAGAGAAAGGGGATTCTCTGTCACCTTCAGTGTTGAGTTCCTGGATTTATTCAGCCCCCAAGTGGGGGCAGGGACTGTAGAAGTCCTACAGGGAAACCTGTGAACATCCATGCTTAGGATGGTTACCCTGATTTTGGCTGTATACCAGTGTGCTGTGTACTGTTCAGAGCATGGTGGGAATTCCATCTGCTTACCGTCCAAGACTTTATCACTCATGTTCAACCAGAGGCCTTTCTTGGCCACATCCACTCTAGAAAGTCAAATTCTGCTGTCTTTGACTGGTAAAGAACTGGAGTTACCCATAACTTTGGTGATGTTACTCTGAATTTACATTGGACAGAATTTTGTCCTATCAGTTTGGGACCCCCATTGTATTTTCTCCTCTAAAACAAGTTTGAATTTACATAAGCTAAATAGAAATAGAAGGAACTGAATGATTTTAGACATTTAAAAAGTAGTTGAAACACTTATCATAAATCTATATCTAAGTTTTGTGGATAGTTCATAATGTGATGTGAGATGGGGACAGGGTTAAAAGCTGTTTGTTCATAAACCATAGAGTCCTAGTGACATCCCCCCACCTCTGGATGGGAGATATATTTACAATCTTAACACTCAGATTTTTTCATTTGGGAATTCTTTACGTAGAAATTTTTGTCTGATGTTAAAGTGAGGTGTTACAAAGGCCATGGCTTAAAGTAACACTTTTGTTTACACTGTGTGATGAGTATCGTCACTCTTCTTCCTTATAATTTAAGGTGAATCAGGCTAGATAAATGTATCCCTGTAAGAGATGAAGTACAGTCTTTTCATGTAGCTGGTATAATTTGAAGTTTAATGTCTACAGTGAATTTCTATCAAAAGATTAACTGGCACTGAGAGGACAGAAAGAATGGCTTTGAGGGGAAGTGGGGATGACAGTAGGATTCAGAAACATCGGAGCAGAGCGGAACATAAGTTTTGCTGTACAGTGGTTTGATTAAGAGTCTATAAGCCAGTCTGGAAGTCACAACCCGGATATGGTCAGGCTGTCAACTGGTATAATGGGACTTTCTACATTATTTTACAAGCACCTGTCTCTGGATCTTTGATGCTAAAGCATAGTAACATTAGCAGATAACTAATTTCAAGCTGCCACTTTTCAGTTTTTGTTTTGGGAAGCCCATTTTCATAAAACTTCTCATTTAAATAGATGCTGTGATTAAAGTTGAGCTAAATGAGCAAATAGACTGAGGTGAGAAATGGGTGGTAATCCCATTAAGCTTTAATTTTCTACTGCCTCATGTTCCCTTCCCTTAAAACCTACATCTACCTTTAACATAAGCCATATCTCCACTGGGACTGAAACTTAGTTAACTATGTTTAACTCAGCTCCAACTAAATTGGTATTTAACACAGTATGACTGGCCAGCATGGATGAGGCTAAATTATTAGTATGACACTGTTTTCTTTTTAAAACAACATGATTCTAATGCAATTTGGCCTCATCCTTGCTGACTCTTGAAAGCATGTTAGGAAATAGTTTGTTGAATTTTGCTTTAAACTTGAGTCATAGGTAAGAATCTTAAATCCAGTTTAAGGGAATATAGATGGTGGGAAAGTCTCTAAGCTTAAACCAAATTAAGAAGTTTAAAATGCTTTTCTTCATTTTTGGTGAAATGGCAATACCAGAAGAGGGATACCACCCTCATAATGGAGAACTTCATGCTTAATCCTGAGAAGTTACTGGTTGGTTTGTGTTCTGAATCATTAGGTTTGAAATCCCTTATGTATTTTTATAACACCTCGCGCCTGTAGGATACTCTAGTCACCCCAAACCCAGAGTAAACAAATCTGGAGGTGAAATAGCCATTTTATTTCCTTCATCATTCAAATGCAGGTACAACTCACTTGAGTCAAAATCCTTGGAGTACATTCACTTATTCTGTGAGTCCAAGAAGCAAGACTAACTTGAGCTTTCTGCTAGTCTGTAAACCTCCAGATCCCAAAGGCTTCCAAGAGGAGCTGATAGGGTGATGAGATTCACAAGACTCATTGTCCCGAGAGACTTCAGCATCACTATGGACACTCTCTCTGACATGATAAGCCCCAAAACTCCAGTCTGAACACTGCACCCTAGGTGTTTCTAAGGTACTTCTGCAAATCCCACCTGTGGTTGGCCATATTCTGGATGGGATTCTCGGGTTGCATGTGGAGGTAAGAAAGGCAGTAGTAATTGTGTGTTGCTGGTCAGACCACTTTCTACTCTATGTGGAAATAAACTCTCACTACTGCAGTGAAAGAAGAAATTACTACCACTGTCTTTCCCTGAAAACTTTTTGCTCCCCCAGTTTCAAAAACTTTCTTATGGAAAAAGAAACTCAGTGAGATAGCACAACTCCTCCCTTACTACTTTTATAGACTTTAGCACTGAAGCCCCTTTCCCACTCTACTGCCCACACGTATTGTCAGGGTTCTCAGGTGGCAAAGTGGGAAGGAAGAAAACTTGTGCATCAGTGTCAGAAAACATAGTCTGATACAGACAGCAGACACACAGAAATTCAAGAAGTCTATGCTGTTGTCGTAAAGGAAACAGAGAGCTCGCCTCTCATCTGCTTTTGAAGCAGTAAAGTCACGTCCTGCAGAGCTTTGCTGGATGATAAATTGCTTTGTAAACTCACGCTGCCGCCACTCTTACCCTAGAATGTGTCATCTGCCTTTGTGAGGAATTATATTGTCTCACAGAGGAGATCACCCATATGTGGGATGGGCAAGAAGTAAAAGTCGAAAGCAGGCCCAGAAATACAAGAATTTGACCCATTCACATGAAGTAAGCATGGAATCATTACAGCCACAATGTGTGACTCTGAGCCCTGCCTTTTCTAAATGGTAAAGCTAAAACATGTAGTTGTCTGACCAGTATTAAAGAAAACATTGCTTAGTGCTAAAGTCTTTGCAAAATACTGTCAGAGGCCGCCATCTCTTTTCTAACCAAGATAAATAAGAAGCTAGTACCAAAGAGTTTCCAGTGACACCTGTTAGCTGTCAGTGTCCTGGATAACTGTCCAGCTTCAGGGCAGGTCATTGTAATGAGAAAGCATTTGTTTTGGTGAATGACTGCTTTTGATTGGTAGCCAGGTGAAGTCCATTCATATTCCTCCTGCTGGGACACTTCTTTTTAATATTACTGTTCACCACCTGATACTGCTTGATATATCTGTCCTGTCTCCCAACATGCTGCAGGGGTGAATAGAAATGTTGAATGCCTCAGATTAGTTCTTTCACACCAAACTTGGGTTGTTGTGTGTGTGTATGTTTTTGGCAAAACCTTCAGAACCTCACAAGGCTCAGTCTTCTTACCCAGATTGTTCAATGTCTGTGTAAAGCTGACAGTTGGTGAAATAACTTAGGCTGAAGTGCCAGCAATTCACATCAAAACTAGTCTCTGCATCTTTTTTTCAAATAGTCCCATCTCCCAGACTTGTGAATGACTAGCCAAAATCTTTTCAGGGTGAAGAGCAGCTTGTTAAAGCCAACCCCTGCCAGATAGATGATGCTGGTAGGAAAAGGGAGTCACTTTGAAGAACTTGCCTCATAACATCCCCCACTATAGATGCCTTCCGATTGATGGTATGGAAGGTTGCTTCCCGTCCTATCAGACATCAAGCTGGCCTGTGGTCCATGTTTGTATAACCTCCAGGGTTGATTATTACAACTCATATCTAGAAATGAAGCTGTGTACTCTTAGAGCTTTTTAAAAATGAGTACAAGACACAGTAGCTCTCCTATTGTAATGTGTTCACAATTTTCTGTAAACTTATCATCAAGCCCTTCATGGGATTGTCCCAAGCTACTTGTGAGATCTCTTCTCCCTTCACGAGAACACTCACCAGAATGACATGCCACTGCAGTAATGAAATTGTCAGCCAATAGGAAGAGGCTTGAGGGTATGGGAGACAGAATTTTCACAGGGGCTTTACCTGTGCTGTGGAGCTCTTGCAAGTGATAAGAATGACCACAGAACCGGCCACTCGGCCATAATTGCAAAATTCATGTCTTCAGTTAAGCTTTCCCTCAGTTTTCTCATACATGTGCACATAGCACACTTATTCATGCAAACCTAAACAAGCAGAAAAACTCCATACGAAATCTATAAACTAATTAGCTCTTTGGGAGGTGCTTAGGTGCTTAGAGATGGGGACAATGCGTTGTTATTAACTGATACAATATAAATGCCCAAAGCTTTTGTGAATCGTGCTATACTCTTGGTCTGTGTCTTGTGGCCTGGGATTAATAAGTGTTTTTTTTAAATCCTTTTATCAGTTTCAAATTTGTTACATTATAACTCTGTTTGGTATCCCCTTGTTCTTGTTTTAGGAGGGTAAATGAAATGTGTGATAAGCCTGTTAACCGTTCATTATTTTTTAAGAAGCGCTAAGATACAATTTTCAAAAGCATAAAAGTTCTATGAGAGCTAAGCAAGATTTAAGCTTCTCAGTGCATAAGTCACTTTTGAAAATGGGACAAAGTCAGGCACTTAAAAAAAAATGTTACCGCTAATCTTTATACTTTTTGCCTACGGAAGTCTTTATCTTCTGCTAATCACTTTTTGTGATCACTCTCTGGACCTGTTCAGTTTCTGCTGAATTCTTTTTGGAACAGGTGACCATAACTGAACACAGTATGCAAGCCAAGGGAGTACCATTGATTTCTGTAATGCAGTTATATCTCAAATATTCTCCATTTCTTAACAGAACTTAATGTCTTGTTTGGTTTGTAATCATTGAGACTATATTGTGTCCTATTCCCTCCCTCATCCTGTAGTCTCAAGGAAACCCTGATTCTCTAAGGTGAAATGTAACCCTGATAGCTGAATACAAACTCCAGAAGTACTTGGGTGTTACTGTGATGGATATGTTAGCAATACCTAGCTTAGAATAAATATAATGTGTGCAAAGGTCTTTCATGTTGTGTAGTTCTTAATGTGGAACATAAGTGACAATTACATGTTGGGGGTTGACCTCTGGGAGCGGCACTGACATACTTGTTTTTTTGCATTAATGCAAATCATGCACTTCTAGTGACATAAGATACTGTTGAAATGAATCTCCTGGCTGGAAGTCTTGTTAGCTTTAGCGGCTTCTACCTTAAATCTATTGCATCTAGTGGATTTTTTTCCTACAGCCTAAATATTTGTTGCCTGTGCTGATGAAAGCTTCGGAAGATTCTTTTTGTATGAAAGAAAATGTCTCCAGCCACTTGTCAATTGCTTGGTTCCTGTTCCTGCTAGCAGAGCTGGTAGCAGATCTTTTCTGTAGCTCAGCTATTAAATTTATGGCTGCCGGTTCAGTGGCTAAAACCTGGTCATTATCTATGTGATTATAGTTGCAGGGGTCTTAAGTAATCATTAGGAACAATAGACTTACCTGTCTCCTTGAGGAACATCTTTGTCCAGTGAACAAACTGGTGGAGGTGGAGCTTCCAGATTGAGATACTGCTTAACTAAAGCCTGTTTTTCCCCCCTTCAGAGAGTTTTAATGACCCAGCCAGAGGAGGAGTCCAGGCCGCTTGGCTATTGTCCAAGTATTCCACCATCTGAGCTGTGAGATGTTACATGGCACTTAGATATCACAGTGATAGGGTCCTTAGAAATGCCTGAGATAGCTAGCTAGTAGCAGAATACCTCAAATTATTTGCTGGTGCTGTGACTTCTAAATGTTTAGGGCATGATTCTGCCACTCTTACAGTACCTTACCCTGCAATTAGTCCCATTAGAATCAATGGGACACCTTGCAGTTAAATATTACTCAAAATGAGTAAAAGTGGCAGAATGGGCCCTTCATTTTAAGTGTTCAGCTTGCTTGGTAGTCTGTTTTGAAGTAGAAATCAGGGCTTCTGTTATCTGCTGCAAATAACAGGTTGACAGAATTTTTTTTCAAAAGTCCAGAGTAAAGACTCTGAGTCTGTTGTGCAACCTGACATTTTATTTGGCAGCCCCGTAGATGCAGACCCTTCAATAACAAGGTCATTTCTGAAGAACATTTAGTGGCTGAAAATTTGGGACGTTCTTGTTTGGTAATGCATGTCGTTTTTTGCAGCAGCTTTGTTTAAAACGTAATTTTTGGTCTGTAATTGGAAACAAAAGTCTAATTTACTGTTGCATTAGATTGCAACACTGTACTTAGTGCAGGGGTTCTCAAACTTGGGGGGTCGCGAGCTGTCAGCCTCCACCCCAAACCCCGCTTTGCCTCCAGCATTTATAATGGTGTTAAATATATAAACACGTGTTTTTAATTGATAAGGGGGGGTCGCACTCACAGGCTTGCTGTGTGAAAGGGGTCACCAGTACCATAGTTTGAGAACCACGGACTTAGTGTGACTAGAGACTGGAACAGAGCAAAGCTTTAGCTATTTGTACATTTTTAGATGCTGCTCATTGGAAGGTGTTTTTTGTTTTTGTTTGTTGAGTTTTAGAGGGAAGGCTTGATCGTTAAATGTATTTAATCCACCTAATGACGGGCAGGAATCCTTATATCCCTCCCCCACTCATTTTCACAGCTCTGGAATGTGGACAGATGACTTCCGAAGTTCAGGTAATAATTTATAATGGAGCAGCTAGCATGACTTATCAGGGTTTAACCTTTTTAAAAAAATCCCTCAATATACGAGAATGGAAAATGAGATATGAAGTTTCACTGTTTTCAAAGCACTTAATCAAGGTGACTTAACTGGTTCAAAAGCAGAACCAAGGTGAATTATTCATTCCTTAATGCTTTGTTAATTTTAAGGTTCTTTTCATTTAAAACAATCACTTTGTTCAAAGGCAGCTAGGTTTATAGTTAGATTTTTATATCTTTTATACAAATTAAAACAGTATTAACTGAGTAGATGTTGGGTGAAGTTCTATCTGATATTGGTGAAAGCCCCATTGCTTTGGTCAGTAAAAAATATACTGCATAAAGTATTCTAGGTAATAGTCTTGTATGGGCCAGAGAGTGTGGGGCAGACAAGAGTCAACTTAGATGACTTAACAGGTTTCTTTTATCTTTTTATTTCTATAATCCACATAACTGCCAAAAGTATAGTGAAGGTACTGTTCATTCATATCTGATAATGGAATCCGTCAATAGCCACTAGGAATTTGAAGGACTCTTCTTAAATTGCAGCTACGTGTTGCCCCCATAATAGCTTAATTAAGTTTTAAAGTGAAAGTAGTTCAAAGCTACACTAACATGTTTAAAGGCCTGGTTTTTGTGTTACTATTTTCATGTTATTTAGCGTGTACACAAGGGTTGAAAGCAACGTGGCAGGGCTTGGTCGTAGTTGTGCCCAAATATACAAAGATAAACTGATGGCATTGTGAGATAGGAAAAATAGTTTTCTGCACTGGAGTGGGGCATCTTTGCCTCCTGGAAGCTGAGGTCACTTTAGAGGAGTCTCCAGAGGTCTGTAGAAGTACTGTGGCCAGCCACCTCTCTATGAAGGTATTTTTGCTGTATAGGAAACAGCCTATTATTGGCTTGGTGTGTGGCTGTTGAAAGAGAAATTATATCAATAGTCATTTTTAGACTGCCGATGAATTTTGTTCCTTTAGGAATATGGTGGCTTTTGTGCAGAATTGCTTGCGCTTGTGTGCTTTTACTTAAAATTAGAGTTAACTCTTAATTCACTTTTGTCACTTTTTCCACTTTATATCTCCTGCAGTCTTTTAATAAAATTGGAACTAGTCAAACTCGGAGCTCAGGTTTTGGGTCCAGTAGAGGCTGGGAACACTGTGGAGGAAGCATGGCTGTGTTTTTGGGAGAAGGAAGTGCCTCCTTTCAATCTGTAGGTGTACTGGGCACTGTGGGAATCAAGTACAACCTAGTGCAGACTTTGGGGAGGTGATATTGTGTACATTGAGCTCCCATAGATTGCAATTGGAGCCTGATGTCCAACTTTGTCTAGTCAAAATCATTGAAAAGTGGTGCGTAAGCTCCAGTATCTAACCTGCTGACATAGTAGGACCACATGGGATAAGAAGGAAGGTCCTCTCATGGATTGGTAACTGGTTAAAAGATAGGAAACACAGGGTAGGAATAAATGGTCAGTTTTCAGAACCGAGAGAGTTTAATAGCGGTATCCCACCGGGTCTGTACTGGGACCAGTCCTATTTAACATATTCATAAATGATCTGGAAAAAGGGGTAAACAGTGAGGTGGCAAAATTTGCAGATGATACAAAATTACTCAAGATAGTTAAGTCCCAGGCAGAGTGCAAAGTGCTACAAAAGGAATTCTCAAAACTAAGTGACTGGGCAACAAAATGGCAGATGAAATTCAATGCTGATAAATGCAAAGTAATGCACATTGGAAAACATAATCCCAACTATACATATAAAATGTTGGGGTCTAAATTAGTTATTACCACTCAAGCCAGGATGGGCAGGGATGGTGTCCCTAGCCTCTGTTTGACAGAAGCTGGGAATGAGCGACAGGGAATGGATCACTTGATGATTACCTGTTCTGTTCATTCCCTCTGAAGCACCTGACATTGGCCATTCTCGGAAGACAGGATACTGGGCTAGATGGACCATTGGTCTGACCCAATATGGCCGTTATTACGTTCTTAAGCTTCAGGCAAGGGTATGACACAGCTTTGGGTGGTAGTACTGGACAACCGCTATGGATAAGATGATAAACCTTGACGAGCATACTACATTCTGTCTACTGTGGATCATAAGGAACACCTGCTTTCTGCATGACCTTGCTGGGGTGGATGGAGCAGTAGTGAACTACCTTCAGTCATTCCCCTCAGACCAATACCAAAGAACTGTGGTGGGCAGCTGTCCCTTGTTTTGAAAGGCCATTATGTGTAGAGTCCCACAGGATTGGGCCTGGGTCATTGCCCTGCCCCCACGCTCATATTCATTGGGGCCTCTGGGAGATGTGGGTGATGGCAAGGGCTCTAATGCACTAATATGCTGCTGACACCCAGCTGTACATCTCCTTTTAGTGGACACACACTGCACAGTTACCGCTTGGCTGCTGGCGGAAGAGGAACAGAGCATATGGGCGGTGTCGCAGCTACTAGTCTGAGACTTTGCAGCAGGCAAGAAAAATTTCCCTCTCTTCCTCCTTCAAGAATCTTATCAGGGAATACAGATCTGTGACTGACTTGGGAGTGCAGATGAGAGTCAGAAGTTAAGGCCAGAAGGGACCACCGGATCGTCTGATCTGACCTATTGTATATCACGGGCCACCAACACCACCCAACATCTGAAATTAGACCAAAGTATTAGAGCACTCAGGTGACTTAAACTTCTGTGCCACAGGCAGCGAATAGGAGGGACCAAGGCACACCAATATCAAAACCTTTCTGCTGTGTGTATGTGGGATAATGAGCGAGATCTGAGGAAATTGAACAGGGCTGTTGACTGAGGAGACTGCTAGTTGTGGAGGGGGATTGAGTGGCTCCAAGGAGGGACAGCCATAGGGAGCTAACTGCTTTACCTGCAGGGGGCTGCAGCACCTGTCCTTCAATTGCTCCTCCCCTACTGTCTTAACATGGATGGGAAGGAAGCAGGCCCCAGACAGTGATCCCAGCTTGGTGCTGCTTCAGATAATCAAAAAGCACTCTCCTCCCCCCCCCCCCACATGGTGTCCATGCACCACTGTTGAGAAGTAGTTGCCTGATCACTCCTTCAGGCTTGTAGCCCAGTCACTTGAGGGGGAATGTCTCCCTTCTGCTTCTCTAGAGATGGATCCCTGGAGGGAGTAATAGAACACTTATCTGCTGCATGTTTGTTTGTGGTGCCCATGTAAAGAAGAATGACCCTCGCCCTGCCTGCAATCAAAAACCAAGGGGTATGTGTGCAAAAATAGTTGGTTGGTTAGTTTTATTACTTTAAATTCATGTTTTACTACATAAACCCTGTGTTTTAATTGTGGCTTCGGGGTAGCATGTGGGGGAAGTTGGTAGACTTTAATTGGGTAGAAGGCTGGCTATTGAGGTTTTGCAAATGCTGCTTTCTCCTCCAATATTTCAGTGATTTTTTTTTCACTTTCCCGTGGATTAGAGCCGTAACTCTTCTTTTAACTAATGTATTATCTCTAAATGGGCTTTTCTTTGTAAAATGAAAACGTAAGAACCTTTTATTCAGGAATGTATGCAGGACAGACAGATTTGTTCCATGAACTGCCAGTGCCATAATGAGCTGTTACATTCCACTGGGTCGCTAATCTGCAAACAAGATGTACCTAGTAGATGAGAAAGCAGCAGTTCTTTAAACCGTGTCTACATTAGACTTTATTTCCTTTACATTTCCCACTGGGGCAGTTTACGGGTACTAATGCTAGTGTAGACCATCTGCCATCATTTTAACGTGTCATCCAATATTGCTTGTAGTAGGTCTAGACCAGGGGTTCTCAACCTTTTTCTTTCTGAGGGCCCCCCCCAACATGCTATAAAAACTCCACGGCCCACCAGAGTCACAACAACTGTTTTTCTGCATATAAAAGCCAGGGCAAGCATTACGGGGTAGCAAGCAGGGCAATTGTCGAGGGCCCCATGCCACAGGGGTCCCCACAAACCTAAGTTGCTTTGGCTTCAGCCCCAGGTGGTAGGGCTGGGAGCCCTGGGCTTCAGTCCCACACTGCGAGGCTTCAGCTTTCTGCCCTGGGCCCCAGCAAGTCTAACACTGGCCCTGCTTGGCGGACCCCCTGAAACCTGCTCCTGGAGCCCCTGGTTGAGAACCACTGGTCTAGACAACAAGGTGGCAGAAACGCCAGAAATCACCAGTGCCTTGTCTATGCAAGTTTTCCCACTCTTGCTACCATTTGTGGTATTCATGGTGAAAAATCTTGAGAGGTGGGGGTGTGGTGTGGGATCCATGATTATCTGTTGCATCACAAACCCATATCTTTAGAAAAGTACATTAATGTGTATGTTATCGAAGACTGTTCTTTGAAACAGGGAATCTCTCATCATCTACATCAGGGGTCGGCAACCTTTCAGTAGTGGTGTGCCGAGTCTTCATTTATTCACTCTAATTTAAGGTTTTGGTGCCAGTAATACATTTTAATGTTTTTAGAAGGTCTCTTTCTATAAGTCTATAATATATAACTAAACTATTGTTGTATATAAAGTAAATAAGGTTTTTAAAATGTTTAAGAAGCTTCATTTAAAATTAAATTAAAATGCAGAACCCCCCCAGAGCGGTGGCCAGGACCCAGGCAGTGTGAGTGCCACTGAAAATCAGCTCGCGTGCCGCAGGTTGCCTACCCCTAGTCTACATGTTTGTGCAGCATTTAGTACACCAGGGACTTGATTCTGACAGGGCCTCTGAGCTACTGTAGTACAAAGTATATTAACTTTGAAATCCAGCACAGTGGTGGAGGTTGATTGAGTTTCTATCTAAAAGCTGGGCACTCTTTTTGTTACATGCACAGAGTCATTCAAAATTAAGGGCCAGATTTTCAGCTAGTGCAGGGGTGTTCAAACTTCATTGCACTGTGACCCCCTTCTGACAACAAAATTACGACATGACCCGGGTGGAGGGAGGGGGGGCCGGAGCCTGAGCCCCGCTGCCCCAGGTGGGGGGAGTGGGAGCCTGAGTGGGGGTGGAGCTCGGGCTTCAGCTTCAGCCCTGAGTCCTGGCAAGTATAATGTTGGCCGTGGTGACCCCATTAAGAGGGGTCCTGATCCACAGTTTGAGACCCACTGAGCTAGTGTAAATCAGTGCAGTCTCCTTGACTTGAGTGAAGCTCAGATTTACATCAGTTGAGAATCTGGCCCTAAAACTTTTAAACCACAATTTAGGTAAATTTTTATAAATACCTTGACTAGACAGTTGTAATAAATATATGTTTAAATGAGGTTTATTCTGTATTAACTACAGCGGTTGAGAGTTCTGCAAGAAAGTGTATGTTTTATAACTACATAAAGGGTTAAATATGCCATGAGGAAGTTCAGAGACCAGAAAACTGTGAAACAAATGGACAAAAGCCAGGAGTATTAGTGTTGTCTTTGAATTTCCTGTCTTTTGTAGGTTAGAATCATAACCTTGAGGTTCTTTTAAATGCAGTATATTGTCAGTGAAGTTAGTCAATGAGCAGGTTGTTAGGTACTCTTATCCGCTGTGAATAGAACCTGGCTGATGGGAAGGGCAGTTGTTGCTCTGTTTCTTAGTGACCTTTATGTGCAACATCAGGTGTATAAGATTTGTATGGTTTTCATAGCTTTTGTGAAACTGTTTAATTGTTCATATTGTTAACTCCATGGCTGCTGTAGCAATACACCACCAACATGGTGTGTTTTAGATTAGCCAATCGCATACCTTGGGTGTTCTGTGAAGCTGAAGGTTGAGTGCATCCAGACACCTAAGCACATCAGTATCCCACCATTGCATATGCTGGTTGTTCCCTAATTTCAAAATTTTTATAATACAGGCCCCCCCCCCCGGCCCAAAAAAAAAAATGCTGGGTGTGTGTGGGAGTTGGCTTTCTATATATCTTTCTGCTGTGAAAGTGAGTTTATAGGGAGAAGGGTTAGAAAAGCCTTTTCTCTATTTTGAGCCTGTTGTTAATTTTTTTCCCCTCTTAAAATTCACTGAACTGAACTATTTGAGTTCCTTCTCCTGACTCCTGTTCCTCATTTGGAACATCTTGTGGCCTAAATGCTACCCATAACTTGCTTTCTTTTATAAATCAAAACAAAATAGGGAGTAATGACTAGCTTCCAACTTAGTTTTTATGGCAGAAAACGAAAGTTGTCCTCTGGCCACTTATTGCCTGCCATTTAGCTGGGGTCCTGGGGAAGGGAGAAGGGGAAATAGAACCCTGCAATCACCCCCACCCCTCTCTTTGCTAGAGGAGATAGTATCACTTGAAAATGGAAAAAGATCAGGGTGGATAAAAACCAGTGATTTAAAAAAAAATCATATTTTTTTTATTTAAATTGGATTTTTTTGATAAAAGATTTTTCCTCAAAAAGCATATCTAAAGATAGTTTTAATTAAGATATATTATAGCTCAAAGATACCTTATCATGGAAGGATTATAAATTCTAATTCTATAGTATGAGACAATATATTCATGTAATGTTTAAGAAAAAATTTGGATTCAGAGACTGTTGAAGTGATGATAATCTCACTTTTAACAGCAGTAGCTTCTTCTGCCGGTGCAGAAAGAATATTTTCTTCCTTTGGAATAATTCATTCCAAATTGAGAAATCTTTTGGGACCTGAAAAATCAGGAAAGCTTGTTCTTCTTTTCCAGATTATCAACAAACAGGAAAATGAAGGTGAGGACGACTGAGTTATCTTCAGAAGCCAATATTTTAAGTTTCTCATAGTTGATTTAATTAAAAAAAAATTTTATTTAACTATTTTAGTTAAAAACAATTTTAATAAAAACAAACCTGATGTAAAAAAACGTGAATGTTTAACTAAATTCAAAAATTTGTATGCTTGTTTTGTTAAAATATTATGTTTGCTGTTGAAGAAAAAAATCCATAATACATAACGTTGTTGTTTTAGTTAAATAAAACAGTTTAAATGTCTGTCAGGTGATGTTCTCCTAATCCAGCATGGCAAGAAGATCCTTCAAATATTAATGATTAACCTGTTGAATTGGAGATAGTTCACCTCCCAATGACTTCATAAATATCTGCTTCAATTACCTTTGGTAAATGAAATAACCAAACAATCATTCATTTTCTGATATAGCTGTAAAACTAATCTGAAAAGTTTTCAAAATAAATCACTTTAAAAATGTAGAATGTGTACCTTCTAAAAACGAAACCTACATCTATCTCTGAGTTGTGAAGAATATGTATTAAGGTTATAAGAACCAACAAGAATGCACTTTTATGTAGAAATCCATGATTAAATAGAGTCTTCCTGACTAGTGATTTAAATCAAATCCACCCTGAAAAAGATGCACTTTATCAGGCTGTGCTGTAAGCTTCAATACATGTCCTCTTCAGAGGGAGGTGATAAGGATTTTGTATTTATCTTTAAAGGTACCCTAGATTTTAGACCACAAACTAAAATACATGTATCAACACAAGTTACAAATATATTTAAAACAATGTATTTGAAAATCATCTCCTCACCTGTCAAGACCTGTGTTCAGGGTTCTCTTGCTGACATCTCTAGCTTAGGGTAATAGACACATCATCCTGCTCTGTTTTAGGTGTTAGTCATGATGTCAGCTCTTGCTACAGAGAGACCACTGAAAGCAGATTTGGGGCAAGTAAAAGTAAAGAGGGTTGTTGTTTTTTAAATGTTACATATTTACAGTTGTAAGGCTACATGTGTATGTTAATGATCTAAGATCTTAAATAGGGTTTGCATTTGACTTCACATCCCCAGGAGAGTAACGTATAATTTTGTGAATGTTAGCAAAACTGTGGTATAGGTGGCTAGAAAGAATAATGTCACTGTCCTTCTTGAACCTTTTAAAATCAACTTTTATGCAACTGTGCTTCTGAAATCCATTTTTTCATCTTCAGCGTATTAAAAATCTAATTTTCAAAGAATATGAAGCAGATCTGATTTTGGGGTGGGGGGAGAGAATGGCAGAGGTATTTGCAGTTTTTTTTTTACCTTCATTGTAATAAAGTGTATATCTTATGATTTGTAAGCCCTTATCTTTTTTTTTTTTTTTTTTTTTTAATTAGAATAATATTTTATTTGGAAACACCATTTGTGACATGTTTGCCTGTTTGAAAGTACTCTTTTGTATCAGAACTTGTTTATCCTCCAACTGTTTATTTTTGTAAAAGCAGCAGTATTACATTTAAGGAAGTACTTACGAAGTCACCACTGGAACTTGCTTTCACTCTCAGAACAACTTGCTTTTGGAAATGTTAATTTTATGACCAGCCTCTAAATGTCTGAATGCCTAAAAATGAGATTTCTCAGTGAAAAATTACCCCCTTACTGTAGGGCAAGACAAAGGTGAATAGTGGAAGCCTGTTCTGGTTTCTGCATCTGTTAGCAGGGAACAGTCCAAATGCCTGGAGATTGGGTCATGTTTGCTGTATCAGTGGAGTTGGATTTGCTATATTAAGAACTGAGCTGGTTCAGGATAAATGATGAAGGAACGCTCACAGTTGCCCTTCTTTTTTGCTGTTGATTAAGACTTAGTACATTCCTCCCTTTATTCATTTCAGATTTAAAACATGGCACTTCGCCAAATAATTTCTGAAATTGATCCTCACATACAGTTCTGAAGCTTAGTTGTTTTGCTGACATTCTTTTGTGCGGTGTAAGGAAGCGGACTTCTGTGCAGGCCTATAAGAGGGTACCACAGTGATTTTTGTGGGGGAGGATGGTCAGTGAGGGGGTGCTGCATAGCATGTGTGGCATGTAGGCTGCGTGCACGCCCTTTGCCTAAGAATAGCCCATCTGTTGCGTGAGATTAAGCATTTCAAATCCAGATGGTTAAAAGCTTAAATCAGTCTTTCCTAAGATACAAATGACCCATTTCAGAGACTTTCTACACTTGGGCCACTGTGATGCAGTGAGAAAATTTACAACTCTGTGAGGAAATCCTTCCACACTGATATACCTACAATATGTTCAGCATCAGTGTAATGGCATCCTTTAGTGCCATACTCAAGGGTCATTTGGAGTTTCCTTTATAAACTCTGATTTCCTACAGCATGTAATTATGCACATTCCACTGGCATACAAATTGTCATTCCTGTTCCCCAAAACATCCCTTAAATTGGGTTAATTTGTGATCAGTTTTAAAAAGAACTGTTTGAGGATAAATACACTATCCCATATAACTTCATTTAGGATGTAGGAATACAGAATCCAGTCCTACTAGAACAGTGTGGGAACATCACTTCAGCATTCAGTTGAAGTAACTCTCAAGATTGACAAGTACCTTGTCCTCTCAAAAAACTTGAAATGTGCCTGTACCAAAACTTGGGTCCAGGAAACTGATGGAATGCCTTTCTACTACGAGTCTCATGATATAAAAATTAATATTTAGAAGTTCTAGGTGCAGGCTAGTAAACTCTTAATTGTCCAGCAACTCAGGACAAACAGACGATCCTATCTTGACATGGTTAATGTAGTTACCGTATGCGTATATACTCAATCATAAGCCGGTTCGTTTATAAGCCAACCCCCCCAAGATGGATAAGTAAAAATGGAAAATTTTTATGACCCATTCATAAGCCGACCCTATAATTCAGGGGTCAGCAAACTTTGGCTCCTGGGCCATCAGGATAAGCCACTGGTAGGCCGAGATGGTTTGTTTACCTCGAGCGTCCGCAGGCATGGAGGTAAACCTAAGTAAACCAAGTGTCCCAGCGCGCCAGCTGCTTACCCTGACGGGCCGGGACAGCAACTGGTGGGGGAAAATCGGCTTATGAACGAGTATATACTTGTTGCTTACCTGCACTTACAGTGTTGGGTGTGTTTACTGACTGACACATCTAACTTGGGGCTGTTATTGAGAACAAAGGCTCCACAACCTAGTTGTCGTTGTAAATTTTATTGTTCAGTATTATTTGATTCTGTCTGACCTGCCTTTTTGCTAAATTCTTCCGCTGGCTTATACCCACGTGCCCTTTGAAGTGAGCACGCACAAAGTTGGCTATATGTTTCTCCAATCAGTGTAACCAGGATTTTAAAGATCGTATCCGCTGTTCCCAGGAGGGAGTGACATATGATGTAACAATTTTAAAAAGTTACCCTTTTTGGCTACCGAATGCATGTATAATATAAAAATACAAATTTGGACAATAATGTGTAGCTTCAGATGAAGGTTTTTCAAAAGTGACTTGTGACTTTGAGTGCCTCAATTTTTGAGTGCCCAACTTGATGCTCTAAAGGGACCTGATTTTTCAGAGGGTGGATGCTCGGCACTTTGAATATCAGGTCCTATAAGAGGTACCTGAAATCAATGGTCACTCTTGAAAATCTTAGCCCAGTATATTATTGTTTGACCTAATTTATACCAGAAGGTATATAGAAAATGCAATGTGACTGTTAATGTTGTTGGACAAACTTTTGTAGCACTCCTTGTCCTGGGTGATTTGCACAGGTATTGGACTGACGTTTCCTAGATTTCAGCAGTAACTTTAACATTTCATATTTCCCCCTGCCCCCAAAGTTAAGGCATCTGGGGTGGGACAGGGAAACCACTGAGATGCCCAGATAAAGACTTAAACTTACTGGAAGCATTCTGTTCAGAAACAAATCTGCTTGCTTATTCTGTATTTTCTAGATTTCCCTTCTCTCTTGAACCTGGGGCCTGGGCTAAATATGAAGTTGCACAGGTTTATCTAAAAGTGTGTTTTTAAACTGATTTAGTTATCCCTGTGTGGATGCGCTCTTATGTTGATCTTCCTTGCATTGGTGAATTCACAGGTGTAAGCCGAAGCAGTTTTAAACAGAATATGTTCACACAGGTTAAAAACACACCTTTAGATAAACTGGCATAACTTGGGATCTTTGTTAGGTAACTGACTGAGCCAGATTTCTTCCGTACCTGAAGCTGATATTTTCAGAGACATTAATTGGTGGAAATGTCAGAAGATTGGCAAGGATTGGGAAATAAGCAGGTGTAGCAGCTAAGCTCCTAGAGAAGCTCTTTACATGCACATTTTCTCATTAATGGATGAGAGGATAGCACCCATCCCCCCTGAAAATAACATTCAAGCAAAATTTTTCTGAACCATTAATATGCTGAGCTTTCCAGGAAGTATAAGTAGTTCTTTAAATTTAATGTTCAGAGTAGCTGTTCAAAATAATAATAATAATAAAAATATTGGACAGAATAGCTTACATCACACAATATCCCCAATTTGCCCTTTCACCTATGGACTCTGGTTTTTAAGGAGTGAAGTATGGTACTTACAAATATAGAGATCTTCATCCCTCAGCCATGTCTGGTCTTTGAGGAGCTAAAGATACTAAAGAGAAAATCTCCAGATTTGGACTCTAAGGATCCTGTCATCACTCCTGGTAACTGACTACCATGGTGTACCGTCATTGCTTTTGTGGGTTTTAGATAATCTAGCCGGGTGACTCCGCTAATTTTAACCACCTTTTAAAGAAGTTGAATGTGCTTAAGATCAAGTGTTAAGATTGCCTTCTCAAACGCAAATGCACAATACCAATTTCAAATTTACAGCAGCCTTTGTCTGTTGTGTAATTCAGTCCAACAGAAGAACTTGTAAAACTGCATTATCCAGACATCAAAGCAAAGAAAATATTTTATACTAGCTGCATATTCAATGCTTAGCAACAGACAGAGTTACTGTGAAGACCAACAGTGTTACCAGTATACCAGTTAATTTCTGTCTCATTTTAAAAAGCTTACCACATCAACATCATTCTGAGATTTTCCTTTTAAGCAACCTCCCCTCTCCAATTTCTGCTATTTAAACATATCACCATATTGAAAAATAGTATAATTGGAACCATTCCTTCATTAGGCATTAGTTTAAGAGGACTTCCTTGTTTTAGTATATAAATCTTGGTTAAGTATATGGAAAGTATATTCCTTTTTATGGGGTTTACTTAGATCTTTTCACTCTCTGAACTACTATGATCCTGTTAGATTGAGTCTGTTCCCCCGCAAGTACAGGAGATAATCCTCCTGGTAGAAGACATATCAGATATTAGACTAGAACCATACTTGATCTTAGCTGGAAGGCAAACAGAAGACTTTACATTCTGCTGCTCTAGGAATTATTTTCAATATGTTAAACAGGAATACATATGCAGTGTTTCGTCTCCTTCCCTCCCCTCCCCTCCCCTCCCCCCTTCCCTTGGGGGTGGATGGGCTTTCTCCTGTCTCCAGAACTGACTCTTATTTCTCCCCTTCAAGTCTCTGTCAGGCTGACTCATTTTTCCTGCGGAGTACTTGCTCCCAGGCTTTCGAGGGTGGGTTGCTCCCTTCTCCAGCCCTCACCCTAAGGTCCTGTGCAAACTACAACTTTTAACTGAGTTTGTAACCTTTAGTGACATGGCTGACTTGTGGTTTGTGCCAACACACCACAAGATATGGCAGTTATAATGATGGCTGGGTAAGTAGTGTCCATCGTGGCTAGGCTAGCATGCGGTTAGTAACCATGGAAGTTAAATGTTTTGTCCTTGCCAGAGGCCTAGGCTGGCACATGTTATCCTGTAATCAGTCTGTCACAGCTTTTTGAACTGGGAGCAGGACCCTCACCTGTGTCTGTGTACCTGGTTTGGGTGGTCTTCCCTCCTGCCAGCTGGTGTGGTTGCCTCTTATGCTTATCTTTGTGCATGTTCTCCAGGCACTCAAATCCCAGTTGAGACCAGAAGGAGAACTGTCTAGTGCACTGTTACAAACTTGATTTAGGTGCATGGTAGGTGCAGATACACAAACATAAATGTGATGGAAGAAAAATTGCTGTGTGGACACAAACTGAACTGTAACTTGTAACTGGGTGAGGTGATCTCCTTCTAACTGATTACAAAATCATGGTTGAGGTGGTAGCATGGTCAGAGTACCTCTCCTAGCCTAGTATTCCCATTCGTTTGGGTGACCAAACATATACAGCTAAGCAGTGGGACTTCTGGGAGATGGCAAATGAGTGTGAAAGTCAGAATAATAAGATTGAGACACTGCATTGATAAAATATTTTAAGGAACAGTTTACAACTAGTTGCCATTTGTGTTTGTGATTAAATGCAATGTATTGAACTGTACTGACCGAGTCTTTCTTGAGTTCAGTTCTAGTCGTACTATAATTTCAGAGCTGTAATACTGATTATTCTTTTTCTTTTTCCTAGGGGGAAATGCAGGCTATCCAATGATGAGACTCAGTGAGAACTGAGCTGCTGCTGGTGCATACGGTATGGGAACAGCAAACTTCATTGCCCTGGCAGTCCGCCTGGATTGATAACTGTCACCCCTCCTCCAGCAAGCTTTGAAATTGCACGGAGTACTGGAAACACTAATCCTCTCGGAAGCAGTTGACTGTGGCAGGATGTGTGGATGATGATGATGGCAAGAAAGCAAGATGCTCGCACTCCCACCTACAACATTAATGTGGTGGGATTGTCCGGGACGGAGAAGGAGAAGGGGCAATGTGGCATTGGGAAGTCTTGCCTCTGCAATCGGTTTGTGCGGCCTAGTGCAGATGACTTTCATTTGGACCACACTTCAGTTCTCAGCACCAGTGACTTTGGAGGAAGGGTCGTCAATAATGATCACTTTCTGTACTGGGGGGAAGTTGGGCGTCCCCTGGAGGATTGCGTGGACTGTAAAATGCATATTGTGGAACAGACTGAATTTATTGACGACCAGACTTTTCAGCCACATCGTAGCACGGCCCTGCAGCCCTATATCAAAAGGGCAGCTGCAACCAAACTTGCATCAGCTGAAAAGCTCATGTACTTTTGCACTGATCAGCTAGGGCTGGAACAGGACTTTGAACAAAAACAAATGCCAGATGGAAAGCTACTGATTGATGGCTTTCTTCTCTGCATCGATGTTAGTAGAGGTATGAACAGGAACTTTGATGATCAACTTAAGTTTATTTCAAATCTTTACAATCAACTAGCAAAAACAAAAAAGCCCATTGTGGTGGTCCTGACGAAGTGTGATGAAGGAGTGGAGCGGTACATTAGAGATGCACATACTTTTGCCTTAAGCAAAAAGAATCTCCAGGTTGTGGAGACATCTGCTAGATCCAATGTGAACGTTGACCTGGCTTTCAGCACTTTAGTGCAGCTAATTGATAAAAGTAGGGGGAAGACTAAAATTATCCCCTACTTTGAAGCTTTGAAACAGCAGAGCCAACAGATAGCTGCTTCAAAAGATAAGTATGAATGGCTGGTTAGCCGCATTGTCAAAAACCACAATGAAACATGGTCGAATGTCAGCCGAAAGATGCAGTCCTCTCCAGAATATCGGGACTACGTGTATTTGGAAGGAACACAGAAAGCCAAGAAGCTGTTCCTACAACATGTCCATCGCCTCAAGCAAGAGCATATAGAGCGCAGAAGAAAGATGTATCTTGCTGCTCTTCCTCTAGCATTTGATGCTCTTATTCCTAATCTGGATGAAATAGATCACCTGAGCTGCATAAAAGTAGAGAAGTTATTGGAGACTAAGCCAGATTTCTCAAAATGGTTTGTTGTTCTTGATGAGACCCCTTGGGATGCTACTAGCCATATAGACAACATGGAAAACGAATGCATTCCTTTTGACCTGATGGAGACTCTGCCTGCAGAGCAACTTTATGAAGCTCACTTAGAAAAGCTGAGAAATGAGAGGAAAAGAGCAGAAATGAGAAGGGCTTTCAAAGAAAATCTGGAGACTTCCCCTTTCATAACACCTGGAAAACCATGGGAAGAGGCTCGTAGTTTTATTATGAATGAGGAATTTTACATGTGGCTGGAGGAATCTGTCTATATGGACATCTACTGCAAACACCAAAAACAAATGATAGAAAAGGCAAAGGAGGAGTTTCAGGAACTGCTTCTGGAGTATTCAGAATTGTTTTATGAGCTGGAGCTTGATGCTAAACCTAGCAAAGAGAAAATGGGTGTCATTCAGGAGGTTTTAGGTGAAGAGCAAAGATTTAAATCTTTACAAAAGCTGCAAGCTGAGCGAGACGCCCTTATTTTGAAGCACATTCATTTTGTGTATCACCCAACTAAGGAAACTTGTCCTAGCTGCCCAGTTTGTATCGACTCTAAAATCGAGCACTTGATCAGTTCCAGGTTTATAAGACAATCTGAGCGCAATCAGAAAAACTTGCTTTCTGATTCCAACATAGATAGGATCAATCTAGTTATTCTTGGCAAAGATGGCCTTGCACGTGAACTAGCAAATGAGATTCGAGCTCTGTGTACAAATGACGACAAGTATGTGATAGATGGTAAAATGTATGAACTTTCCTTGAGACCAATTGAGGGTAATGTCCGACTTCCTGTTAATTCTTTTCAGACACCAACATTTCAGCCACACGGTTGTCTCTGCCTTTATAATTCGAAGGAATCTCTATCTTACGTTGTGGAAAGTATTGAAAAGAGTAGAGAGTCCACCCTTGGCAGAAGGGACAATCACTTGGTTCATCTTCCTCTGACACTAATACTGGTTAACAAGAGAGGGGACACCAGTGGAGAAACACTGCATAGCTTAATACAGCAAGGTCAACAGATTGCCAGTAAACTACAGTGTGTCTTTCTTGACCCCGCTTCTGCTGGCATTGGATATGGACGTAACATTAATGAAAAGCAAATCAGTCAAGTTTTGAAAGGATTACTGGACTCGAAGCGTAACTTAAATCTTGTAAGTTCTACATCTAGCATCAAAGATTTAGCAGATGTTGACCTTCGAATTGTTATGTGTTTGTTGTGTGGAGATCCTTTTAATGCAGATGACATCCTTCTACCTATCCTTCAGTCCCAAACCTGCAGACCTTCCCAGTGTGGCAGTAGTAACTCAGTTCTACTTGAACTACCAATAGGACCACACAAAAGACGGATAGAACTGTCCATCCTTTCATACCATTCCTCATTCAGCATTAGGAAAAGCCGGTTAGTCCATGGGTACATTGTGTTTTTTTCAGCAAAACGTAAGGCGTCCTTGGCTATGTTACGTGCCTTTCTTTGTGAAGTGCAGGATATTATCCCTATTCAAATTGTGGCACTCACAGATGGCTCAATAGACATTTTAGACAATGACTTAAGTCGAGAACAGATGACTGAGGGACAGGAGATTGCCCAAGAAATTGATGGAAAGTTTACGACAATACCCTGTAGCCCGCCTCAACATAAACTTGAGATCTTTCACTCATTCTTTAAAGATGTGGTGGAGAAAAAAAATATAATTGAAGCCACTCATATGTATGATAATGCTGCTGAAGCATGCAGCACGACAGAAGAAGTGTTTAATTCACCTCGGGCTGGCTCACCTCATTGTAATTCAAACCTTCAGGATTCAGAAGAAGACACTGAGCCACCATCTTACAGCCCATTTAGAGAGGACACATCCATGCCCACTTTGCCCAAAGATCATTCTAAACTGTCAATGGAACTGCTGGAGGGGAATGATGGTCTGTCTGTCTTTTCTGTTATGAGCACTTTCGAAAGCAAGCTGAACAACAAAGTACCTCCTCCAGTGAAACCAAAGCCCCCTGTACACTTTGACATTACAAAGGGGGATCTGTCTTATTTGGAACAAGGGCATAGAGATGGACAGAGGAAGTCTGTGTCGTCTAGTAGTTGGCTGCCTACAGATGGTTTTGACCCTTCTGATTATGCAGAACCTATGGATGCTGTGGTCAAACCAAGGAATGAGGAAGAAAATATATACTCTGTGCCTCATGACAGCACCCAAGGCAAAATCATCACCATTCGTAATATTAACAAAACTCAATCTAATGGCAGTGGTAATGGTTCAGACAGTGAAATGGACACAAGCTCTCTGGAACGTGGTCGAAAGGTGTCTATTGTTAGTAAACCTGTGTTGTATCGGACAAGATGTGCGAGACTTGGGAGATTTGCCAGTTACAGAACCAGTTTCAGTGTAGGAAGCGATGATGAGTTAGGGCCCATTAGGAAGAAAGAAGAAGACCAGACATCCCAAGGATATAAGGGGGATAATGCTGTTATTCCGTATGAAAGTGCAGATGGAGAAGATCCAAGGAGAAGGAACATTTTACGAAGCTTGAGAAGGACAACAAAGGTAAGATGCTAATTTCTGGCTTTAGAGTTTGAGACTTAAAATATACCTTGGATTATAGAAGTCTTTTTCCTCCATGAGAAAAAAAGCATACACTTTCTAATAACAGAGTAGTAGGGGAACGGTTGACTTAACTGGCATCAACCTCACAAATTAGACAACCCAATGAGTATGAGCATTAAAAACTGGGCTCAGAATGACTCTTTAACGGTCATTTGTATACTTCATATATTTTTAAATTGCCCCTACACATGTTCTTAATTTCTAATTTCTGACTAGATCTCTGTGAACTGTGTGTGGAGGAAGGTAGCAGAGAGTGGGGAAGGAAGGAAGATGATAGTAAATAGTTCATCACCAAAGAACATCTCTCTTGTGTAGAGAGATCCTTGTATTGCACCTAAGTAAAAAATATTGTTCCTAATAAGTGTTGTTTTATTTAGTCTTAATAAAGCTTCTTGCAGAATACTCTTGGGTTACTTCCTTAAGTTGAATGTTACAATCTAACGTGATTGAAGCAAGAAATCGTTTAATAGTAAGACTGATGCTGTGCCAAAGAAAACCTAAAGTGTTTGTTTTACTGTAGCGAAAGTGGTTGTCTAACATGATTGCCCGTACTTATTCCGTACAGTTCTTGGGATAAGTGTGCCCCCCTCTTCTCCCCGGCCCCCGAATCTTTGAGAGCAGTGTCACTTGTAACCATTTTTCACCTTAACCCTCCCCCCACATAGCTTGTTCTCATGTAGGTTTCTGAGGGTGTAGTAGGGTGAGTGCCCAGTAGTTACTTTCATCCACTGAAAACGGAGCGAGCTCAGAGCATGCTGTTTCTTGGTGCTTCCCTCACCCTGTGTGTAGTTTTGGGGGGTTTGGGGTGTATAATTGACTGGTCTGAAGATTCAGAGCTTGGGTACCAGAGGCCCACTTTTCCCAAGAGGTGTGGGGCTTGTTGTGGGCACCTCCGTAAAGAGAAGGGATGAACACCTTATGTTATGTTGCACAGTGGTCCTTCTCCTTGGACTTACTGTGGGGAAATGCCAAAGAGTACAGAATCAATAATGATGGAAGATGTAATCTTTGGCTTGAATACATCTTTATATGTAGAATAAATGGCAACGATAGATTTTACGGAGCATGAAAAGGAGGCAGGAGACTGGTGACTACATAACAATTGGTGTCAAAATTGAGTCCTTAAAAGCACCTTGCTAGCAATTTTTACAGCCTTGTTTTTAACTTAATTTAGTCATACAGGAATAAAAATTTAAATTCTAACTCCCTCCTTTGTCCATTTGTCTCCATACCTGAAAGTATCCTTATCCATGCATATAATCCTACAATCATGAGATGATATCACGTGAATGCTTTGAGATTATTTTTTTTACACAGCAGCGATGTTAAACAGGTTTATCAGTATATTTCTTCACTAAAAAAGGAATGCTGACGAGCTTAACATATACAGTAACGAGAAGTTAACATGAAACTACTATATTTTGATACATTGCCAACAATTTTATGCAAATATATTGGTATTAGTATAGTATGTCATGGTTAGAGCTAGCTGCACCTGTTTCCCCCTTCTGTTCTCTTTCAGTGAACCCCTTCAGGTGTCAAGTCTCATGCCTTTACCTGTCCCAGGGTGGAATTCTGCAATTCTTCTACTCTTAGACTGGGCCCTAGGCTACAGTGTCCTGCCTATCCAGCAGGTCTGACTGAATTTGGGTAACCTGTGGTTCTTCATTTTGGGAGTCTGTGACCAATGGTATACAATGATTAGACAGGCTTCATAGAACCAAGTAATTGTTTATTTTAACATTTCCCAGAACATTTAGACAAAAAGGGTTTTAAAATAGTCTGCATGCATGTCTAGCTTAGCTAAATGCATACCCTTCCCTGACAGTAACTTGGGCCTCCTAGCTTCTTCAGACATCCTTAATGGGGTGTTGTCCCAGTTGGGTTTCCCTGAACAACTACTTGCCTCTTGAGAGAGAATTCCTTTTTAAACCTGCCAGAGTTCTTTTGATCTCATGTGTTCTCAGGCCTTTTCCTGTCCTGATTAATACTAGTTTTGTAGGTTAGCTGGAGAAGAGGCAAAATCTTCAAAGATAATAGTCCTGGTATTGTTCCTTTACCACCCTCAAGTGTTTGCGAAGAGGTGGCTTATCTTGAGCAATTCTTTCCCATCCTGCCGGTTTTTTCAGACAGTCTCCTGTTGCAGTAAATCATGACACTCAAACAGTCATAAATTATTATGCAGCAGCTCTGAATGTGTCACAAAGTACACTTAGCTAAAATCAAGAAGGAACCCCTCTGTGGCTCAGAACCTGAAACGGGAGAATAAACAAATGCAGAGGAAGATAAAAAGTCTTGAACCCAGAGAGACCCTAGAACTGAAGGTATCTAGATTAGGCAAGTAGATGCTGTAGGAATGGTTCTTCAACATTCCTTTTTTAAAAAATAGCCTAAGGTGCTTTACTTATCTCTGTTCTACTGATAACACTAGGCACAGCCATTGCAATCAGATTTACTCTTTTCCAGGGCGTCTCCACATTGAGAGACTGAGAGTCACAGTGTTTGGTGCCAAACTCCTTTGGCAGTGAACATCGATCTCTTTTCCACCAACTGTCATGTTTTGGCAGTCAAAATCCCTCCCCCATATTTTTATCCATATAGGCGGGGATGTTGGGAGTATCGAGTAGTGAGTGAAGTTCTCCATTGCCCCAGGACCGATGTCTTTGATTTTGCTGTGCTGTATGTCTCAGGCAAATTAGCAGGAAGTTGAGACTGGAAAACGAATACTTCAAAGTTCTTGAATCTACTAACAGAAAATATCACTGAAGCAGCATGGCTGTACACCTATTCCAGGGGTTCTCAAACTGGGGGTCGGGACCCCTCAGGGGGTTGCGAGGTTATTACATGGGGGGTCGCGAGCTGTCAGCCTCCACCCCAAACCCTGCTTTGCATTCAGCATTTATAATGGTGTTAAATATATAAAAAAGTGTTTTTAATTTATAAGGGGGGGTCGCACTCAGAGGCTTGCTGTGTGAAAAGGGATCACCAATACAAAAGTTTGAGAACCACTGAATTCAGTTGAAACCAGTCTGCACAACTGCCAAATTCCTTTACTGAATTAGACAATAAACAGGACTTCTGGCTTGCTGGAGCACAGGTTTCTTGAAATGGCCCTATGACTAGATATTAAATCGACATATTAAAAACTACCTTATTCAAAAGGAACTTAAGGTGGGATTTTCTGAAGTACCTTGTTTGTGGTAAGGTATTTAATTGTCAGCATTGGGAACTGAAATATTTTATCAATGGAACAGGTAGAACTGAAATAATTGAAGAGTGCCACATAGCCTTGTATGTCCACTTTACCTCAACCCTGGTATGGAGGGGGTTACCTGTGAGGGCATTAGTGGAGTTTAGTCTCTTCTGCACTCTCCTTTTGAGTCTGAAACCATCTCACTTGTGACAGAGGTTTACGTAGATTCCTGTCTACTAGGAATTCGGCTGAGACCCACAAACTCACTTTGCATATTTTGGAAAGGCATTGTGTTCCTATGAGGTGAACGGTGCTGTAACCGATTTTGTAATCTTTTATATGCAATTATAGGGTTTTTTTGTTACAGAGGTGCTTGTTGCAACTTCATAGTTAAGGCTGAGTTCCAATTTGCACTTAAAGTAGGATTTCAACTGCTTTGATTCGTAAGTAAAATGTGTTGGCTTTCCCTTCACCCTCCCACTTTCCTGGTTCTTATCACGCAGACAGCAAGCAGCAAAAGACCAGAGGTCCGAAGCACAGACAATGCGATGTTTTTGGGGGTTAGTTTCTAAGCAAGCATATTCCGAAGCCCTTCACACCAGTTGGGCGTATCTCTATACGCCGATAGTCTATTCCCCAGTGTTCTGCTCCCACCTCTGATGCCGCAGAGTCTTGCCTGTGTCCCTGTTCCCCCCCCTTAGCAAGCATGATTCCAATTTCGCAATATCTTCCCCAAGCTAGCAGCACTAACTCTGAGTACGCTATGAATTTTCTGAGAATTTACAAGTAAATCCATTGATTAATTTTGAGCAACAGTTAGTTAATTTGAGTCCATTAAGAAATTTAACATCTGTAAGTCATCTTTGTTTCAAATGATCTTAACAATGAAATAACACACTTCAAACTTCCCACGTAGTTAAAATTAATTGAAATCATGGACATAGGCTATATTTGAAGAAATTAAATTGTAATTAAGATGAGTTGTATCTGTTATGATACAGATTACAGACAGGCTCGGGTAACCGTAAATGGGGTCATTGTGATGTTAGATTACTCAACCAATGGCCACCCTTCCTCCACAGCTGATTTTTGTCCAGCAGTTCTATTGCATATAATGACTCATTGATTTGAGGCTCTGTGGTCTCTAGTCAGGAATTCTCATCAGTAGATTGTGGTCCAACCAGCACTGCTCTTTAAAGATTCCATGGTGGCATACTAGCTTGAGCCATCAGAGTTTGTAAGGCTCCCTACGCACTGCTTTCTCAACTCCACTGTGCATTCAGGAAGTACTGATGAACTGAGGCGGGAGTGCAGGGGAAGCTCTTAAAGCACAGACATGTTGGGTTTTACGGACGGGGCTCTCCTTATTCTCCCTTTACACAGCACTGATCTCTGCAACACAATCTGCAATGTCCTTTTTGGTTTAGAAGGCTAAGGGATAGATTCAGCAGAACACTTTGGCAGCTTTGTGTTACGCAAAGCTGTTGTTAAACCCATATCCACTGGCTTGTGAACTCTGGCGACATTGCACTGTTTTCGTACACCAATGAATCTGCCCTTTAAAAGTCAAAATTAAAACCAAGTAAGGTTGATACTACATATCTTGAAATAAATAGAAATCTTGCATGGTAGAATTCTCTTTAGGCTTCTTTTTTAGTGTTTGTGTATGACGTTTTAAAATTTAAAACTAAGGAAATTCCTGGGAACGCGAACTACATTAAGAGGCGAAGATCTATAGTGTGTATCAGTAATTTAAGGGTAAGAAATGTTGTTGTAATATTGTTGTAAATATCCAAAAATAAAGGATTGTAAACCCAAGCAATTAAAAATTAAGGTAATATTTAAAAGAAGTCAAAACATGTTAAAGAAAGAAATGCATATTTAAGGCACCTAAACAGCCTTAGCTCTGCTCTGTAGTAATGCTATAATAGGTAAGAAATATGAAAAAACAAACAAACTTAATCTAATCTGGGACCACACACCCTAAAATGCCTTAATCATAATCAGAGACAAGGTGGATGAGGTAATATCTTTTATTGGACCACCTTCTATTGGTAAGAGACAAGCTTTTGAGTTTACACAGAGTTGCTCTTTTTCCCCACAAAGGTCAGTTATAAACTGATCACTATCAGTCCTCATCCTCAAAGGAAACCTGCACAATACTTTCAAAAGACAAGCCTGGGAGCTTAAATTTATAACTTTGCAAGACACTAAAAATCATGGTCTTAATAATGACACTGGATTTATGTCATTTTATAACAATCTGTAATCCACTTACTCCCCTTTTTGTCCTGTGTCTATAGGGATGTTAAAGGGTCGCTTCACCTTGAATGGTCCTTTAGAATGTGGTGTCTACTTATGCTACGCTATCTGTTCGACCTTGTATTTAGCTATGACACTCTACCTTTTCCAGACCCGAGGAAGAGCTGGTTGGTCCAATTAAAGATTATTACCTCCCCCACTTTGTCTCTCTAATATCCTGGGACTGACATGGCTACAACAATATTGCATACAAAGATAGAAATGTATCCTATAAAGCTAAATTGCTACTTTTAATAATATGTAGATCCCAGAATTGAGACTTAACTCTTTATCTTCCTCCTTCAGGCTTCCACTTTCCTTATAATTCATGAGTAACATATCATTTACTAATTAGGTATGTAGGATAATGTACCCAGGAGCTGAGACTTTTGTCTGTGCATTTCAGCTTTACGGGTTTAACATTGGCAGTATGATATCCTATTAAAACAAATGCCTGTACGGTCAGTGTAAAAAGCACAGAACTTTATAAGCACAGCAGAAAGCAGTGGATTACTTTTTTAGAGTCTGGAACACCTTAGGGACAAATAATTTGCAATTAAAATTTCTCAGACTTAAACTTCCTCGTCCCAGGAGTGTTACCAGTGAGCATGCAATGATTAGTTTTAAATCAGTTTTCAGTTGATTGTCCCGCATCTTTGAGAAAAATTAAATATAAGCGTGGTCCAGATCTGGTATTGTGCCATAAATCAATAGGCCCTTGAATACTACAGTATAGAAATGCCTGTAAATAAATGGTGGAGTATCTTTTGAGGGCATGTATGTGGAGGGAGGGGAAGAATAGAGACGCAGAGACCATATATTTAAAATGTCGATTTGAAGGAGTAGTGTAAGCGTAAGTGATGAAAGTCCACTGTGTGTATCTAAAAGAGTTGGTATTTCCCAGCGCCCACGTCAAGAGGTCAAAGGGCTTGGTGTAAGAATAGCAGATCTAGCAACAGAGCACTGTGTGCAGAATGCTAATGGGGGAAAGGGCAGGAAATTCTCTGACTTCTCAGCTAATTTGCTAGTTGCTATGAAGCTGTGAAATTTACATACCAGGTAATGGTTTCACTGCAGATGTAAATGAAATATCTTAATTGCATTTCTAATACATCTATCATGGTAGTCATAGCTGGGTGTGTTTGTCATGATTTCATTTCATTCTTTCTGAGCTATTTTGAAATCAGCCTGTTGTCTGCTATATCTACTTGATTTCAAAATGAATTGTGTACATTTCAGGACTGCTCATGAGGGCAATGCTACCGAAAGTCTCTTCATGCACCGCCCTCTCCCTCCCCCCAGTGTGTTCATCAGAGGAGCTGTGCAATTGATGTTCAGAAAATACTGGTGAGCTAGAGAAACCGTTCTCCCAATATTCCTTTGGAAATCCAGATGCATAGCCTTGCTCATATGGCCTTGCCAGTAATACCTCATCTTTAGTACGCTCTTCTTTGAGTGAGAAAGTATACGTCTTACTTGCTGCCTACCTATGTGTTCCTTATTCTGTAAGGATGGAAAATGTGGAGTTAGTCCTGAAATAAGAGAATCCCCCCCCAAAAAAAAATTTCATATTTTCATTTGGAGAGTTGTGTGTGAATTATGAATAAACAGTAGCTGGTGAACACTCAGGTTTCCCTGCCCTTCAAAAGATGGTGAATTTTGACAGACAAGTTGAATGGTATGAAATTTGAACCTGGTGTAATCTTACAGCATGGAAAAAAAAAAATTTGTTGTTGTAAGGAACTATAGTGGTTTGCCGTGTAAACATCCTCTCTCACCAATAGGACTACAGTTTTGTTCCTGTAACGTGAAATTATTGAGAAGGCTATTCTTCAGTGATTATGTAAGGTCAGTGCTGCTCCTTGCTTCAAATTGAGCTTTCCACACAGGTTTTGCCAACTTGGGCTGTAGAAGATTGTTCCTTACAATGAACAATAATAATAGCTTCTAAATGGAAGGGTATTCTCATTCTTTCATCCTTAAACTCTTGTCTTCTTAAACAATGTTGCTACTGCTTTGCAAAACAGTGGTGATTTCATACTTGCAGCAGCTGTCCCTTGGCAAGCAGGGTAGGGTGGTATACTTCTTTTCATTGGCATTGGAGCGCTGTTCCTGAAAAACAAAGGAGGGCTGAATTGGTAGAAGTCTTGTACAGTCTGAGGAATTGTTTTGAAGTGGAGAGGTTTTTGCAATTTTTAAACCTTTTTGTATTGTGCGCTTGCTTTGAATTATAAAAATAGAATATCTTAAAAAAATCTGTCAGCGCTTAACACCGTTGGGAATTAAATTAGAATAAGAAAAAGCCTATTTTTAGAAAACTATATTCTCTATTCTAAGACCCTCAATGGCATGCAGACCTCTGACAGGAAACCAAGTTTTAATTAAAAAGGAGGTGAACTTCATCAGTTCTTGACCTATAAGGTGAGACAGTCTTACCTGGGTGGGAACAATCTCTGAGGTGCATGAGAAGTGCTGATACGGAGAGCTCCTTTCTGTAGGAAAAACATATATTCATAGACCTGCTAAACTGTGCATTGGTTTAAAGGGACACATTTTAGTAATTTAGGTGCAGAACTCAGTGCTTAAATATTGTGCGATAAGTGCTGTAAAAATCGATCACAGATGAAAATTCGAAGTATTTCTTAACTAAAAGATCACAGGACAGGGGAAATCTCCTCCAAAACCCATTGCTTATAGAATACCTGGATTAAAAAAATGTTTTGTGCTTGGCTATCTCAGAGCCAGCAGAGGGAGCACAAGTTAATTGCCAAACATAATTACTAGCTCTTGATGTTGATGCACAAACAATTAAGTAAATTGAAAGGCTTTGTTAATTTCAAGCTCCATTGGAAGCACATGGAGAGAACCTCAAATATTTGCCAAATAGAAAATGGCAAAATTAATAATTTTTATAATAATGACAATCTTTCAAGCATCTCAGAGGGAATAAATAATGGAGTAAAAATACTTGTTCTGGTGTCCCTTTTTTAGTAACTTACCCATTACATTTAAAGTGTTAAACTGCAATAGCATGTTACCCTGAGGAATTCCTGAGCTGGCCCCAGTCAGTGCTCTGATTCTTTGAGTCAAAATAAAAACTTACCTCAACTCATCAGTCTGTTGAACTCATTATTTGTCAGATAAGGGCTATATTCTGGCAGTTATTTTCCTGAGGTAAGCTCATCTGCATTAGATAGATACACTTGGATGTAGCAGGTATGTGCATAGATTTTTATGGGCAGAAGGGCCCATTGTGTTCATCTAGTCTGACCTCTCGCATAACACATGCCATAGAATTTCATCCTGTGCTTCCTGCATCCAGTGGTAAGTTGTTCCAGTGGCTAACTACTCTGTTTGTTTTTGTTTTAAAAATGTGCCTCATTTTCTGGTTTGGATTTATCTAGCCTCAACTTTTAGGCATTAGTTCTTGTTATGCTTTTGCTTGTCTAAAGAGCCTTCTACTCAGATATTATCTGACTGTGGAAGTGCTTATAGAACATGACATAGGTGCCTCTTAGCTTTCTCAATAAGCTAACTAAAGCTTATTAAATCTCTCTGTAAGGCATGTTTTCATGTGGTTCTCTGGTCCATTGTTTATGCAGTTAGTAACTGTTATTCTCCTTTTACAGATGGTGTAAATTAGGCCCAGAGGTTATGGCTTGCCCAAGGTCACATAGCTAGTTGTCATTTTGTTTTCCTGGTCTTAAAACGAACATAGTAACACTTACACACTTATTGCTTTGTATAGATGTAAAATGAAGGTTAATACTCCACATTTTCTTATCTGCTGAAAGATTTGTATAGCGATGTTGCAAAATCCATTAGCTATCCCTGAAGAACTGATTGAATCTGGCAAATAGAAAATAGGAAGACTTCAGTTAAGGCATTATGACCTCCATCTTCAAAGATCAAGCTGCTAATAAGAGGATCCAATTCCCTCTAATCTTTTTTTTAGTGACTCATCTGATACTAGAGTTTGTTGCAGGGCAGATTTTGTTCATTTCTTTGGGCTAAAATGATATAATAGAGCAAAATATACACTGGCACGAAATCCAAGACAGGGATGGATAGAGGAGAGTGTTCATCAGCTTTTAGAATTTGTTTGGTAAGAGGCAAATTGTGCTTGGCATTTTAATTGGTTCTGCAAGTTTTGTGTTGTTTTAACATATTCCTGTTTTGTCCTGCCAGCTTTTTAGTTAGTAGCCTTCCGCACTCTGTTCAATGTTATCTGCTTGTTCCTGTAAAAGGCAAAGATCCCTCCAGGTATGTGGTAGAAAACAGTTGGTTCATGAAATCCAAGCTTCAGGCATCACAAGGGGCTTGATCATACCATTTCAATTCTATCTTTTCATGAGTGTTCACAGTGGCCTTTGAGACAGTATACCTAATATAATCCATGCAGTAGTGCATTACTTAAAGCATACAGCATCTGCACCTTCATGAGGCCAGCTGTCAGAGTAACATGTCCAGTGTTGGCTTCTTTAAAAGAGAACTGGATAAATTCATGGTGGTTAAGTCCATTAATGGCTATTAGCCAGGATGGGTAAGGAATGGTGTCCCTAGCCTCTGTTTGTCAGAGGGTGAAGATGGATGGCAGGAGAGAGATCACTTGATCATTACCTGTTAGGTTCACTCTCTCTGGGGCACCTGGCATTGCCCGCTGTCGGTAGACAGGATACTGGGCTAGTTGGACCTTTGGTCTGACCCAGTACGGCTGTTCTTATGTTCTACTAGCCTTTCAGTCACTTTGATTTTCATGATAAATTTATTCTTTCTTAGCATCTTCCATAGTCTGCAAGCTTTCTGTAGCTGATTCAGTACTTGGTGTGATCACAGTTGGTAAGAGATGATGTAATTTAGTTCTAGCTACCTTGTTTTAATGCAACAGAACTTTAACTCTGTAGATTTTAACAATGGATTATGATGCTTTTCACCTCTAGGTTACTGGTTTGAATCCAGCCCAGGATGATAGGAAATTTAGCATATTCCAACTTCAGTGGTCCATATGAAACAAACAAATGGACTTTTGGCCCAGCCCCAAACAAGGATGTGTTTCCATATTTCAGAAATCATCATCACTAATTGGCCTGCAAATTGGCAGTCTCATTGGAAGCGAATAATTGAATGACACACTGAAGCTGAACGATCTTTCTGAATGCGAGAAATAGTTTATTCAAATCAGGTTTGATTCTCGGGAGTCAGCTTGTGTTACTGCTGTCTGGACTGTAAGTAGAAAACATCAGTCTCCAATATTACCAAACCAACACCTTTCACCAGCATTAAATTCACTTTAAAAATACAATTATTTATTATTTGTATTATTGTAGTGCCTAGAAATCCCAGTCATGGACCAGGACCCCAGTGTGCTAGACACTGTACAAACATAGAACAAAAAGACGGCCACTGACTTTTTTGCTTGGTAAGAAAGAAAGTATTACTATGCTTTTTCCTCCTCTTTCAGTTTCAGGCTGGCATATGTGGAGTTGAGTAGCCCCATTTGCCCACACTGGAAGAGTGCCTAGATTGAATAGGATTGCAGGGTGCCAATTTTATTCTCATTTGGTGTATCAGGTAAAGCATATCAGCATTGGAGAGTGGTGCTGGTAACCAGATTCCAGCATCAGTTCCTCACAGATGTCTAGTGGAAAAAGGTAGCTCTGCTTGTGACCTCCTTACAAGTTGGTTGTGATTGCAAGTTGGAAAAAGCTGCCAGCATAGGTGTAGTCATTGCTTGACCCACCCTTCAGTCCTCATTTACATTTGTAGCCGTTTTCTTTCGCCTTTAATCTTGTCGAGTAATTAAGTAGCTAAAACCTCATCCCAGAATGTAAGTCTTGTCCAAGTGAATTGCCTGAAGTTTTGCCTGATGTGGTTTAGATGCAGAGATGCCATCATCTATGTGATGCTTCTTGGCACTTAACCATCATTCCCCTTTGTTACAGGGAGAATGGGCAGCTTTTCCCTTAACCATCAGGCTGCTCTGGGCTGCTGTTAGAATTCTCTCCATATTCCTGCCATCAAAGCGATGCTGTTGTGTCAGTGTATCACTCTGTGCAATCTGATCAAATCCTTCAACACGCTGGGGCTGTGCCCTTGCAGTTCAGCTCAGTTGAGCAGAAACACTATTTTTTGCCAAGTTCCAACAGATCAATGAGCTACTTCAAGAATGCAAAGATCCAAATAGTTCTGGCTCTCAAGGTAATTCTGTTCTCTGAACAGCTACCAGACTCTGCTTTATTGCTTTTTTAAAAAACAAACACAACCTCATATACCATTTTGTCAGCTATGTACCATACTGTTGTCCAAAGCATAATACATTAGCATTTATTCAGCACTTCGTGTTTTCGTGTTCTGCACAGCCATTAATTAATCCACCCTCACTCCTCTGAGAGAGCTAAATATTATCCCCATTTTACAGATGATTAAATATTTTTAAAATAAAGACAGCTATGCTTTTAAGTCTGTGTGGAGAACTCTCAGCAGGATCATGATATAATTGCTTCATTAATAGGGAGTACAAAGCATAAACCTTGAAGCTTTTTGTCAGTTACCCACTTCTCGTTCCTGGTCCTTTGTCTGCTTTCCACTTTCTCTCACTCTAAAGCCATTCTCTACTTTACCTGTTACGGCAACTTCCAGAGCCTCTGTTTTGAGAGGGGAAGAACACTGAAGAATGTGCTGCTTCGTTAGGTGCTAATAAGTGGGTTCTCAAGCCCTTCCTTGGAAAGCAAGAGTATTGTCATTGCTGCTGCTTTATTCCTTGTCTCCCATCCTTTCCTGGTCTCCGTCAGACAAGAAGTTGGAGTCCTGGAGCAGATTCCAAGTGAGTCTCCTACATAGCAATGCAAGCATAAATTATAAATATCCCTGTATGCAGGCCTTTGTTTCTGGCAAGGTTCTTAATGCTGAGACCCAGCCAAGACACCTGCTGTTTTTATAGAAACTGTCAGCGGGCCTGAAGTGCTGTGAAGAGCCCTTACCCTTTTAAAGACCAAACAATTATATTCTCTCTGAGCAGGAGATGTGTGGGGCAGGCAGTTCTATTGTATGAACTGGACGTGCTTTTTTGTAAGTACAATTCTTGGTGATTTTTTTTTTTAGTGAATTCTAAAAAATAGGTAGCACTGACATGCGTCTGTCTTTCTAAAGACTTAATTTATCTCCTTTGTAGAGGCTTTCAGTCTGATTTGCTAACTGAGAATTAGCTGCTGTAAATGAAGATGGATGTTGGGATGATGTTGCTTTCTTCTTGCTGAGTGCCTGCTGCTGCTCTCTAACCCTTTTAATGGTTCCCTAATGAGTGATACATGCCCAGCTAAGGGCAGGGGACTGTCCATTAGACATCTGGCAGGTGGCACCGAAGGGTGACGTTTCCAGCTGAAATTTACAAAGTAACCCTTTTATTGCCTGAAGTTCTAGAAGGGTTTCTACATATGTTGTAGCCTCAAATTTCCTTGATGCCCCGACTTCGGTGCACACTGCATCTAGTCACAGGCAGCTAGAGGTTACACCATTCTGTTGCCTTTCGGCTGAGTCTAAGGCCTTGTCTACACTGCCACTTTACAGCGCTGCGACTTTTTTTTCTCAGGGATGTGAAAAAACACACCCCTGAGTGCTGCAAGTTTCAGCGCTGTAAAGTGGCAGTGTAGACTGTGCACCAGCTGGGAGTGCTGGTACTACTCCCCTCGTGGAAGTGGGTTTTTTACAGCACTCTCTCCCAGCGCTGGTGTTGCGTTTAACCGCGTTTAACATGGCTAGTGAAGACACACCCTCACAAACTTCTTTAGAAATCTGCTAAGTCATCAGAATTTGCTTCCTGTAAACGTTTATCAGCAGTTCCTTTCCCCTTTATAGTTCATCCACCTACTACTTCTGAGGAAGGAAGGAAGAGAGATTCATAGTTCTAGTATATGTATTCCGCCATCATCCTGCTGTGCTATAGATCAGTGGTTCTCAGTGAGGGCCCAGGGCCCACAGGGGCTTGCAAGCAGGTTTCAGGGGGTCCGCCAAGCAGGGCTGGCATTAGACCTGCTGAGGCCCAGGGCAGAAAGCTAAAGCCCCCACCACCTGGGGCTGAAGCCCAGGGCTCCAAGTCCTGTCACCCGGGGCTGAAGCCGAAGCCTGAGCAACTTCGTTTCGCAGGGCCCCCTATGGCATGGGGCACCAGGGAATTGCCTTGTTTCCTATCCCCTAATGCTGGCCCTGGCGTTTATATGCAGAAAAACTGTTGTGGCACAGTTGGGCCATGGAGTTTTTATAGCATGTTGGGGGGGCCTTGAAAAGAAAAAGGTTGAGAACCCCTGCTATAGATGATTAAAATGATGTACAATTTGAAAGCTTTCTAGTGATTGGAGTCATCCCAATTACAGCTTCCTGTCGTCTCATTGTTGGATCTCTGACTGAAACACCGATTGCAAACTTCTTCTCCATTGAAGAGGTCTCTCTTGTTTGTTAGCCCTGTCCAAGCATAGTGTACCGTACTTCCTAGGGTTATTTGGGGAAGATGAGGATTTTGTCATCTTGGCAGTTGTACGTGATGAAATTTGTATTGAATTTCAGTAGATCTGTGAGCTAGAGTATGGCAGCATTATTTTAGACAGCTTCCCAAAAGGGGTGTGCTGAGGTTTTTCATCTGATCTTGGAGCCAAATCTGAGAGGGCAGTGTCCCTTTTTCACCTGTTCATTTATTGCACAGAGCAAGCATGCACATAGCAAAGGGGCATGTGACAAACTGCACATCACAGACATAGTAGGTGTGGCAAGGGATTGACATTAGGATTGAGAACTGTAAAGTACATATATTAGAAAGGTGGAAATAAGTGTCTCCCTGTACTGATCTGCTCACTTTTTCCTCACTTTCTGTACACAGGACCAACACACAGAGGTACATCTAGTAGGTTACATTACAATTGTTGTGTGGGGTTAGCTTTAAGTATGGACAAGGTTTTCATTCCTTTTTTCACCACTTTTTTGCTACTAAATTTGTCACGTGATACCTGTTCTAAATTTGCTGTTTGCTTTTATTGGCACAAACAAGATGCTGTGCCTGTTGCACAAAAATAAACGTTTCTCTCATTATTGCAAACTCAGTATTGTTCTAATGTGTCCATGTGTGTCACCACTGCTATGCAGGAGGAAGTTTTATAGAAACACAGACTAAACAGGAAGTGATCTGTTCCAGCGGGGCGGGGATATAGACAATGGGGTGTGTGTGTGAGAGAGTTTCTTGGAGTCACATGGCCCAGCATCTGGATAGCAGTGCTCTCTAGGGAGGTTTGTTCATGCAGCCGTATACAGTTATTAGGCTTCTAGAATTACAGTTCTATGATATTGCAGATCAGGAGTTTGAGTAAGAATAATCAGCTCACCAGGGCTCAAAATAAATCTGGACACCTGCTCTCATAAGTTATTTTTGTCAAACTAGAAACTGTATGGACACTGAGCCACCACTGATTGATATTGTCCAACACTTCAACATCTGTGTCTTCCGCTAGATCTCCTACCATCTACCTCATCTGGAGAGAATGTTAATGCTTATTTTATGAATCAGTACTTATTGAAAAGCATTTGACTAGCCAGCTTGCCTATTGAAAAGTGTTTGACTAGCCAACTTTTATTCTTTAGATGTACAAGCATTTCAAAAACAATTAAATGCACATAGTGCCCAAAATAAGTTGCAGGGAGCGTCTTCACTCAACCAAAACCATCCTCTCTCAATCCACCTGCTTCAGAAAAAGACTGAATAAATGTGTAGTGTTGGGGAGGGAGGGAGGGACAAAAAATTGATAGGAATGGAAAAAATTCTGATGGATAAAGGGCTGTTCATTGAGAGTGCCCTTCCTGTGGTCCACTGATCTATAAATCTATGGACAGTAAACTCAGCCCTGTTGATCTCAACTATTGCAGCATCACTCAAAGAATGGAGATAGTTTCATAGATAACTATAGCTCAAACCATAAAGATGGGACCTAGTAGTTTGAATGTATCTAGAAACTGGTTGGAAGCCTGTGCAGTTCTAGAGCACAGATGTAATGTGCTCCCTACGCAGAACAACACTAAATAAATGTATCAGAGGGGTAGCCATGTTAGTATGGATCTGTGAAAAGCAACAGAGTCCTGTGGCACCTTTAAGACTCACAGATGTATTGGAGCATAAGCTTTCGTGGGTGAGTGCATCCGACGAAGTGGGCATTCACCCACGAAAGCTTATGCTCCAATACATCTGTTAGTCTTAAAGGTGCCACAGGACGCTCTGTTGATTTTTACTAAATAAATGGCCAGCCACAGTCTGAACTAGCTGAAGTTTCCAAGTGGTTTTAGGGTATGTATACACTGCAATTAGATACCATTGCTGGCCTATGCCAGCTGACTAGGACTCACAGAGCTCAAGCTTACGGGGCTGATTAATTGCGACCCATAGATATTTGGGCTTGGGCATGACCCTCTCACCTCTCAGGGTCCTAGAGTTTATGATCCTATGTATGTTGTGGTATTTTTCTTGTTATATTAATTCAAGGACATTCTCTTCTACAGAAACCAAAGCCAAAGCCTCGGGCATCCATCACAAAGACTCCGTGGGAAAGTAATTATTTTGGGGTGCCTTTGTCCACTGTAGTGACTCCAGAAAAGCCTATTCCCATCTTTATCGAGCGATGTATTGAGTACATTGAAGCAACAGGTAAGAATTTCTCTTGGGGCAAGCATCGATGAGTAAACTGTCCACTGCGAGCTTGGTACAAAAGTCATATAGTTTGTTAGGAAGTCCAGGATCATATTACCCTTGAGGGAGAGAGGGTTATGAAAATGTTTGTATGCAGATACCTTTGTACATATTGGAAAACTGGAATTACATTTTCCTTAAGCTTCCTGCATTTAACTCTTTAAGTAAGCCAGGTTGCACTGCACGCTTTTGGAAATAAAATAAAATAGGTATTATACTAAAATCTGTATTACAAGCAATCTGATAGGTTAAATTGAAATGATTGTCTTTACAATACAGTATTAGGCTGTGAACTTGAATTCCCATTCCTTGCAATTTCAGCTTCCCTGATTTGTATAAGTAATTGACAAATCATTTGTATTTCATGAGATTAGAAAATGAGATAATTTGCTCTGTTGGGATAAAGCTGAACTTTATTTTGGTGCCAATGTGGGCTTGGGTTTGTGGCTCAATCATACTACACTGAAATTGTATGCAGATACTCTAGAACCATGCACTTTGCTGTTTTGTGTCAACAAAAAATAGCTCCTTTAATTTCATTTTGTTTGGCAAATGTATTAAGGTTTGTAATGCACTGAAGATGTAAAGTGCCATTCTTGTGATTTCAGAAGTTTGCCAAATACTTACTAGCCACAGAACTAAATGTGGTAGACAGAGAGTAATATGAAAATACCGCTCCCCCCAGTCAACAATGTCAAGGAGTGGTGTCCTAATGAGAAACCCAAACCCAACATCCCCAGTGTTGTCATTCTCTTCATAGCACTGGCCCCTAACTTGATGTGTTTCATGATGTGCGTGGCTAGGAAAATCTGATTATATACTGAGTTTAATTTTCTGTCTGGCTCCTGGAGAGAGAAGGATTGGGTGTTCTTCCTTCCCCCTTACAGACCCAGAGTGGAAGGGCATCAGGAAGATTGTCTCTTTTTTACTTTGTTCATCCTCTCCCTGGATCACACCCCTACTATTGCTGCTGGTCTCTGCCTTATAGCAGAGTGAAAACGACATTACTTTGGCCTGCTTCACTGTGCTACTGTGAATTGCTGTGAGCAGCAGCGGCATAGATTAAGGGTATAGCTGCACTACAGCTGCTGCAGTTGTGCTGCTGTAGCGCCATAGTGTAGACATTTCCTCCATCAAAGAAAGGGGTTTTTCCATCAATGTACTTAATCCACCTCACCGTGAGGCAGTAGCTAGATCGACAGAAGAATCCTTCCATTGACCTAGTCGCATCTACACTGGAGGTTAAGTTGACCTAACTGTGGTGCTCAGGGCATGAAATTTTTCACATACCTGAGATATGTACTAGGTCAACCTAAGTTTTAGGTGCAGACCGAACCTCAAGCCTCTAATGTTCTTGACTGTTTTTCAGGGTGGTAGGTGGGGAATCAGTAAGAAGGGAGGAAGAGAAAACATTCACCTTTTACAACTCTGAGGCTAGGTCTACACTACAGCGGGGGGTCGACCTAAGATACGCAACTTCAGCTACATGAATAGCGTAGCTGAAGTGGCGTATTTTAGGTCGACTTACCTGGCTGTGAGGACGGCGGCAAGTCGACCGCTGCCGCGCCGCCGTCGACTCCGCTACCGCCTCTTGCCGCGGTGGATTTCCGGAGTCGATGGCAGAGCCATCAGGGATCGATTTTATCGCGTCTTCACTAGACGCGATAAGTCGATCCCCGATAGACCGATTGCTACCCGCCGATCCGGCGGGTAGTGAAGACGTGCCCTGAGTCTGCCATAGGCATAAGGAATGGCATGAGCAGCCAGTTAGCAACCTGTTGTCATGTCAGCTGAACACTCATGTGCGTGATAAAGAAGACAGAACAGTAGAGGGGCAGTAGTGGAAGGAACTATTGTTCAAGCATAACTTAAAATTGATTTAAAAATGACTCCATTTCCCATCCTTCAGTATTAGTGAGTGTTCTTATTTGGCTTTTCCCTTCCCTGTGTTAATACAATAGGCCCTGAGATTATTCCTGATTCTAACACTTGATATCAATCTGTTTTCTAGGGATAGAGAGTTCCCATACCTAGTTCTAGTTCCATTTCTGGGGGAGTGACTTCTAAACCTTTCAACACTGCAGTAGGGCTGCATGAAACATGCATTATTTTGGGCCTACTTGTAAATTTCCCCGTTTGCTTGTTCTGCACCTGAAGTGTGATGCAAGGATTTAATTTTGGAAGTTTGTTTAATGGTTAGAGATTATCCTTGAATTCTGCAGCTAGGGTTGAATTGTACTGAAAGTCATCACGAGATTTAGTTCTACCATAACTTCTGTCAAAATTCCTTAAGTGGCAAAGAATTCTAGATGCCCTAACTCAGGGGTAGGCAACCTATGGCACGTGTGCCGAAGGCGGCACACAAGCTCATTTTCAGTGGCACTCACACTGGCCGGGTCCTGGCCACCGGTCCGGGGGGCTCTGCATTTTAATTTAATTTTAAATGAAGCTTCTTAAACATTTTAAAAACGTTATTTACTTTACATTCAACAATAGTTTAGTTATATATATTATAGACTTATAGAAAGAGACCTTCTAAAAACATTAAAATGTATTACCGGCACGCAAAACCTTAAATTAGAGTGAATAAATGAAGACTCGGCACACCACTACTGAAAGGTTGCCGACCCCTGCCCTAACTATATCTGGATAGTTTACTTGATTCTGTTTGAAATACACTTTTGTGTGTGTGTGTCAGTATTTTTGATCCTTTTTCCCCCCTCCTCTGGTTTTTACTTGCTACTTTCAAAGCCTTGATAGCATTTGAGGTGGGAGGTGCTCTTAGTCTCTAGTAATGCAAATTCTTCTGCAGTAATAGCTATGCTCAAGATTACAGGCTTACACTAATGTGTTAGTAGCCCAACACAGTCAGGCTGCGGATTACAGTCTCTTTACGTCTGGATTTATTCCCTCTAATCCAAGTGTAATCAGTAATGATTAAGTATCATTAAGTGTGGACGAACTGCCTCAGCCTGCTGTTAACCCTGATAGCAACATCTGGAGTTGAGTGATGGCGTTAACACTCTCACTATTTGAAACTTCATGACAAGGGGGGAAATGCACGGACTTTTAATCATTCAAGGTCTGGGTCAAATGAAGCCTAGACAACAATCCAAAAAGTCAATTTTAAAGTGTGATATACTGACTTAGTTCCAATTAAATAACTCTTCAGTGTACGTCTGTATGCTATATTTGAAAATGCTTCTTTAGACAAATACTTTCTTCTGTTTGATCTAGTTGTTAAATGCCAGCAAAGCTTTGCTGGAGTGCTAAAGAAAGTAAATCTTTGGTGTCCTATCCCCACCTTCTCAAAAGTCATACAACAGGGTAATGTGTACAGACAAAATAAAGCGAGTGACATGTATATCAGGTTTCCGACTTCATTTAAAATTAAGACCTCAAGTATACAGAACCTGCTTTTAGAATAGAGTTGTAGGTAGCACCCCTATAACTTTTACTGGTCCCTTCCATTATGCTGTTCCTTTGTTAACGGTCTTGGGGTTTGACGTAATGTGTCGATGGAACTTAATATTCAGCTACCCTTCTGTATCCTCTTTGGACACTGAGTTTATAATGCTCTGATGAACTGGAAGGTGAAGACCCGACACAGATATTGAAAATCCAGTCACTGATATTTCATTTTCACTGATTTTTCTCCAGTAGGTTTGATTTATGAGCTTATCCCTTAATCCATATTGGGCTTCAGAGATGTCCTAATACCTAAACTACCTTCTCTGAAGAGCAGCTTTTTGCTAGACACAATTGCATTTTGGTCCCCATCTGTTCTAATTTTTTTCACAGTGGTGATATGGCGCCTCAGACCTGCGTGGTATTTAAATTGCGGTCAGGATTCATCTGTTGGAGTCTTTGCTTTGACCAATGGAAGATTTTCTCTTGCTTGGTGATATGTCCGTTTAGCTTGAGGGAATTGCCATTTTCTCCTGAAGAGCTTTGATCCTACAGCTGTGGCCTTGAATGGCCATTTTCTCTTGGGGGCTCTAAATTTTTCTACATATGTTTCAGCTTTGTTCCCTTATGGCTTATCTGAGGGAAGAAAGGGGACAGCATCTTTGTTGCTTTGATGGTATAATTCAGGCATTTGCAACATGGTGACCAAGACATCTGTAAAGACACAAGAATGTATTTTTCTAGACAGAGCTAAATTCACATAGTTCTGTTTCCTGCTCAACACCCAAAAGAGCAGGACATTCCTGAAGAGATTCTCCAGTCTGAAACCTGAAGTATTCTGCATGATCAGAATTTCCTAGGTTGCAGCTTATCTGTGTGTTTGTATGGGGGAACATCTTTTGTCATTGCAGTCCAGCTCTGTCCACTTAAAGTTCATGAGGGAAAAGAGATTCTCTTCTTGAAACACTTTATAAAACATGGTTTCTGTCTGTTGCATGTGCCTATTAATTTCCCTATCAGTGATACAAGTTCTAACATTTTTAATTTATTCACCGTACCATATCTCTGACAGTTTGTTTATACTGCAGAGGAATGCAGAAATTAAAAGGAAAAATGTACCTGTGGAGAAGTGGTCAGTCATTTGAATTACAAATGATTGAGTTCTTTTGTTGTTTGTTGTCGTTGTTCTTACTATAGTATTGCAGTAGTGCCTACGAGTTCCAAACAGCAATCAAGGTCCCATTGTGCTTGGCACTGTTCAAATGTATAACATAGGTGCTCCTTGTCCCCAAAAGCTTAAAATCTAAATCCTTTAGTGTAGGCAGATTTTAAAAGTTGCTACACAATCTGCTTTGGCTTGGCTGGAAAATTAAACTTGTTGCTTTCTGGGAAGGGGTAACTGCTCTTGACCTACCTGACTATTTTGATCTACCAGAGTAGCTGAAAAACCCAGGCTCCATCTCTTCCCAGTCACCATACACCTGTGATCAGAGAGCCAAGTCAACACATTCAAACTAATGTTCATCACCTCCCCATCTGCCTTCTCTCACCAGAATAGCAACTCAGTTGTGTTCTGTTTAGCCTCTTCTCTCCTTACCCCAGAGGAGCTCAGTTCTCTTTGCTTCCATTCCATGTGGCCCCTCTCTTTCACCGTCCCCTCTGAGTGATGTCACTCATTCTTCCCCAGCCTCATCCATGGCCTCTTTTTGGCAGGTAGGAAACCTGACCCGTTTATTTGCCCAGATATTACTTCTACTTTTCCTGAGCTTCTGGGTACTGGTTTAGTTAAATTGGTGCAAGCTTCTGTGCATACGTTCTGGTTTCAGTTTAAGAATGTCTACACACAAACAACTGTCGGGAATGGTACAGGTAAACTTAGTCCTGCCTCAGTGCAGGGGGCTGGACTTGATGACCTTCATTTGTGATTCTAAACTTGCACTGTCTACACACAAACTTGCACTAGCAAACTAAATCCGTTAAAAAACAAACCTTTAGTTAAACTGGTGCAACCCGGTGTGTGTAGACAAAACTTAGAGTATTTTACTCCTTGGGTATGTTGGATTGGGTTTTTATGTGCACAGCTACACTGATGTATCTGAGTATAAATTGGTTTAATTTTTGTACATTTGCTTTAGGGATAATCAATATGTCATATTTGCTGGCAGTTACGGCTTATTTTCATGTGTGTTTAAATATGTGCATTACTTTAATTGTAATGCAAGTTTCTTTTGGAAAAGCCAGTAGCTTTAATTTCCTGAATAGTGGTCTGAAGTTGGCTTGATATAAAAGGAAATGCCTTGCTTAAGGAGTTATAGCTGCCCTGTTTGCTAATCATTTAATACACTGGAGGAATGGGTTATACTGTTCTCTCAACTGGCAGTTCAAGCACGTGCAGTCAGTTGTCTCAGCACGTACAGATTCCTGTAGATGAGTCTGAGATTTTTTGACCATCAAAATACAAAGCCTGTTATCTGGTCTTTCTCCATGGGCTAACGTAAACTAAGTGCACTGCAGAGGCTTGTAAGAGAGCTCGAGTTGTAAAATTAAACATATGCACTTAAAGGGGAAGTTGGCTTTGCATGGTAAGAGAGATAGTGGGGGTGAGTGGTGGCTAGTTAATCAGAACTCCACTAAATGATTGATAATCGCCGTATATACTCGATCATAAGCCGGTTCGTTTATAAGCCGCCCCCCCCCCAAGATGGATAAGTAAAAATTGAAAATTTTTATGACTCGTTCATAAGCCAACCCTATAATTCAGGGGTCAGCAAATTTTGGCTCCCGGGCCAGGAGGATAAGCCGCCGGTGGGCCGAGATGGTTTGTTTACCTCAAGTGTCTGCAGGCACGAAGGTAAACCTAAGTAAACAAAGTGTCCCGGCGTGCCAGCTGCTTGACCTGACGGTCCGGGACAGCAACTGGTGAGGAAATTTTTTGGGGGGGGGAGAAGCTGGGGGTCAGGGGAGTAACCCCTGTGACCACACCCCACATGATCCCACCCCTAGCCTGGGACCCCCACACTCTCCCCTTCCCATCCCTTCCCACCTTATCTGGAGAGAGCCAGGGGAGGATGTCTCTGGCCTGGCTGGAGCTGCTCTGGCAGGCTGGGCAGTGCGGCTGCAGCCTGCTCCGGCAGGCCAGACCGGGCGGCGCAGCCACAGCATGTTCCAGCGGGCTGGGCCAGGCAGCACGGCTGCAGTCTGCTCCGGCGGGCCGGGCGGCGTGGCCACAGCCACAGCCTGCTCTGGGGGGTGGGGCCGAGCGGCATGGCTGCAGCCTGCCAGCCCTGGAGCTGCAGCTGCTTCAGAGGCTGGGGGGAGAGCAGCGTGGCCAGAAGCGGAGAGACTCTGGCCCCTTCTCTTCCCTTCTGGCTGTGCTGCCTCTCCTTGCTCCTTCTGTTGAGGGGAGGGGCTGTGTCCCACCTCTCCCTCTCTATATCCGTTCATAAGCCGACCCCCTTCTCTGGTGCTTCCCTTTTTTACAAAAAAAATTCGGCTTATGAACGAGTATATACGGTATCTCAATATCAGGTCTCATAAATGTGTTCTAATATGTGAAGGGAGGAGGACAACCCCAATTTCTTGGTTTTCTGAGAAATATGGCAGTGAGCTTGTATTAACTGTATGTAACTAGTTCTCACCAAACTCCGAAGAGCCCAAAAGGTATAGTTCTCTTTCCTCTGTTTACACCTCTCTTTGTGGTATGTACAAAAAATATGCAGTAGTCATTGATTTACTAATCATTAAAGATTTGTTCCAAAGAAGATTCTCTTTTATAGACTTGATACGAAGGGGCCTTAATGTTTTGGTAAGAGTTTGGAAAGGTGATTCTTTGTTCTGCTTGAATTAGCCAAAAGTGAGGGTGAAGGCCAATAGGTTGTTGCTAGTAGAGGTCAAGGGCTGCATGAGGAAGGCACGCGGGGACTAAATGGTGCAGGGGGTTGGTAATAGGGTACAGAGTCTTTCCCCTCTGGGTCACTAGTTCAAATCAAACCAGTATCAGTAGGGACTGAAAGTTAGCATCTGACAGCTGTTCATTGGCCTGCCTGAAAGGAGCTCTGGTGGTCCTAGAAAATAGAATATCCCCTTTTGTGACTGAGTGCCACAGTCGAAACTGACAGACAGCCACTAACTAACATGATTTGGACTCAAAACAGGTGGTGGTTTTTTTTTTATTTAAAGAACTGAAGTTAACGTTCACAAGAAGCATCAGAGAGAAGTTCTGAACATTAATACAGATCTTTTAAGCTTAAACAATTGGACAATGTTGATTTTTTTTTTAAAAAAAGTAAACATGGTATTCTGCTAGCAGATTAGTGCTTACAATAGAGAGAGAAATATCTTAGTGCTTCACAAGTATTTTTAAGGCTGTAATTGCTGTGCTAGGTTTTTATCTTAAAGCCGTCTTTGCTTCAGCAGCCTAAAGATGAATAAAATGCAAAGTGGTGTGGTGGTTTTTCTTCCTAATATCATGCCAGAGGTTCTGAATGCTGATTCTTCTACTTACATTTTGCACATCATCTTTTGGCTGCTGCCAAAACATAAATTATTTTCTTTTGAACATGTAACTAAAGTGTAGTATTCCTCAAGTAGTAGCATTTTCAGGCATAGAACATCCAGCAATTTTGTAATACAATCCTGTCGAGCTTCCGTTTTGTCAGAAGTAATCCTGTTCTAGAATTTAGGACTGCCTTCAGATTAACTCTAATCTCTGGCTGTTGCATTCTGGTAGAACTGCATAATATAAGGCCATTTTTCTCTGGAGCACTTTGAGTGTAACTTCTGTTTCTACTGTTCAGTGGGAAGGAAGAGCTTTGAATGAGACCTTTTTCAGAATAGGGACTATAAAATTCTTCCTTCCAGGAATGTTGGAATATAGCAATAGGAAGCCAGATCTTGTTCCTGCTATCATTGTACTATGCTTCTTTATGAATAGATTGCTTCTTATATACGCTTGCTCTTTTCTCTGAGCCTTTTGATTAATCCATTTGCAGCCATTCTGTGTGAGAGATTGGTTTGTACTCTGAAATGGCCGGTGCGTAGAAAACAGTCCTCTAGGATTCTGTCTGCAGACATTTTTAATATTGCGAAAACACAATAGTCTGTCCCTCACAATAGAAAAACCTCTCTTTCTTTAGTGTACTAATGAGATATTAGGCTTTCAGTCTGTCAGTGCAAATCGCTCACCATCAGCTAGAGCAGGTTCATTGGCATAGCTGAAATGAGGTATCCCATTAGCACCGCTTGCTGTCGCATCAGCGGGTCAGGGAAGGTTTAACCACCAGTTAACACACACATCCACTTCTCAGATTCCCGCACAAAGGAAATTGGCTGACAAGGATCTACATGTCATGGCTGCTACCTAACCAGTAGGTAGTTCCATGCCTTGCATGAACATCTGACTTCCTTAGTGAAAGGAGAGATGAGTATCTTCAATTAGAGCTGTTGCATATTGCAGCATTGGTGTTAGAAAAACCATCTGTAATGATGTCCGCCCTAGCATGGATTTGCAAAACACTTTTCACAACTATTAGAACTTCCACATTACCTTTCTAGGAATCAGTTCAGATGTACTGTGTGAAGTGTGGAATCATGCTTACGCTGCGCTGCGCTTGTAATAGACACAGAGGTGTGTGTATCTACTTGTTGGTTTGGATCTTTGTGATATTAGATTACCTGGTATGGCTTTACTAATACAGTTCCCCAGCAAGCTCTGAAGCCCTGTTCACACTGCAACTAAACCAGCTTAAGCTAAAATGTCCAGTGGTGCTGTCTCAGGCTATTTCTCTAGCAGGGTTTGAACACAGGTGCAAAAGGTTTTTTTATTTAAAAAAAAAATGGTAAGGTGACATGATCTAAACATGTTGACTATTCAGTGATAAATCATGTGGTTTTTCTTGTAGCATGTTCAAAGTTCATAATGCATCAGAACTGCAGCTAGTCCTCACTGGGTCCTCCCCCTGTGTTACAAATAGCTAGCGGAATGATTTTACGGGCAAGGCTGCTTCTATCAGATGAATGCACCTGCTTTACATCTTTAGCTATAATGTATTCAGACAGTGCTGTATAAATAGCTATCAGGGCAAGGTTTTTGTTAGTGCATCTGTAGCTCATTCTGCCCCAGTGGGATGAATAATACCCTGCAGTTAGCAGTCAGAATTCTCCCTCAAATAATGGAGAGCTCTGAGTATTGTTAATCTCTTTCTTAGTTTGGTAGATCAGTTAGAGGCTGAGAGCCCTTTGGGCAGACCAAGTACTGGTTGGTTGGTTGTGCAGTGCCCATTGTCATGTTGCTGACACCCTTTATGATGGATATGCTGAGAGTGCAGGTCTAACCTGCTCCAAAACAGGCAGAATCAGCACATACAATAGATCTCTAGCTGGTGTGTTAGAAGAGGGATTTTGTTCTGTATGGGAAGTGGAATGGCAGTGATCAGCCATGGATAATCTCCATAGTGAAACCTAAATGGTGTCACCTCACCTGAAGATGTTTTAAATCAGTGGGGTTGACAATTTAGTTTTTTCCTTTGCTATGAAAATCTGTTTTTACCTTTCATGGTACAACACTAAACACCATTTGAAAGATTAGCTTGCTTCAGGGTATTTCTCTGGCCCTGATTTGGCAGGGATTTGAGTACATAAATATATATATTTTATATTGGACATTATGATGTATGCTTCCAGCAGGTCTTGAACTCATTCTCCTGGTGATCACATGCTTCTGTTTTGATTAACTCTATAGCATGAGCAGGGGAATCCATGTTTTATCAGTTTCTACCAACTAGTGTAATTGAAGGTTTTGGGGGTTTTTTGTTTGAGGGCTCATAACTTTTTCATCAATGTTTGCTCTGAGTTTTAACTTCATGTACAAGAGGCTTTTCCTAGAGGAGCCTTAATCTGTATAGTAGAGGAAAAAGTAATTGTAATGAGGAAAATAGTTAGCAAGTTAGCCAAAAGGGAAAAAAAACTTGTAAATGTAGGGAGGCAGGAAGGCCAATGGTTCAATTCTGTTAATGTTTGGCAACTTACTTGGCCACTCTGTGCCTTTATTAGTTCAGCTTTAACACTGTTTATTTAACCAAAAAAAAAACCAAAAACAAACCCACAGAAAGCAAAACAAAACCCTAGAACTTAATTGAAAACCAGAAGTAATGCAGTTAGCCCTGATATCCTGGAAGATAGGCTGTATTGCTTTTTTTAATCTAACAGCCATGAGCTCTTGACAAATGAAACTGCATTATGTTGCAAAAAGAACAGGAGTACTTGTGGCACCTTAGAGACTAACATTATGTTGGTTTCTCTCAGTCAAAAGACTAAATCCAATTCACTAGTTACAAGCTTGCCCTGTGTATGTGTTGGTCCTCCAAACTACACTCTTCATCAGTTCATCTCGGCAGCATTAATAATTGAAGGAATGTGACTAACTATGGAAGTTCAAACAGAATATGGATTCTTTTTATCCCTTATAGCAATGGCGGGTGAAACTGGATAACATGTGAACTATTTTAATATTTAATTTTAGCCAGGTTGAGCTTGATGCCTTAAAATAAATCCTTGCATGTTTGTCCCCCTAGGAAAACTAGTCTGTGAACCTTGGATCTAAAACTGAAGATCAAATTTTCTAAGTGAAGTAACTTCTCTCTTACCTACAGTAAAAAGAGTAAAGCTTCCAGTTTGCTTGCTATGTGGGCTAAAGTAATCACTTCTGCTATCCCACCTTCTGCATGAGGGTGATACTGTCTGGAGTTTCACCTTGTGGTATTTCACATATGGCATTCAGTGATTTACTTGTTGAAACAATTAATTTCCCAGCGGTTAGCTCAGTGTTTAATAACACAAAAGTCTTAGCAGCAATGCTGCTGATGTAGCTTTGATATTTTTAAATACAAGAGGTTCTTGGGGGGGAGGGAATATCAGTAGGTGTTCTTGTTAGTGCAATATTGCAAGAGGGTGAGTCTTCAGCATAACTCCCTGGATGAAAGATCCATCAGCATTACCTATCTCTAAAGGAAAAACTGCCTCAAGCTATAGAATTGGGACTAGAGAGAGATGAAGAGTATCTCCATTACCTGGAAATATTCTTTCTGGGAGAACATTAAAACCCACAGCTGTGGATTCATGGCTGCGTTAGATCAGATTGTGTGCGTCGTTGAAAGTTCACATGTCAGCCTCAGCTCTTTGGTTGCAATTGAAAGCGCTAAATAAAAACGGACTTTTGATTTTGTATGGATGGTTGTGACCTCCATCACTGTTTGCTAGGCTGACTGAATAAATGAGCAGAGTGCTTTGTGTGGAAGAACACATTTAAATTTTAACATTTAATTTGTGATGGTGTCTTCAGGAAGGCAACTTCTTGTTAGATCAAGAGACCTTTAGAAAACAGATTCTCAGTGATTATTCTGGGAGACAGATATGTATTTTATGATAAGCAGAACTGCAGAAAAATGTCTTTCAAAAGTTGGGAATCTTACAATATATCCCTTTGGAATTTGTATATGTTATCCTAGTCCTGATGACTATTTATTGCTGGGTGTGACGAAGTGGGAATTTTCTGTAATATTTTTATAACACCTGTGTATGCCTCAGTTTCCCTTATCTTTTGCATGTTACCAGGAGAGGGAGAGGCAGGACTGTTTGCTCTCAGGGCAGCCTGGGAGACACAGATATGAATGTTACTTAGCTCTCTGAGCCTGAATAAGTTGTTAAAAAGGACTGGCCGAGGCTGACCCCATATCAGTGGAAAATCTGAGAAGATGGCAAATCCAGTCACCAGGACATTGATGCCTAGCAACCAAGGACCAAGAGAAAGATGGAGTTCCTCACCTTTCAGCAGAAAAGCTGAGCAAAATCTCCCAGCTCGAGAATAACAGACCAGGGAAGATGTGAGGTGGGGGGACAAGAGTTGCCTGCTACAGGGAGTCATGGGCTCTCACCTAGGAACTGACAAGGAGGTGAGACGGAGAGAGATGGAGTATGAACATGAGGGTTTCACTACAGCTTGGCTGGGGGCTCTTGGCTAACCAGAATGGTCTATGCCTTAACCTTCATTTCTCTATGCTAACATAAGGACTTCCTATGTTGTGTGCCAGTTGATTGATAAACCCTACTGTTTTGACAACATTTGAGTGTCACTGCAAATGCTTGGTGAGGTGCATTGATCCCTGAAGAATGTATGTCTCTACCAGGAGTATGTCTCAGGTGGACTTACTGAACAGAGCTCATAGTATGAAGCAGGAGTGCTGAAGTGGCAGAGATCAGCCTCAGGAGACAATGAGGCCGTGTGGCCTATCCTGTAGGAAGAGAGAATCCTCTTGGGGGTTTGGCATAGTGAAGGGGTTCCTCTAAGAGACTGTTCCAGAGCTGGGGGTGTAGCACCAATACTGTGGATCCGTGACCTTGATGTCGTAAAGATAGTCTCCACTTTGAGAGCCAGCTGGTCACATCTCATCCTCTATGGTTTGATTTGCAGGTAGGTTTCAGCATTAGATAATTGAATCATATTTAGCCAAGCAGATGTGGCATGTTTTAGTACGGTATTTCTAGACTCTAAAGCTCACTTCTCCCTTCCTTTCCCCAGGTGTAGGTGGAATTTTTGAATTTGCCCTTGTATGTTGTAATATGTGGGGAATAAGACTGTTATAACTTCAGAGCCGTTATCTTTTCCGGTTATTGTCCTGTGACACTTTAGCTTTTTTCTATACCAAGGTTAGACTTGCAAGCTCTTCAGGGCATTGTCTGTCTATAAGGTACCATGTGCATTTATACCACTACTGAAATGACAGCCCTCTCCACCTTTCTATTTTCCTCTTGGGAGCCTGTATTTTGTACTGTAGTAAGGAGGAGTGAGATTCTTATGAACATAACAAATCTTCTTTTCTGTTGGAGTCCTTGGGTTGAGAGTACCGTGGTTCTGGTACTAGAAGGGGTACTTAGAACAGCATATATTTATTTACAACGTAGGGAGCAGAGAGTTATTTTAGATAAAATTCACCTAAAATTTATGACTTTAACAGCTGTTTGGTGTCTTATTGTCATATTTTAGTAGGTGGAATTAAATAAACGCAGACGGGTATCAGGGACTGGATTATTTTTTGCTGAATGGCAAACTTGTGCCTGGCAACATCAACATTTAGTCCCTGCTCCAAGGAGTTTATAACTTACTTTATTAACTAAGATTGTATCTAACATTGTAAAGACTTGGACTCTAGTACTTCAACATTTGCCATTTACATCTGTTACCCGTCATCTTTTATTTGCATTCCGTTGACCCATAAAATTAGAGGGAACGCTGCAGTATATACATAGCAATCAACTGGGTGCACCTGAACCTGTGTTGGAGCTTGAGCTGCTTCAAAACCAATTGTGGGATCCTGAGGAGCCTAAACCATTGCAAAATGTCCGTAATAAATGGGAGGTGGTGGGCACTGTCGAGGTCTTATTCTAGGAGAGTGGTGGTGGTGTCTGAAAAAGTTGGAAACTGCTGTTTTAAGCTACCAGTCATCAATTTTAGGGAACTTTCTTCTGACATTTGTCTCCCCCCCCGAACCCTATGTCCTGCAAGAAGTGTTTGCTTGCCTCTGACAACAAGCAGAGCCTGTCCTGGCTCTGAAATTCTAGCAGCCATTTAAAGAGCTTGGTAGTCAATGAAGCAGTTTGAACAATGATCTGAAAGTGGTTTTGTGTGAATAAGAAATACATGGTAAATGAATGATTCATGGCAATCCAGACAAAACCTCTCCTCTAATGATAGTGTTGGGCTGGGTTTGGCAGCAGACTGCCAAATCAACTGTATTGTTTTAGATCAAAACACTGAGATCTATCATTTGTAGAGATGAGAAATTTACATATCTGGTTTTCTCTGTGCAGTCCTTTATTTCACTAAACAGATCTCTTTCGGCCTCTGGAGAGCTCAGTGAATGAAACTTGCACTTGAGGTCTCAATAATGTGTCATTCGTTTGACAGGTAATTGGGTTAAATCTCAATGGCTCTGTGGCCATGGGACAGTCACCATGCTAATATCCTACTGCGGTTACCACTGTTTTCCCACATAGAGGGCTTTTTGACTTTGCACAGCTACAGAATGAAATATTTCAAATGAATGACAGTTTTTTGACTTCCTCCCCCTACATCAGTGAGTCTCAAACTTTTTTACAGGTGACCCCTTTCACATAGCAAGCCTCTGAGTGCAACCCCCCCCATCAATTAAAAATGCTTTTTTATATATTTAGCACCATTATAAATGCTGGAGGCAAAGTGGGGTTTGGGGTGGAAGCTGACAGCTCGCGACCCCCTATGTAAGAACCTTGTGACACCCTAAGGGGTCCCGACCCCCAGTTTGAGAACCTCTGCCCTACATTTAAAATGTTTCCTCCATTTCTGGATGATGGAAACATGATTTTGCTTAAATGTGAAGACTGATGCATTCATTTAAATGTTTCAGAGGGGTAGCCGTGTTAGTCTCCTCTATAAGTAAAAACAACGAGGAGTCCTTGTGGCACCTTAGAGACTAACAAATTTGGGCGTAAGCTTTTGTGGGCTATAACCCACTTCATCAGAAGCATGGAGTGAAAAATACAGTAAGCAGGTATAAATATACAGCACATGAAAAGATGGGAATTGCCTTACCAAGTGGGGGGTCAGTGCTAACGAGGCCAATTAAGTTAGGGTGGATGTCAACTGTTGGGAATGGGCTACAAGAAGGCGTGAATGGGTGCCTGCTCCCAAGTTTGAGGTTTGTGGTGTCCTAGGCAGCTAGGAAAGCATGGAGCCGGGAGAGGGGAGGTTGACAAAGGGAGGGAGGTACACAGATGGCTTTGTCTTCCCAGGAAAGGCACAACCAGTAGCAAGTTTGCATAAATAAAGATGCAAATTTCTTTTGTAGGTTTTAGTAACTGATTCTACAGACATATAAACTGTGGCCTAATGGAGCCTGAATAGATGACTAGTTCTGAGGAAAGGTGTGCGTACTTCTAGGTCGATGACAGATGGCTGTTGTAACTGTCTGTTAGAGATTCTACTCAGTTTACTGTACAGTGATTATTCAGGAAGTTTAAAATCAAGACTATTGCTTGATCAGAGTGACAATGGCAGTTCAGGAAGTATGAAGTTAAATACCAAACAAGGCAAGGCTTTGAGCCAGTAAATGTTTCAGTGAATACTTTCACAGTGGGGGTCTTGTGATAACATCAGGGCTACAGAGATTTGTCTTCAGTGTTGTTCAGTGCCAGAGCTTATTCGGAAAGACTTCTAATTCATTACAGTCCTGTTGATACTGGCCAGGGAAAAAGTTAACCCTTCTAGTGAGCAGTGGCTTTTTAAAACAATGTTTTTGCTTGAAAATTGCTAACAGGTTTTGACAATCAGTGCACCCAAGCAATGTTAATTCCTTCTTGTAGTGATTCTGTGAGAGGAAAAATATGAAAAGAAATTCTTTAAAAATCACTGACACTAAAATGACTCCTTAGTTATGCATGACAATTACAACAGGGCAGAGTTAAGGTTGTTTGGATGTCTTAACTGTATTTCTTGCACCTTACAGTAACATGTTCGGATTTCTTTTAAGTATAACCTTAACTTTGAATTTCCTGGGTTTATAATGCCTGATTCTAGGATAATTACAGCAGCTTTCTCATGTTTTTTACCTTTAAATTATTGATAATACTCTCTGCCTTAATGTATAATTGGAAATTATATACAGTTTAAAATCTCTGCTTTTATTCCAAGCAATCAAAGTTGTTTTTAGTGTATTTAATGTAGCCAAAACCTGCTGCAGTTCTTCTCAAACGGATTAAAAATAATTTCCACCTCCATGTATAGGGAGTGACGTGTTCTATGGACCATCTAGGAGAGTGCTAGCTAGTACAATTCCTCTGTCTATGTGCTGGAAGTGAAGAGGGAATTAAACAAGCTGATAGTTTCCTCAGACATTTCTTAACATGAGAGCCTTTATCCAGCACGATCCTTTTCAAATGCATGAAAACATAGAAAGATTAATGTAAATTCTAAGGTGATCTTTACACAGAGCTCAAAAAGATGTCACTTTACCGTCACTGACACATCATGAAAAAATGTTGCTAAATCCATTTAGAGACAATTCTGCAGATTATAGTGTTGCAGCAGCAAATTGGGGTTGAGGTAGAACTTTCATTCTAAACCTCCATTTACAGGAACTTGGTGGGTTTTTTTGTTTTTTTTTTTGTTTTTTTTTAAACTGACTCGTCAGTCTATTTCCCATGTTAGTTCTCTGTTTAACACATGGATTTTTTCAAGTGTGTGTAGAATGTTTACTGAAATGCCCCTCTGTTTTCTTTGTGTTCAGGTAATTCAAAATGTTCATTAAAACTTCAGATTTGATACGAGCATAGTCCTCCATGAGGAAAAGTGCCTATAACATCCTTGAAGAATTGTCATTTATAAACCAAATTGTGGATTAGAGTAATGGATATTCTCTTAGTAGCTTTTTATAAGTAAGTGTGTGTATAAATCTTCTGTATATAGAGGTTTTTTTAACCCTATATACCTTGGATCATACAAAGAGCACATAACTTGGCTAGGAAATGCCCGTATGAAACGGCAATTGTGCATATCTGTATCTGCATTTTGTTTTAAATTCAGGAGAACCGATTTAAGGGTCTCCTCTGTGTATACCCATGTCTCAGTTAAACAAGCATCCCATATAAACAGTTTATACAGTACTGAATTTTACCACTCATTTCATTTGGCTGAAGCCTGATTACAATTAATGTACATTTTATTAGTGCATAAAACAGATTAACTTGTAATTTAAAATATAAAATTAGTAAAATGAACATAGCCAGTGCATTTCTGGCCCTTTCCTGATTCACTAGGAGACATGCAGAAAATAAAGCCGCAAGCAAATTGTGACTTTTAACTGCCACGTTAACGCTTGTAATTGGCAGTGTTTTAGGCTGAAAATCACCACAACAAAGTGGATTGAGCAATTAGTCGTCCTGTAAAGTGACAAAACACTTATTCTGTTCAGTGAGAGAAAAAATCGGTTATTTGAGGATTGGCGAATTAAAATTGGCTTTCTTGTTATCCATGCCTTGTTAGGAAAATAGGAATTGCCAAATTGGATCAGACCCATTGTCTAGTCCAGTGTCCTGTCTCTGACAGTGCTTACCCCACGTTCCGAAAATAGTGCAAGAAGCCACACAGTAGGCAGGTAGTGGGTAATCTGCACCCCATTAAGGTCCCATCCTAATCCTTAATTGTCAAATTGGTTTAATCTCTGAAGCATGAGATTTTATATCCCTTCCAATACTTCTTGTTACCATTAACTATGGATATTCTTGTTACCCATATAAGTGTTCAATTCACCTTTTGATCTTGCTAATTCTTGGCCTTAGCGATGCCCTTTGGCAATGAGTTCCACAGCCTAATCATGCATTGTTTTTAATATTAATTATGCATTTTTTTGTTTGTTTTTCATCAAAAAGGTTAGCAGTGATTGGGCAACTAATATAGTGAACATCGGTGTCAGTGGCATGAGATCTGAGGCTAAAATAGGGAAAGAATGAGTTAAGAATTATGTAGGTCTCGCCTACACTAGAAAACTAGGTCAACCCAGCTACGTTGCTCAGGGGTTTGAAAAATCCACAACTCTGGGTGACATAGTTAAGCTGACCTAAATCCCCTTATAGACAATGGCAGTTCAATGGACGAATTCTTCTTTCGACCTAGCTATCCCCTCTTAGGGATGTGGATTACCTCTGCTGATGGAAGAACTACCTGGCGTAGGTAGTGTCTACACCGAGGCTACGTCTACACTACCCTCTATGTTGGCAAAATTTATGTTGCTTGGGGGGTATTCCACCCCCCTGAAGTTACACCGACATAAGCGCTAGTGTGCCCAGTGCTATGTTGGCGGCAGAGCTTCTCCCACCGACATAGCTTATGCTGCTCACGGGGGTGGTTTTTTATGCTGCTGGGAGAGCTCTCTCCCATCCGCATAGTGTCTTCACCACACGTGCTGCAGCGGTGCCACTGCAGGACTGTAAGTCTAGACATGCCCTGAATGTTACAGTGGTGCAGCTGTGCCGCTGAAGCGTTGTAAGCAAAGACAAGCCCTTAGACAAATTAGATGTCTTCAAGTTGGCACCTTAGAATACTTAAGGAATTGGCTGAAGAGATCTTTGAGGCATTAGTGATTATCTTTGAGAACTCATGGAGGACTCCGTTTGGGGGTGGGGCAGAGGCGTGGACACATTCTATTACTGGTAATGGGGGTGTGAGGGGAAAAGTTTGAGGACCATTGAACTAACCTAATATCCTTCTTTGACAGGGTAACAAGCCTTGTGGATGGGGGGAAGCAGCAGCAAGTAGAGGCTACAATTGAGATTGGAACCCCATAATATATATTAGTACATTGCCAGGCACAGTGGGATCCAACCTGGTACTTGTCTTTAGATGTACTCACAATGTAAATAACAATTGTGGCAGTAATTGTACATATACATAGTAAGAGATGATCCATCATTAGTAATCTTTATCCTTCCTTAATGCATACAAAGGAAAAGGTAGTTTGGGGTATTGGCAAGTTTAAAAAATTGATGCAGCCGTATCTTGTATTGTGCCAAAGATGACCAGGATTTTCAGACAGTATTTCACACTGTCAGCATTGGTAACTTTTTAAGAAACCATTTTCTGAAATTTTCCTGTAATTGCCAAAACCTTATAAACATAAAATGGCTGTCAGGTTTTGGAATAATAGAACTGAATTTGGAATCATAGAGCTGTGACCTGGTAAGAAGGTAACAGAAACCAAAAGACCAAACTGTGCACTAAGACAGGCAGATGATTTTATACATCTGTCTTCAAATTTCAGGATTGCATAATCCAGTTCGTTCTCTTAAAACAGGACCAAATTAATCCTTTGTGTAACTCCATTTATTTTAGTGGAGTTACAGCAGGAATGAATTTAGTCTATAGTCTCTGTTCACAGCAATGTCCTTTCTATGAGTGTACAAAATTCTGGGATGAATAACAGAAGAAATGGTAGGGTTCACAGTTGTGTTGTCACTAGCCAGCAGGGCCGTAGCAACAAAGAACGTGGCCCCCTCCGAACATATGTCCGGGCAGGGCCCCTTACAATGCAGAAACTGGAATGCGGTATTTATTTTGCCACTTTTAGGGGCCCCCTTCCTTGCGGGGCCCCCTCCAGTCGGAGGGTACGGAGGGTGCTCGCTACGCCTCTGCTAGCCAGATTATACGTTTTAATACAATGACCATGTCTTGGCAACATTGTACCGCCTATGATTGCTCAGTCTGTGCTAGAATTCAGCAGAAACTTATTAACGGAATCCTAAAGTACTTTCACACTCTTCCAAGAGAGTGCTACTTAGAGAGAATACAGTAACTTTCATGCCATAGTCTCAATTTTTTTGCTACACTTAATCTAATTTTTAGTGGTCACCATTGTAGAGATCAAAGTTTATTAGAAGGAGGCCTATTTTTTAAATTTAGAAGAAAATGGTCTTGTGGTAAAGCCACTTGATTGGGACTTGGCAGACCTATGTTCAGTATGAAACTCTACCAGACTTCCTGTGTAATCTGAAGAAAATCACTTAATCTCTCTGGGGTCAGTTCCCAATTTGTAAAATGGGGATAATAGCTCCTTTGTTTGTAAGCTCTTGGGGGCAGGGACTGCCTCGTACTTTGTCTGTACAGCACTCATCACAACAAGCCCTTGGTCTCAGTTGGGGCCTCTAAATTAATACCATAATACAAATAAATAAAATTTAGGATAGTTCCACTCTGGCAGTTAGTTTGCCTTTTAATAGATAAAATGTATAAGTGATTGAACTAGCAAAACGTATAAACTGTTGTTGCATTATTTCTAATGGTGGTGAAAAAAGGGGTATTAAAATACATCGTTCCTTTCAGTATTCTGCATTTTAATGAGCTTATTAGTGTTGGTACCGCTTTTGAAAAAATAGTGAAATATAATTTGGGATAAAACATGGGATTAAGCTGAGTTGAAAAACTTCAGTAATGTTGACATAACGTAGCATTTTTTCTGTGGTTTTAAGGTATGGTTTAAATGATACTTTGAGATATGCTCAGGTGTAATTAAGAAAAAATCAAATTAGCTTTAATATAATATTAGGAAAGATTCCTAACAGTGAGATCTAATAATTTGTGGAATGTTCTCCCATGAGATATGATCGAGGAAACCTCACTTTAGACAGGAGCAATCCTGCTTTGGTCTCAGAGCATTGCACTGTATGCAACTATGAAATCCTTGATGTGATAAGCCAGTTTCTATGGAGACCAGTATTTGGAATGGATCAGAGGGTCTCAAACTGTAGTCTGCGGATCACCAGTGGTCCACAAGCTCTATTCAGGTGGTCCGCGGATAGTTCCCTCTAAGGTGCGCGCCTGGGCGGCCGCAAACAAGAGAATGAAGAGTCACCCACCTAATTAGTGGAGCTGCGCAGGCGTGGCTCCACTAATTAGGTGCCTGGACCCTGGAGAAGACGCACATGTAAGGCGAGGTGGTGGCCTTGGGGTGAGTGGGAGGGGGCAGTGGGGTGAGAAGAGGAGGTGGGGGGAATTTGAGACGTGCAGGGCTGCGGCAGCCAGAGAAAGAGGCGACTTTCCCCAGCTCCAGGGCTGCGGCTGCCGGGGAGAGACCCCCTCTCCTTCCCAGCCTCAGCTCTGTGGCTGCTGTGGTGGGGGAGAGACCCCTCTCCTTCCCAGCCCTGAACTGGGCTTTGTTCAGAGTTACCGCCTCCATTCCTGTTCTACTGTAAACACTAAAAACACCTCAAGGTTCTTGTTAATGAAATCGAGGAGTACGGTGGCACCTTAAAGATGAACAGATTTATTTGGGCATAAGCTTTCGTGGATAAAAAACCCACTTCTTCAGATACCCCCTGATACTTGTTAATGAAATGTTGTTAATGTGTTAAACTTTGGTTCATTAATGCCACTGATTGTGTCTGGATGACAACATTGCAGAGGTGAACCTCCTTGAAACAGGAAGGGTCTTGCAGCGTACACTTGCATCTCTAGTGATTTGTTGTGGAGACAGAATAGCAGTCAGCCCTCTCTTTCAGAGGGTGAATATAGTGTTGTAGAGAAAGGGAGAAGAGTACTGATGAAGAAAGAAAATCTTCATGGGCATTCTAACAAGTTCACACTTTAGGATTCAGAGTGTCTCACATACTTGGCAGACTGTTTACTCCCAGCTGCTTTTACACTTCATCACTCAGGGCTTGTCTTCATTTGAAACGCAATGGTGGTGCAGCTGCATCACTATAGCACTTCAGTGTAGACACTACCTATCATGGATAGTGCATGAACTACCCATCCCCCTGCCGGAGCCCAGAGCCCCCCCACCACGGCCACCAGCCCCAGGCTAGTGCCCCGGAGTGCCGGGAGGGCGGGTGGTGCGGCCCCAGCCTTCCCAATCCTGGAGCGCTGGGAGGCCAAGTGGCGCGGCCCCAGCCTGAGCTGGGGCCACTACGCAGGAGGAGCCGCAGAGGAGTCCTGGTGGTGGAGCGCGGGCAGGGCCATGCCTGGCTGTTTTGGGAGGCACAGCCTCCCCTAGCCTATGATACCCGCCGCCTATGCTACCTGTATGCCAACGGGAGGGGTTCTTCTGTTGGCATAGATAATCCACTTCCCCTGCAGGTGGTAGCTATTCTTCTGTCGACCTTCCGCTGTCTACCCAGGGATTGGGTTGGCTTAACGATATCGCTCAGGGGTGTGGATTTTTCACACCCCAGAGCAATGTAGCTGGGTCAGCCTAACCTTTTGGTGTAGGACTTGTTCTCTTTTATTATTTTGATATCTGTATCTGTTGTTTCAAATACTTTAATTCTTGAATCAACAGACCCATAACAAATGGTGTTGAAGTAGTAGAGACTATAGTCCAAGAGAAATGTTCTATACCAGGGAAAAGTGCAAAGCAGAAATACTCAGGACATCATGGTTTACCTAGGGCATACTTATGGCTTATCTATACTTGGAAGCTTACCAAAATAGCTATTCTCGAATGTTTACTCCAGAAGAACGATTTCAGTAAATTTTGTAAGTGTAGACAAGTTTGGTGCTATAGAAACGGATGCTGAGATAGAAAGAGATTTGGTAATGTAGGTATTTTAAAGATGTCTGAAGATGTGCATTTCCGTACTAACTGCCGAGATCACTGAAACGGTTTCTGGTTTAGATCAGGACATGCGTTCAGAAACTCCCCAGCATTTATTATCTGTAATGGGAGGCACAGAAAGAACCAACCAGATGTCAAATCCATATGATGCCACAGACATGGTGTGATGTTTGCACCTCTCCTTTTCCTAACCTAGGGATTTATGACACAGCTGGCTGTGTACACAATGCCTTTTCTAATTTATAGAGTGACAGCATCTGGTCGCCTGGCTGGCAGTCATCAAGATTGTCATAACAGACTGAGTAGATATCGCAAGTCCATGTTTCAGTGAAAGAAGGCGGCGTATTGCCAGAAGTTGACACACTTACTCTTTAGAGAGATCTTTGCTGCCAAAGAGAAATACCCAGTAAAATGCAGGGCCAGAGTCTCCTGGGCTGTCTGACACCTTTCTCTAGTGCTAGGTCCACTCAGAATTTAAAGGAGAAATATGGATTGTGTGCAGAATTTCTGCCTGTGTAAAGGGTGAGGGGTGAAAATCCTTTAAATAAGGACACTGGCAAACTTATTTGATGCAGCCAGTTATGAAGCACCAACTAATGTAAATAAAAATGACAAAAGATAATGGATGGCGAGGAGAATAAATCTGGCCTGCTCTGGATGACTCTTTGGAGGATGATTTAATACCAGAGTAGAATATTTTTCTTGTCAGCTCCTAATATTCTATATTTAAAACCACTTTGTTAATAAAAGTTTAGATTGGGATAAGTCATGTTAGTGTCTACTTGTAAACTTAAGAATGTGTCCTACATTATATTTTTTGTTTTGTTTGTTGTGGCTTATATATTGAATGTGTGTAAATATGGACAGATAGTCATAACGGTTTAAAAAAGAAACCACAGATTTTCACGGAAAATAGTGGAGTTAAAATTGAGAAAGTATGAATACCTTACGGGAAAAATATAAGTATTCCCTTTGTTCTTCTCTTAGGCATCCAATTCAAACCAGGTGTAACTCCATTGGTTCTCATGACCTCTTACCCAAGGACTGAATTTAGCCTGTATTTCTAAAACTCTGGTCTTTTCTAGAGAGTTTCATCTGTACTGTATCAAGTTTATTCCTTGTTCTGTTTGTCTTGTGGGTGAGACCCATTTTTCTTTGAGTATTGTATTTTGCTTAGTTACTTCAGGAGACATAGTCAACACACAATCTAGACAGTTTCAGCAAACTAGTTTCAGGTGGTCCACCATGTTCTGAACCCTGTACCAATTTTATTTTATGGTTTTGTAATCACATTTCCTTTTTTTTTTTAACTCCCTGGTTGTTGTGTAATGGACCCATACAAACATGGGAAACAGTGGAAGTGACTGTTCAAATTGCTATCAAATACATTAAGTATATTTAAAATCATAGAACAATATGTTCTTTTAGAAATGAGATGAATGCGTGTGTGAAATTTGTATGAATGCTATTAGTTTGTGGGCTTAAAATCATGGAAGTTTTATTTTTTTAAAGCAGATTATAAAAATATTTTTAAAACTAAAAGGAAATATTGCTTTCACACTTTATATCGTGGAGATTTTGAATGTGAGTTTATAATTTAAAGAGCAGCTCTGTGTAAGCCCCAAACTTCTCTCTCAGCAACTGAAGTTGGTACAATAAAAGATATTACCTCACTGACCTTGTCTCTCTAATATCCTGGGACTGACATGACTAGGACAACACAGCTTATGAAAAAAACAACAACCCATTGCTAATGCACAGAACTAGATATCTGCAAATAGCTAGATCTTAATTCAGGTGACTTGCATTTTCAGTATAAGTCTTTTAATATTTTATAAAACCAAAATTTCAGAAAAGAAACTAATGTAGAATATGGTGGTGAAATAACATTACAGGTTTGGATCTAATCGCAAAAACAAGGAAATCCCTTGAGACACAAGCTTTAGTGTTTATGGTGATTACAACTTGCCTGGCAGGAAAGAATGAGGTGTGTGATATTCCTCAAGTGATTGCCTGTATGGATTCCACTCTTGGTGTGCATGAGCCTAAGACTGGATTATTTTGGCCAGCAGTGTCTGTGCCAGTGCCCTTGATGACCTCATGCCCCACCACCCGAGGACATAAACTAGGGAGAAAGTCCTTGTTTCCTTTTTATCACTCTTGAAAGAATCCCTGCAGTGTCTGCCTGCTTCTCTGCAAACTGTGCTAGTGTTGGTTATTGGTATTGTTAATTAGTTAGTCTTAGTCTTTCTGCCCTTTGGCACAAAAAATCTTTAGTCAGTTTATAGTCTAAGCTCCCTGACGCCCACTATAGGGGCTCGAGCAATGCAAAAGTGAAATCCCTGGAGTTCAAACCCCGCACCTCAAATGAAACTGCAATCATGCTTAATGTCAGGCGCTCCAGGTGCCTCTTTTTGTTCAGAAATATGACCTCTCCTAAGCAATGTTCTGTATGTCACTCCTTTTCTAAGTGGACTCAAAGCTAGAGGTTCATCTAAAATTGTTCCTCATGGAGCGCTTTTTGCTCTATCACAGGAACAAGAGAAATTTAAAATGACTACCGAGGGACAGATAATAGCCCACATTTCCCTACATACGGCACTGGATGCATCGTACACAGCGGTGTGTACTATGGCCACATCTGTGGAAGAACATCCTCCTAGCTTCAGTCCTCTGGGATTCCCAGGGAAGTCCAAACCACAACTGAGGACCTTCCCATTAAGGCTAATGAACTTAATTCCAAAATAGATCAGGTTCTCCATTTGTTGAAGGTACTTCAAGAAAACTTGGCATTCTTTGGGACTGTGTGATCCAGCCCCAAGAAGAAAGCCACTAAGACCACAGTGTTCCTCTTTCTTTCCACCCCTCTTTGGCTTTTTATTTTTGGGAAGCCTGGACTCTGATCAGTTCAGACCAGTGTGTCTTGGAAATTGTCAACAAGGAGTATTCTCTCCAATTCCAGTCCCTTCCTACTCTCCTTCCTTATCCCCTTTCAGGGATTTCATGAGATACTGTTGAAAGAAATGGACTTCTGTCTATAACTTGGATCTCTAGAGAAGGAGGTGTACTATTAGAGTTCAGGAGCAGCAGGGGGTTTTATACCCATTATTTTCTCATCCCAAAGAAGAAAGGGAGTTGTTGGCATCCCATTCTGGACCTTCAACATCTTGGCAAATTCCATCCATCGTTTCAAGTTCAGGATGGTGACTTTGGTCTCTGTAATTCCTTTGGTAGATCCTCAAGACTGGTTCATGGCTCTTGACCTTCAGCATGCCGTTTTCATATGTCCATTCGTCCAACCCACAGGAAATACTTCAGATTCCTGATAGGAACATCTCACTGCTGGTACAGGATCCTGCCCACTTTGGTCTTTCCACAGCATTGAAGGTATTTCATCATGTGCTTGGCAGTTATGGCAGCTTGTCCAAGGAAGCATGGGAACCAGGTCTGTCCATGTCTCAACTTCTGGCTGATCTGAGGAAGGTCACACCAGCAGCTGACCAACTTGATTCACATGACTGTAAGGCTCTTCGGTGCATTGGGTCTCAAAGTCAACAGTGAAAAATATATTTATTTCAACTCAGAACATAGAGTTTTATAGGAGCTGAGTTAGATTCCGTCAGTGCAAGTTTACCTTACATAAGAGAGGTTCCAAACTATAGCGAACCTCATCAACCAACTTCTGTCTCTCACAGACATCGTAAGAGCATGCCTTAGACTTCTGGACGAAAGGCCGCATGCACCTATGTGAAGCAGTTTGCTAGGCTTCACCTACATTCCTTACAAAGGTGGTTAAAATCAGTGTATCTATCCAGTAGGCACCGCATGGATATATGATGGTCACAGTCCTGCAAGAAGTCATCTCCTTGCTAAACTGGTGGAAATACCCTCTTCAGGTGTGCAAGGGAGTACCCTTCTCTGCAGTTCTTCCAACCAAGACACTGGTGACAGATGCCTCCACTGAGGAATAGGGGGATGTGCTCCTTCAAATGCAGGGGATGTGATCCTTCAGGAAGCTAGTCTGCACGTAAATGTCCTGGATCTCAGAGCCATCCACTTGGTATGCAAAATCATTTCAGCCTTTACTCCAGGGATCCACAATCCAGGTGCTCACAGGCAACACCACAGCTGTGCATTATGTCTACAGGCAGGGAGTAGCCAGGTCACCAGTTCTCTGTCTGGAGGCCATTCAGCTCGGAACTTGATGTATTTATCATGCTGAAGGCACTGCATCTTCCAGGCTTTCAGACTATTTCAGCAGACAATTCCCAGACAACTGTAAGCAGCTGAATAAGGACCCAGTGTTGCAGACCATCTTGGTTGGGCCTGCTCCATCCTTCGAGTGAGGGATGTGAGGATGTCTAGGGCACAGGTTTGTCCCAACAGACTGTTGACTAAAACATCTGATCTTGTGCGAGTGGGGCACACACATACCAAGAGTGGAGTCTGTGTGGACAATGCATGTTGAAGAACCGTAGTTACTGTAAGGTAAGTAATAGTTCTTTTATCTTTATAATGTTTTTACTGCTTTTTGGTGAATTTTAAACCCAGAAATTGTCAACCCCTGAAGCTGCTCTAGCAATCTGTTTCTAACTGCTCACAGGCCCTAGTTGGGTTAGTTCAGTGTCATCGTAGGTCATTCTTTGTAGCTCTGAAAATTACTCAACAGGTGCATTTTGTGTTTTGTTCTCATTTGTTGTTTCGTGCTGCTATATTTTTTCAGAACTAATTTAACTTGATTTTTCTCTCCAAGGCTGGATTAAGGGTTCTAGAGACCCTAAATGTCATGAACCTTGCCCTGATGCTATCCTTCGGATGTAGTATGTGTTTTCCCCCTCAAAAACTGCAGTATATATATAATTGTCCTCTGTGTTTTTTTGCTCCTTTTCATGACTCTACAAACACATCTGTACTAGTGCTTCTTGTGTTGTGCAACTCAGAAAATTGACTTTGCTATCATTTTTCTAGTCACTAACTAATATGCCTAATGCCCCCCCCTCTTTTTTTTTCCTTCGAGTGATGATCCGGAAAAGAAGAGGTTCTGTCACAGGGATAATTTCAGATGTATAGTAAGGCCTAAACATCTGGGAAGCCTTCCCTGATTGAAAAACTAGATTTATTTCTAGTTATCTGGATTATTAAAGGTTTCTTTCATATCTAAATATCCTGCTAAAAAACTTAGATTGTCATGGACTATTATCGCCGTGGATGTCTCAACATTTATGAAGGTCTCCAGTGAGTCATTTGATTCTTGGTAGCTAGTGTATGTGAATCTTACTTTCTGGTTGTAGAAATGTCAGCTGGAAGAATGAAGTGCTTTAGAGAGGCAAGGTATATTTGCATGTTTATCCAAAATTCTTTTCTGAAACAGATTAAGGTTCTACCTTCATTAACTTTCCCCACCACTTGATTCTAAGATTTGGCTCATGTAATAAAGGTTGTTTATTGAGAATGAACAAATCTCTTTGGATAGTCCAACCAGCTTTTTTCTTTAGATTCTAATTCATTAGCTGGGCCTCTGATTAAGGACTATGTTGAAAATAACTGCTGTCTTTCTTTTCTTGTTCTTGCTGATGGGAATGCCACTTAGGCAATGTTAAAGTCCTTTCTACTGGAGGGCTCTCAGCAGCCTGTTTTTGGTTGGTGTAACCACACAAGATATCCCAGGGTAGCCACATTGGGTTCATTATATATCTTTGTCAGATGTTACTGCTGAGAATCTGACAGCAAGAGTGAGAAACCCAGCCGTTCCTACTTCTTAGTATCTTTCAGGATGTTGGTCATTTTGTATTCTCACCTTACTTCCATTATCCGTGAACTTTCTTACAGCTATTGACAAAAACTAATGGGGAGCAAGCATACAAGTGAGATTATACGTGAATTGTGCTGTTGAAAACACTGCAGCACATATCTTTTAATCTTGTCATTCACTGCCCTGACTAGATATTAACCAGTGAAAGTCATGTGTTGACACTGACATGAATTACCAGATGTAACCAGTCGGTGCTGCTGGAGCATACCTTGGGCACTGTTAGGAGCAATAAGGTGGGTCACCCAGAGACTGATCGTTGAGGAGAAGAAGACAAGAGCAGAAGGCAGGTAGCATTAGAAACCTTTGATGAACATAGACCCTGTAATGAGCATGACCCTTATATAAATGATCATGTTGGTTATGGTGCTGTTCTACCTTTTCTGGTGATCTCCCTTTAAAAAGTTTTACCTTTTTATCATAGAAACCCCATGCTGGATTTGTATCCCCATTATTCAGGTACCCATTCATTCTGTGTGTTTCACTTCAAAATGAATGGATTGATCCTCTCCTCATGCACTGGATACATACATATCTTGGGAAATCTATTGCCTTTGTGTGCAGACAGGTTATCTTGATTCTTCACAAAATTCATGTCCGTATGTCTGAGGATAAATCTTACTGCTTTTTTGCACATTTAGGTTCCAGTAAATCTCTCAAATGCAAGCCCTGTCTTACACTGCTGTAGCGCAGCTACTTGGGGGATTTGCATGGATATGGGGCAAAAATTCCCTTCTATGCTGGAGCTCCCAACATTGCCAGAACCGATGGAGCTGGACCCTTGTTAGCAATGGTGTAGACAGGGCTTTGTGTCTTAAAGTCAAGTTACTCCTTTGCAGCTTCTTCCCAGGTTTTATTTCTGTTTATATGAAATTAGTGGTTGATATTAATAGTTCAGTTCAGGTCAAATGATGTGTAGCCTGTCTTGATGCTACAGCTTTGCAATGTCTGTGTGGCTGGTGTAAAACAGGATTTCATAAAATAAACATGGAAGTGGATTGCCGGAAATATTAAGTCAGTTAATAAATACTGATGAGACATGATGGGTGAGGTCATATCTTTTATTGGACCAACTTCTTTTGGTGAGAGAGAAGCTTTTGAGCTTACCCAGAGCTTTTCTTCAGGTCTGGGAAATGTACTCATGCCATATCGAAGTACAGGTGGAACAGATTGTTTAGCATAAGCCATAAATCCAATGTCTCTATTGAGTCCATGTCTTTTAGTATCTAGCAAAGTTATGAATTTAAGCTCCCAGGCTCATCTTTTGCAGGTGTCGTGCAGGTTTCCGTTGAGGCTGAGGACTGATGTCAGCTATAGAGTGATCGCTTTGTCAAAAGTGTTCACCCACAAATGATGTGGTGTTTTTATCTTCTATTAATTTTTTTGTGAGTTAATCAAGAGCGTAGTAGCAGTGGAGGTATGACTACAGGTTTTACATGTGTTGTTTTGGCAAGATCTGGTGCTGCTTTGAGTTGGTGGGTTCTGGTCTCTGGGGCGTTTGCTTCTGATAACGAGCTTGGAGAGTATGGAGGGTTGTTTGAAAACCAGAAGAGTCTTCATCCTCAAAGGAAACCCGCATAATACCTTCAAAAGATGATCCTGTGAGCTTAAATTCATGACTTGGCTAGATACTAAAAATCATGGACTGAATAGAGACACTGGATTTATTGCTTATTACAACAATCTATAACTTAACCTCTCCCCCCCCCCCGCCCCAGCTTTTCCCCTCCTCCTATGGCTGGGAGGTAATGTTCATGGGTCACTTCACCTTGAGTGGTGACTTGAAATATGTTAACTACTTATGCTAACCAATCTGTTCCGCTTTACATTTAGCTATGACAATGAGAGTGACGCTATACTAGAAGCATGGCGTCAGCGGAGCTGCACCGCTGTAGAGCGTCTGGTGAAAACGCTCTGCGCCGACGGGGGAGAGCTCTTGCATCGGCATAATAAATCCACCTCCACGAAAGGCGGTAGTTATGTCGGCATGATAGTGCTATCCGTACTGGTGCTTAGGTCGGTGTGACTCATTCACACCCCTGAATGACACAAATTATTCTTGCATGGTGTCAAGTATCAGGAGGTAGTAGTGTTAGTCTATATCCACAAAAACAACAAGGAGTCCGGTGGCCACTGGACTCCTTGTTGTTTTTCTAAATTATTCTGAAGCAAGTGGGAGTGTAGCGTAGACATGGCCTGAGTATATTTCCCAGACCTGAAGAAAAGCTCCGTGTAAGCTCGAAGCTTCTCTCTCTCCAACAGAAGTTGGTCCAATAAAAGATATTGCCTCACCCACCTTGTCTCTCTAATATCCTGGGACCAACATGGCTACACCAATGCATACATTAAATATTGCTGTTGCTCAGTCATGAAAGGGGATGGTTTGAATTTACAAGTTACGTTTGTTTCAATTTTTCATTATATATGTTGTCAGCATTATGCCTCTCGTTTAAGCTACTGGTAATTAATTTGTCATTTTCTCTTATTAGCGGCTATGGTGGACGGTCATTAAGAGAAGGAATTACTCATCTTACTTTGTGCTGAGTGGTGATGTTCTGTCAGAAAAAATTAATTGGGGAACAATTGTGGAGCCATCTGCAGTCTTCGCAGTCCCATAGTGTTTAATCCCTTTCCATCTACATGTCTGAGCAACGAGTCTTTGGGGAAAAAAGAAAGAAATTGCCAGAATGTCTGTGACTGATGTTCCTTTTGTTTCATGCATTCATTGCTTAGTATCGCTGTAAGGTTCAACAGTACCAGTGTTACTTAAGGCAAGAACGATGCTGGCTTTGTTATGTGTGAGTTTGGTGTGACAGAAATGATTGAGGGCAGATTTGCTAACAGGAGTTAGGGAGAATGCAGACTTTTAATGACCATACTAGGCTTTTAAACAGCTCTTCATATTTTTCACTGCTTTCTTTTTCCAGTTTGCACATCCCTGCGTTGATTTCTCTGTGGCTCTCCCATTTTATATGAAAATGGAACTAGCACTGGGGTCCCTGTCTAGGCTGCCCCTTTCTTGGGAACATGGTGCTGTAGCAGTAATGGTTCACCATGGGCTGGGGCTTGTAACAAAACACGAGAAGCAGAGCACAATAATCTTTGGGGAAAGTGCAACTCCTGGGGAACACTTAATATGAACAGTATTTTATAGCACGGCAAAAGCCAGAAACAAATCTTAAGAACTAGTTACTGTCAATTTAAAGTCATCTTTGGACAGTTTGGGTATGTCCATCAGTAGTGAGTCAAACTGAGGCTATGTCTACACTACCGCGGGCTCGATGCTCCAGTGATCGATGCACCAGGGGTCGATTTAGTGGGTCTAGTGAAGACCCACTAAATTGGCGGCAGAGCGCTCTCCAGTCGACCGTGGTACTCCACCAGGAACAAGAGGAGTAAGGTAAGACTCTCCTGTCGACCCAGCGTGGGGTAGATCCCGTAATAAGTCAACCTAAGCTACATCGACTCCAGCTACGTTATTCACGGTGCTGGAGTTGCGTAACTCAGGTTGATGTGCCCTGGTAGTGTAGACCTAGCCTGAGACAAGTGTGAGCAAGGACCAGAAAGGCAGAGCTTCAGATTAAAGGCAAAGAGATGGAACTCTCTTTTCTTGCTCTGTGTGTGCATTAAACAGGTACTTGCCTTAATAAGCCCCGCTGTCTAATGGCTTGTGTTGAATTTGGGCCGCAGGGAGACAAATGGTGGCAGCTGTTCCTGTTTTTCTTTCCAAGTGCACAGACACTGATTCTTTTGTGTCCAGCCCTGAATTTTATGATCCTCTGGGTTGATCCATTAACCCAGTGTTGTTGTTTTTCTGAGGAGGTGAGTTTCTTTCTGTGAAATGAGACCCTGATACAGACCACTTCTTTAGCAATTAAAAGCTTTTAAACTGTACAGTTGATGACCTGTGTATTGAATAAATCCTTTGCCCTTCAGATTCAAATAGCATTAATGTACTGCGCATCATAAGACAGGTTCTCTGCTTTTATCTCACTGAACGTGGGCTTCTCAGAAAGCATCCATTAAAATGATGGCTAAATTGAGACATTTGTTCTCCCTGCGTATAGATTCACTGCAAGAGTTGCATATCCTTCTAGTTGCACTGCAAGTGATCACCCTCGCCCTCTTGTGTCCAATCGTTTCTGTATATGCTGTGGTTACTGCAACAGAGTTGCATGAGCGGCTGTATGTACAGGCATTTGTCCTTGGGATAGTAATAAGGAAAGGAGCAATGGAGGGGTAGCTTCTTCCTTTAGCCGGATTCCAAATACCCATGGACATCAGGAGTCACTTGCTTTATTTCTTCCATCTGTTGCACAGATGTGTGGAAAACAGAAGCACCTTTTTAAATCTAATTTTATGCCCCAAGAAGTTATTTAGTGAAACAATGTTATTTGTTCAGTATATTCATTTAACAGGTTAACATCCTATAGAAGCTATTTTTGCAGTTGCCACGACGTTTATTTTAGGTAAGAACCAGTATTGTCCTCTGCTTAGAGCAGAGGGGGGAGTCAGAGACCCAGATTCTAAACCTGATTCTGCACTGGCTTGCAGTGTGACCTCTGTGTTTCTTTCCCCATCTATCAAATGGTGACTCAGGCCATGTCTGTGCTACAGTGGCACGGTGACACCACCATAACTATGCCACTATAGCACCGTACTGTAGACATTTCCTACAGCAACAGAAGGATTTTTCTTTCCCCTGTTGCTGTAGGTAATCTACCTCTCCGGCACCTACACTGCGGGTTAGGTCGGCTTAGCTGCATGCTCAGGGGTGTGAACTTCTCACATCCCTGAGTGCTGTAACTATGTTGACCCAACTTTTAAGTGTAGACTAGACCTAATTATATTTCTCTCTCAGTATATGCTTAACTACTGTTTGTTTATAAAGTACCCTGAAATCCTCTGAGGAAAACTGGTAGAGAAGCACAAGTCTTTTTTTTCCCTCTGGGTATTTTTGCAAAGCATATTGCTTGTTCTAAGGATTAAAAGTTGTGCACCACTTTCCAGTTCTTGTGACATGGTAGGCTTTGCACTGATTCATTTTTTTTTCTCCTTGTAGGCAGAGAATTCGGTTCCACCCAGATAACACTTCCACAAAGTTGCACCCTTCTGATTCCAGTCCTTGCACTGACTTCTTGTGTCCTTGTTGTTTCACTAGGGTTGAATACTGAAGGAATCTATCGTGTGAGTGGAAACAAGTCTGAAATGGAGAGTCTGCAGAGACAGTTTGATCAAGGTAATGTCTGTTCCTATTGGGCAAAGGGGTTAGGATGTGACAGTAGTATAGGAAATAATTTTTTTAATTTACTTAGGATCATCTAGTCTAGTCCAGATCAAAGTGATTTGTTTTTGTGCAATCTGTTTTGATTCCAGGTGCGGGCCTCTGTAATCACCTTTTAAACTATTACTGGTATTCAGACTGAAAGCTGAGAAGTCTGAATGTGACCATGAGATTAATTGAGATTAGTTGTAGTGGGCACAGCTTTCTTTAATATTTGTTCATTGACTGATTGAGAATTTGCTCTAATTTCTCAAATCTGACCAATCAGATTGTGCTAATGAGCCAAATTATCAGCCAGTACTGCTGTAAGGGTGGTTGGGCTGTGTTGGGACTCTGTTCTTTGCAAAATATTTAGGCTATGTCTTCTCTGTTGAAATAATCAGGATCCTATGTGTGCTGTGCTTCCCCAGCTGTAGAATTTGCAACACAGTCCACCCCTTAAAGCAGACTTGTGCTCTAGAATAAAAGAGATGGTGGTACTCGAGACTACAAGGGCTAGAGATGGTGTCCCTAACCCCTGTTTGCCAGAAGCGACAGATCACTTGATGATCACCTGTTCTGTTCATTCCCTCTGTTCATTCCCTCTGAAGCACCTGGCATTGGCCACTATCGGAAGACCTTTGTTCTGACCCAGTATGGCCATTCTTATGTTTTATTTCATTTTTTAAAAAGATGTTTCTAGACCTTGTGGATGTGAAAATAACTTTAAAAATGTGAAACAAGTGTGAATCAATGCAAGGTTTTATTTTCTGGCTTTGCAAACTGGCCTTGTCTAGTCTGCAGGTAAAAGGTGTATTTTAAATTGTGTCTGCTAACATGATTTGAAATACCATTTTGTACCCAGTGTAGAAATAGTTTTAATGCTGTTAACACCCTAGAGTTAATTAGGTACCAGCTGACATGGTTTTAAAGGTATTAAACTATATCTAGGCTATGTGGTAAGTGATCTCAAACTCTAATAATTAATTTAGTTTTAAAAACACTTTTTCATAGAGTACAATCTGGAACTGGAATAACCAATCTGTTTTAATTCACACCTTCATTTATTTTGACTTGAGTCTGTGGGTGCATACTTCTTTTGGATTTATCAAAATAGAACATTTTTAATCTGAAATAAATGGGTCCACATGCAGATTTGCACCAAAATAGATGAGGGTGTGAGTTCAAAGAGATTGATATTTTGATTCCAGGTTGTGTAAACAAATTTATAATCTAGACAAGACCTCAGAGGTGTGAGCTGCTCCATTATCTTAATGGGGTTAACTCTGAAACACAAAACAAAATAATTTTAAACTACAGTTTCACTGCTTGAGGCTGATAATTTTAGTAGAAACATCCAGCTGTTGTATTTAGTTCACAATCCCAAACTGTGTCCCATGTCTTCCCAGATTCCAGAAGCCCCACCTGTTGTTTACCCAACTCCCATCGGTCCCAGACACCTATTGCCATCCAGTTTTGTATTGTCAATGCACAAATTTTCAGCACATTCAACACTTAAATTTATTTTATGTTGTATCAACAGTTGATAATCAAAACAAATACCATGGTGACTAGCATACTGATTGTTTGTGTTCATATTTAACTAAATGTCCATGTTTAAATTTAGATGGGGGTGCCAGAGTACCGCACAGACATTAGGTCCTTGAAAATAATCATATTTAATCATGGTGTTGTGCACTTTAGACCGTGTAAAGTAACCTGTTATAAGGCTTCTAGATTCCTAGGCTAAAGCATGATTCTTTAAAGGATTCACACAACTTAAGAACTGGGCAGGTTAGAAAATGAGTTAAATTAGTTTAAGGTACCCTGAGCCTCTTGCCAGTTTTTGTTCTGTTACAATTTTCCCCCCCCCCCCCTTTTTTTTTTTCCCCCTCTCTCTTCTGTTGCTATGTGGAAAATCCACTGATAGTGGGAAACTAACTGCAGGGGAAACAGTGAAACTGAATAGAAGCAATGTGCTGTCAAATGCGCCAAGTAAGCAAAGTGAAAACACAATGAGAAATATCTTTTCTCTAATCTTTCAATTACAGTAATCATAGGTATTACTTGGAACAATTGTAGGGGAAAGGATGTCAGTAATATGAGTTTTAAGTTCGCTATGTCCCTTCAAACAGAGCAAGTCTTTTCTGATGACACAAGTGAGGTGAAAACGTGTTATAACATGTTTGGGTGACAACCAAATTTAACTGCAGCTATTTTTGTAGCATGGGCAGAACTGATATTCGTGACCTTGCAATTCCTGCCTTGGTTTTTAAATTCCTGGCATCACAATATGTACCATAACGCTTGCAAATAGGATTTTCTGGCTCTGGGACATCAAAAGCTTGTACGTTTGGCAGTTTTTGTGTGTCTTTGTTGCTCCTGGCCTCTGTAGACCATCTTATCTGACACTTTCCCTTTGCCCTTATCTAAGTCTCTCCCTTTCCTTCCACACTGTTCTGTGAGTGGTTCAGTTGTTTGTAATTAATGTATTCACATGAGGTTTTGCCACTTTGTGTAGGAGTTCTTGTTTGACATGTTCCTTCAATAAAGTGTTTAAGAGATTTATTTAGTGCAGATAAATGAAACTACTAATTCCCGTGTACCAGTGTTTAAACTTCCAGTGTTTTTGTAACTCCTAATGTTTTGTTCTTCCAGGGCCCTCACTGACCATTGGGATTTTGATTATTTCCTGGTCTGAAAAAGCAAATTTAGGACTTTAAACATGATAAAGTGACTTAAAACTGAATAAATGTAGCTCTAGTCATATGAAAAGTTTAGGGATTCAAACTAGCTTTACGATGATGTCTACTATAGGGTGACATGATAGAGCAAAACTCTTATAATATCATTTTACGTGATTTTTAACATTTTAAAGGTGCCTACAGACATTAACTGCAATGATGCCACATTTGAGTTTCTTCATCAGTAGCTGCTTTGGGGGAGGGATCTGTAAGAAGATAGATAAATTAGCAGAAAAGTATTTACAAACTGCAGGTGGCTTTGAAAAATAGGACAAGGCAGGAATATTAGTAATCTCATTAGCCAGATCCAAAAGGTTCATGGCAGGCAGTATTACCTACTGGGTAGGGTAAGAATGGAAGTCAGGACTCCTTTATCCCTTTTCTGGACCTGTCAAATTAACTGCCCTCTCAGAGCTTCTGTTTAGCAATCAGTCAAATGGGCGTCATCTTACAGGATTGGAGTTTCGCACAAGACCGAGGGATGGTTACTCTGTGTTCTGTGCAAGACGTGTTTTTTAGCTGTTTGTCACATAGAGAAAGTGCTGAATGTAGAGGGCCTAAGTCTCATTTGTAGCCCGCCAAGTGATTTCTATCTCTTCCCTGTCAGGATCTCATGCGTGTCATTTGCTTCACTGCAGCAGCTGCATGTCTTGTGTTTGGTGAGTTTTAACTGTTAAATGCTTTCATTGTAGATCACAATCTAGACCTGGCAGAGAAGGACTTTACAGTGAATACTGTGGCTGGTGCCATGAAAAGCTTCTTCTCAGAACTACCCGATCCTCTGGTACCGTACAATATGCAGATTGAACTGGTGGAGGCCCACAGTGAGTATGCACAAGGCAATGGGTGACACCATTGTTTCAGAGCATAAAGAATCCAAATTCTTCTGTCCATCTGGCATTATAGGAAACTGCTTTCTCCTGTCTGAAATACATCAACATAGTGGCAGAGCACGTTGTGCTGGCAGTGCCTTGGCTTTAATTGCAAATTTCCTAGCTTTAATTGACTTAGTCCGTATTGTGTGTTGTCATCATGACAACAGTAATAACTGTCTCCGCTTGTAGAGCTTAGAGCAAGAACTGAGCTGAGACATTTGTGGTGCTTTCCTAATCATACCGTTCTATCCTCTGCCTATAACATCACGTTCTTTAGGACGTGGATTGCGAGACACAAATGCAGGACTTGGGTGCGTCTGGAAATTTGCTTGTTCCAATATATTGCCCTGGGATGCAATGGGTCCTGAAGTCAGCGTTGTTTGGGCAGGTATAAATCCAAAATTGCAGCCAGTTTCCTTGCACCTCAGTGGGGTGAATCCTTAATCTCTCGGTTTGGAGTTTAGCCCTTGCACAAGTTTTTCCTTCCCTTTATTTCTTTTTCTAGCTGCTCGGCGGGGGCATTGACCCACTGCTTTCACATGCCAAAAAGGCAGCTGCTACCTCTTAGGGCTGAGCAAGGCTTTCAGTCTAGCTGCTCGGTCAGTACGTGATCTCTATCAGCAGCCAAGCCCTGATCTAGCCAAAGTAGTCTTCTCACAGCAGAACCTAGGCTGCCACAATGAATACATTATAGTGAGTGGTATCTCCTTATGTGCCCGGCCTGCCACCCAACCCAGTGACTCTATATCTAGTTGCCCTGTATGAGCTGGGTCCGATGATACGCACTCCTACAGGATGGTTCTTGACAGTCAGTTGGGTCTCTGGAGCATGCTGCTGTTTGCCACAAATAGAGGGAGACCGTGTAATACACAGCACTGCCTGTTAATGTCTCAGTGTTCCATAGAAGGCTTTTCTTCCTGGATCAGCTGGAGTTTATAAATGCTTTCAATGCTGAACTTGGGTGGGCTGAAAGTTTCCGAGAATGGGTTAATGTCAGGGAAGAGAACTCCATCGCCAGTGGTTTGAGGGCATCTAATGTTAGCAGTAGACATCATGCTGAGGAAAGGATTAAAGACCCAGTGAGTCTGTCCCCACACACACACAGTAGTTGCTTCCTTCAGTACACTTCTTTTCCTCCTCCCCTATCCTTAAGATAAAGTTGTGTGGGGCTAACGTGACCAGTGCCCTTAGAGAAAGAGCCTTTGGATTAATGCATATTAATTAGGCTAGGAAAGCCATGGATTCAGCTGGAAAAATGGCTCTCTTGGCAGTTATGTTTAGGGGTTCACAGCCTGCTGGAAGCAAATAGGTTTGTTAGTGATAGCCTTGCCATGGTGCCATCTAGAGGTGGAAAAGATAAAGGCATGCTAAAAATTCCATTGTGTGAGAAAATTGCTGACACAGCATCTTTTGTTTGCATTTCTTTTTTTTGACTTAAGAAATCTTGGCAAGAAAAATCAAGTAATTCTAGTGCAGCAGCCTTTCTAAAACACGCATATCATCCCAGTTGATTCTGCTGTGAAGACAGCACGTTAAAACAGTGAGAGCCTGGTGTGGATTTAATTTCCCTTTTCATTAAGTGTCCTTGTTGCTACTGCCCTTTCGCGGATATTCACAGCATCTTTAAGTGTGGTAGAGGCACAGCCCTGCGCATTTTAACTTGTGGAACATCTACCCAAGGGCTAAGCGGAGCAATGAAATGAGGCCTGCAAGACAAACCTACACATGCAAGCAGGAATTTAGATGTACAATTCAATGGCGGGGGAAATGCAAATAAAATATTAAGGCTGAGAATTTAAATGAATAACACAGATTCTCGTTAACTCAGTTCCCTTCTGCATATTTCATATTTATTTTAATTACAATCTCCATATCCAGGCACCTGACAGTATTAATGGATTATCCTGATAGTTCCCGGGAAGGGTAGAGGACTTTTGTTACCTGGTACTGCTGAATCACTTTTAACAGCAGTGGGATACTTTTGTTCCAAAACCTCAGTACACAGACAGCCACCGCTGGAATGGTAAATACATAACCAGAACAATGTTTGACATGCCTCTTTGGCTTCAAGGAAGGCGCCAGGTACATCCAAAAGTTACCCTGGGCTTGATGGGGGAGTCCAGGGAACACCATTGTCAGTTCAGTGTAGTGGAAGATCATATTTTCCTTCCATTTAATTCTTTCTGAAAGAGACTTTTTTAGCGAAGGCCGATGGTTTGGAGAGACGTCTCCAAATCACCAAGAGTTTGTGTACATGCAGAGTAGCACTGGTTTTACAGGTGTGATTCTAAAGCAATTTCATTAAACTGGTGCAAAAGGTGTGGACATGTTTATTTCAGTTTAAGCCTCTCTTCACCAACCTTTGCTCCCGAGGACCAGTTCTTTCCCTCTGCCAGCCTAATGCTCAGCTACTGCCCATTCTGGTTTCATTGGTTTTCAACCAACCTGCTTTCCAATAGTGGTTCCCAGTCCCACAAAGGTTGGCTGGGTTGAAATCATATGCTAGAGATCAGGGACAGTTACGGGCAATGAGGAGCACAACTTGCTTCTCTCTAGAGTCCTGCCTGTCTCCTTGCTGCAGGGACTAGTACTAGTGCCCCTAACCCTCCCTTAAAGCCAGCCAGTTCCTAGGTAAGCTATCCATCTGGGAACTAACCAGGTTCAAAGAGTTAGGCCACATCATCTGGCTCATTGTTAGGTGCCTCTGCTCTTCAGCACCAGAGCAGGATCTTCTGAAACAGGTGGAAAAGACTGATGATTTGTAGCAGCAATGGGTTATTGCTCATATCTGAAACATCAGGTTGATTGTAGAGGATGAGGTTATACCTAGAGTGGGATAAATGTGGGTCATCTTCCTGTAAATCCTCTCTTCCCCTTGATTGGGTTGTATAATGGCGAGGGGTGTATAAGGGGAGGAAGACTCATAGATTCTAAGACTGGAAGGGATCTTGAGAGGTCATCGAGTCCAGTCCCCTGCTCTCATGGCAGGACCAAATAATGTCTAGACCATCTCTGATAGACATTTATCTAACCTACTCTTAAATATCTCCAGAGATGGAGATTCCACAACCTCCCTAGGCAATTTATGCCAGTGAATTTATTCTCCTTTATTCTGGAGAGCTGCATGTACTTTATGGATGATAGAATATGGTGGAGGTACCAATCTCCGCCCTGTCCTTGAAGGAGAGAGAGAGCGCTGGAGACCTGTTGTTCAGGATGCTCAGGAGCAGGATAGGGAAGTATATAGTACCAATGCTGCTTCATAATTTTCCCTCCCCACCTCAGAATGAGGGCCTAGAGCCAGTAGGGTACAAGGCCAGATCTTGATACCTTCAAAAGATGGAGTTCGTTGCCTTGTTGTCAGCCTCCAGGCTTATTCCAACTTGCAGCACCCTCCCCTCCCTACTGGCCTCTCTGGGCATGTCTAAGTTAGACACACAGAGCAGCCTTCTGTATCAAACTATGGTCTGATGTGCAGGAGGAGACTTACTCAGATGTAACAAGGAATTCTCTTCTTATGTGTGCTGGATATCAAAAATACCAGCCTGGTGCTCCAGCTTTCATCCCTCTTCATCCAGTGTTGGGATGCCAGTCTTATCTGATTGTGCCCAGTGTTTGTCTTTGATAATGCTTTACTCGAAGGTACATACGCAGCTCTATTGGACTGCTTTTCTAGGCCATGTACTGGATGGAAAAGGAAGATACGAGTGTGGTAATTATGTTCCCCAAAGGCAATATAGCAGTACACCAAGGATGATGTGTTCTTTGTAGGGAAGACTTATTAATTGAGCTATGAATCTGCTCACTCACTGTTGCACCCTGGAGGTCATGCAACCAAGTAGGATGTAGCACTTCTCCGTATGCGGCGATTTGTGCGTTTAAAGGGTGAATCTATCCTACACCACCTGTGGCACAACAGTTAAGTGCATGTGGCTTTAGGGTTAGCTGCTGATGGTAAACTTTTGGATTGAACAGTAGGATGACACTTGTCTGAACAGATTCCCTGAGGTGCTTGGCTCCTCTTTGGAGAAGACCCAGTGGGATTCACATCCATATGTTTGAGCAGGCTCTCTTTGCTGCTGGCGGCCTTTGAGTTGTATTTAATCAGCTCATCAAAGGCTCATGAGCATTTCACTTCCTCAGAAATTTCTGATTCTCATCGTTTTTTTCTTTTGACAGAAATTAATGACCGAGAGCAGAAGCTACATGCGCTCAAAGAGGTGCTGAAGAAATTTCCCAAGGAGAACTATGAGGTCTTCAAATATGTCATCTTTCATTTGAACAAGTATGTACAAGATCTCTTACTTCTGTCTGACCATGGATGGCGGTTGGATACATAGACTGTCCCCTTTATTCCATGAACAGCTTCTTAACATAAGCTGTGTACAAAGCATTGGAACAATATTAAGCTAATTTTGACTTATTTAGCAGCTGTAATAGAGTAGGGAAGCAGCCTGGAGTGAATTTGTTCCTTGGCAGTTGTCCCAATTAGGCGGGCATGTCATTTATCGGGGGCTAATTAAGTTCCATAAACGTTGCTACATCAGAATTAGCAGAATTCTATGGGGAAAACCTACATTAGACCCACATCTCTCCAACTCCATTAGTTTCTGCTTAGGATGTCACTTGCTTCTGGAGGTGTAAGGTCACTTCTGGTGCTGCAGAGTTTAGAAGTCAGCAGGGAGCCTGCATTCATCGTTCTGCACGGCCCGTGGGAGGGAAGCGGAAGAGCTCTCCCAGAAGGCACATGATAGCTTGGGTGTGGTTTTGAGCATGGTTTCCTAGTCCACCGGAATTTGGATAATGCTGTCAAGGGGACGAGTTGGATGCCAACTGATTACTCCCTGTACCCTTCACGTCCTAGATATGTGAGCGTTCTTCCTGTTGTGAACAGACTGTGCTCACGGCCTCTCTCTGTTGTCTGTTGCAGGGTCAGTCACAACAACAGAGTGAATCTGATGACGAGCGAGAACCTCTCCATCTGCTTCTGGCCCACCTTGATGAGACCTGACTTCAGCACTATGGACGCTCTCACTGCAACTCGCACCTATCAGACAATCATTGAACTCTTCATCCAGCAGTGCCCCTTCTTTTTCTACAATCGACCAATTATCGAGCCCCCCAGTGCTACACCCAGTTCTCCGTCAGCGATTCCTGCCAGCACACCTGTCTTATCCAGCACACCTGTGATGACTCAGCCGTCCCCACCACAGACTCCTCCTCCATCACCACAGTCTCCTCTCCAGCCTCTTCTCCCACCCCAGCTTCAAGCGGAGCAGCACACACTGTGAACTGGTGTGGGAGAAAGGAGGTTTGGTCTTTTCTCACACAGCGTGGAGATTGGAAAGAAAACCCAGGGTTCTGTTGTCCCCCTCTCTCTACCATCCTGTTGCAAGCTACAGCTGTGTTGGCAGTCTGAGAAAGCAGGAACAAGTTGGGGCATTGGGTGCACATTTTGAGCGTTCCAGACTGGTGCCTGGGACTGGGTTGAAGAGGACATTGGACCTTTCTCTTGTTTGTGGGGGTTGGGGGGGGGCACTTTTGAGTACTGAATCTGTTCAAGTGTGATTGGTTCTGATCCAAGCCAACCTACGTTCATGACAACACTACCGAGTTCAATCTAGGGCTCTGAGATCTATTGCTTCTGTCCACTTGGCTGCTTGTACAGAACATGTCCTTTGACTGGCTCTTCGCAGCACCCTCAGCCTGTGCATGGGAAAGATCCTGCCAGAGCCGCAGAAACACCCAAACACGTTCCGCAGGATATGGTTGAGGCTCATCAAACACTAAAAAAAAAAAAAAAAAGACACTAATCATGGGGACCATAACTCAGAGCAATCTCACTGCTAGCAGATCAGCGTAGCTACTCCGAAAGCTGCATCGCCACAGGTCTGGACCCGGTATCTCTCTAACAAGTACCGCTTTGTGTGTGCACAAAGCTAGAATGTAACTTTCTCTGACTTAACTGATGACCAGGGTGGGAAGTGAGAGGAATCTCCCTTCAGAACAAAGGAACACTGGAAAACTAACATGTTCCCACCATCCACTGGTTTTAATCAAGAGATGAGAGACGTGGCACAGACGATGGCCCCTTTTCCTTGGAAGCAGAACTACTGTGCAGCAGGTTCCTTAGGAGAGTTCAGGCTTGTTGGGCTGCCCTTGATTTGGCTTAGCCTTGCCTTTTCCGTGACAAATCACTACATCTCTCTCACCCTGGTAGAATTTGGCATTAGCACTTACAGGACGAGAGGTTTGGAAACACAGTAGATGTTTACTATCAGACAAGCTGGATTTTGATTCCTTTAAAACGCTATTGTTACTGAAACACTTCTGTTAAACTGTGTATGGGGAGGGTGGTGGGCAGGTGGTGGGACTAGAACACTTTTTTCTTTTGTCGGTGGAAAGGTTTTTCAGTCCAGCACTTATTGTGCAATGAGGTTGTGAGGGAAGCGTGTGTCTGCAGTGTGTCACAGGGCTCTGAAGGCACGGACAGTATTGCAGCTTACTTGTCCATGGCAGGGACTGCGGTAGTAAGGGTAGTAGCCCTCAATTGGGTGGCTGCTGAAGCCTCTGTAAACCTTGAGGACATTCTGGCTTTGTGGGTAAGACTCGGTGCAAGTATCCCCGCTAAACGGGGAAGGTGGAGTACGTTACTCAAGGCTCTGATTTTGTTTGCTTAAAAAAAATTGTAGCCAACCTGATGGCATCGTGGGAGAGGGACCCACCTTCCAGGCCCTCTTTGTATCTCCAGCTGGTAGAAGTTAGGTGACACACTTTGGCTTTTTGACAAAGGGTGGTGGCCGCTCACTGCATTCTCACCTGCTGCTGGTTGATACCACAAAATTAGCAAGAAAGGTAGGGAGTGAATGTTGAAGGGGAGTGGGTGGAAAGAAAGCTGTGCATGAGTAAAAAGGATGGTAGGTTCTCAAGGCTCCATTTTGGACTGGCCTTCAGGATCCGTACTTGGATCCCTGGTATGGTGCCACCACAGAAGAGCGTGTGCAAGTTTAACTAGTGCTACGTGACATGCAAAGTGCTAATTTGGCACCTGAACTGCTGTACCTGCTGTCCTCTCACTCACCTCCATTTGCTTGTGATGTGTGTGTGTGTGTGTGTGTGTGTGTGTGTGTGTGTGGTCCAGTCCTGCCCACAGCCCTGCCATCCTGTCCCCGGCCCCTCTAGACTGTCTTGCGCGCATGTCACCTTCCTCCTCCCTCTCTCCCCACACGTAAGCTGCTGTGTGTGCGAATCACGTCTTAAACCTGTGTTGTCTCCCCATCTCCTCTTTGTGTGTGGCCTCCCTATCCTCAGTAACATAGGGCAGTTTTTAACTGGAGTTTCTATGGTACCAATGGGAGAAATCCCTACAAAGACCCTCCTGTGTCTCCTCGCACTTTAATATGGGATCTGTGATTTATCACTAGTTTTTATCTTTCAAGGATGTTTGAGTCCCTATATCTAGGCAGTTTAAAAAAAATTAAAAACAAAAATGGCCCCAAAGCACGCCCTGCCCTCCTTACGCCCTTCGGCACGCAGAGCCAGCTCTCAATGAACTGAATCCCTCCTATAAATAAGCTGGGTTATTTATGTACTGACAAAACTGCATTTAAAGTTATACCTATGACAGAATAATGTGCTTGAAAGTACTTCTTATAGCATTCCTCCGAGTTTTATATTCTCATGCTTTAAAACAAAAGCTTTTATGTAAATATTGGATGATGTTTTTTTAGAACTTAAACCCCCTCCCTCCCCACAAAAGCCCTTAGGTTGTGCATGTGTGATGCTAACGTTCTGAGTGGAGAAGGAGAGTTGAAGCCCAAGGTTGATTCCTTTCAAACCTTTCACCATAAAATAAGGACCCATCTGTGCTCCATTGGACTTTCTTGCTTCTCTGTAGGCAGTGAGGATGGGAAAGGGTTTTTTTGGTGTTCTTCCTTTGGATTCTTTGGGGTCATTTTGCATTGTGTAAAAAGGTTTGTTTCCGTGCCTTTCTTATAGGTCTGATGTGCTAAACTTCTCTCTAGACAGCTCTTTGGTACCTCTTTCCAAAACCTGCTCAGAACAGAGCCATCCTGTCTGAGGATGTTGGGAGGACGGGACCTCTTCCTTCACACAAAAAAACAAAAACAAAATCCCATTCCCTGCAGAGCAGTAGTGCATTCTTCCCCCGAGGCACTGATCAGTTCCTGTTGTTCTGCCTCAGAACTAAAGCAATCAGTCTCAAGAACTCCCATCCTGGATTCCTCTACTGTGCAGAGGCTGGTTCTGCCCAGTTACCCATCTGTGGCCTTGAGATTTTGTCCTCAATTTGTGTATATTGCTGACTGAAGCAGCGAGGCATGGCGCATAGGGAGTGGGGTGTGTAGGAAGGGCGCAGCCATTGTAATTGTACTGATCTAGTCTGAGGTTCTAGATGCAGTAGGGGAGCCTGCTTTTGCCCATAGGATGGAAATAATGTACCTCATTTTAAAAAACAAGAACACTGCTGATTGATTTCCTACGGGATTTGCTCACTAATTCTGTTCTACCCTGAAAGACCCTGGAGATGCCTGCTGTGAAGATAGACTAGCAGGCCCATCCTAAGGGAAAGAGGTGTATGTTACAGAACGTACTGTCTCCAATCAGCTGGCACATACCTGGTTGCAAAGCACCTGATTGGTTGCTCCTCACTGACAGGCGTTAACCGTCTGTCCCTCCCTGAGCAGTAACGTTCTGCCCATACCTCAAACACTAAGTTTTTCACATACCTTTCATGCCACCTGTGCTTTACAAATGGTCAAGACTTTTCTGTGTTCTGGGGAATGTGGTTTTTCTGTACAGTGGAGTGACGGTTCTAGAGCAGACAAGAAGTGCATGTTTGGTTTCATCATGCATGTGGTACTCCTGGGGGAATTCTGCGCCAAAAAATTAAAAATTATGCTCACAATACTTTAAAATTCTGCATATTTTATTTGTTGAAATAACATAATCACATCAGTTTCAATAATTTTAGTAATTTATTTCAAAATACCTATCAGCAGGTGTGTCTCTAACAATACAGATAACAGAAAGATTGAGGAAATGTTTTTTGACAAATTGATTTCTTACTAGACATATAACTACAGACCGTTGAGTAATCATTCATTTACACTACAATACAGAAACTGATTTCCTGAACCCCTCAGAAGCAGTGCAAAGGCCTGCGGGAGTCCAGGGAAACAGAGGAGCTGAGGGAGAGGGAAGTAATTGCTGGGAAGAAGCCTGGATATGAACTCGGGGAATTGTTGGGTGTAGGTGGGAAAAGTATGGAACGGGGTTTGTGTTTTTTTGTGTGGGGAGGGGGACTTTTGAGGAGCCTCCCACATGCAGACGCTGGTTGACCACTAGCCTCTCTCATTCAGTCAGGCACATCTGGCCCTGGCCTCATATGTTCCTGCACCCCCACTCAGCCACCTCTTCTCCCCCATGTGTCTCTGTACCCCTATTACCCCTCCCCGTCTCCGCGCCCCCTCCTCATCTCCATGTCACTGCATTCCTCCTCCCATTCATCCTCTGCCCCAGTCTGTCTCCCCCACCAGCCCTTTTGAACCCCAATCTGACCCCCCAGCAGCCCCATGTGCCCCACGCTGTCCGTCCCCCTATATCCCGTGCCTCTTGACCTGGCCCCATGGGCAGGGCACTGCGAAGAATGCAGCCTCTTCTCTTCCTTAGCAGGAGCTGAGGCTGCTCCTGCCCAGAAGTGGCACGGCCACAGTGACCCCTGGTGCGCAAAAGGCGTAACTGCAGAACTTGTATTTTCTGCTGAGAAAAAACATTCTGCGTGGCACATGAATTCTGCGTGTGCCCCCCCCCCGGAGTAATGTGGTTATGTTCCATTAACAGCACTGTTCCTACTGCAGGCGGGAAGGGTGGGGAGGAAAAGTAGGCACCGAAGGGTGGAAATTTGAGTAGTCTTTAGCTTCTAGTTGCGTTTTGAAAACTGTCTTGGCTGTGTGCTCACCATGTGGCTAAATCAGCTATCCAGCGTGCAGTTTATCTCCCTAGGAGAGTGTTCTGCTAGAGGCTGGAAATGTGTCTGCTTCCTTGCCCATGTAGTCTATGGTACCTATCATAGAGATAGCGGTAAAATTCTTCCAAAGTATTCATTTGTTTTGTCAGGCAAATGGATGTTTTCTTCATGTGTTTTTTGGAAGCGCTTAGGACCTGCTTCATTAATCCAGCGCGCTCCAGCTTTTCTGTGATTCTGTTTTTCCTTTCTTGTGTCACTCCGAGCATCCATGATCCTTGCTATTCTGTGTTATTTTAAAGTAAAATTTAACCCTTTTAAATAGATTACAGGCAGCTGAGGTTTAAGTCACTTGTTTAAAAGAACCTGATCGAAGAGGATTGGCGACGGATGCTTATTGGACACTAGGCAGCGTTTCTGGACATGTAGCCAGCCCTTCCTTTCAGCTGTGCTCGGCTCTTATACTTGGCAATTACATTTCATCAGTGATTATACCTGTAACATTTCATAGTTCTTAAACAGTCATCGGAGTGGGGAAATAAATTTTTTAACCACTTCCACTTTAATTGCTGTGCTGATTATTCGTCTTTAATTTCAGTGACTCAGCAACTGTGGTCCAGAGTCTGATTTTTTTTTTTGTACAGCCACGTACGGTTTTAGTTTCCCTAAATCATTTCCTCATTCAAGTATGTGTCATTCAGTCTGTCTGTCACTCTAACCCAGAGCGCTGCATAGATTTGCAGAGCTCCCACTGTTATTTTCTCTCCCTGCTTCCTGTGTAATAGGTCCTAGTTTTTCTAGGTTTAAAAACCCTTTTTGTAAAATTGAAATACAATAGGAATATTGTATTTTAAATTTAGTTTAAGGCAGGACATAAGTTATTGTTTAAATAAAAAAAAATCCTTAATTTTTTCCCTGTGTACATTTTAAAAACAAAAATCTGTCTCTTAAATTGTATGGGAATAAAACTTGTCCTGAAAAGTTGGATTAGTACGGCACCCAGCTTATTTTTCTGGTACTTGTATTTTCACATGTAAAATGATCTCTATATATGTTGAATTAACAAATATTTTGAGTTCAAGAAGAAGAAAAAAAAAACATATTAATGGTATTAAAATGTGTTAGTAGTTCCAGCTAAGTATGTGCCCGAAACAAGTTTTTTGCAGGAAAAAAAAAAAGTGAAGATCTGTATGTAAAGAACAGTATAACGGTTATTTCTTTGTATTTTTAGGGGCCTAACAGCTACATCCTTTAGTTATTGGTGATAGAATATATTTCCTTTTACGCTTCTTTTAAGGACATTTTTAACAATTTGTGGTATTTTCCAGGGCCAATCCAATTAGTGCATGATAATGTTTCAAGCTCGGGGCCAAGGAGCCCGTTTTCTGCTGAGTTAAAAAAAAAAAAAATCATGTATTTGCTACAGAGTATTGTAATTGTCTCAATGGGAATGGTGTAAAAACTTAAAGGCCTTACGTGATATGTATCATAGTTAATAAATCAATCTTGTAAAAAACAAAAAACAAAAAAGAGAGCTCCCTCCAAAACCAACCCATGCGGCTGTTTCTTCTGGTGGCTTCCCCTCTGTCTTGTTTCTCTTTGTCGGCTCTGGAGGTTGGCAGTGTCGCTGCAGGCTGTCCAACAGCCCACCAAGGCAGGCTACGGGACAGTTAAATGCCTATCAGAAACAAATCTCCACCAAAGGGGGGAGTGAGGGGGGAGTGAGAGAAGAGAGTGGTTATTGGGTCAGTACTGTTGAGTATCACAGTACTGGCGTGCTATGGTGGGGGGAAAGGCCACACTGTCCGGGGCTGGGGTGTCAAACTCCTGAGCTGCTTGCTGTATTTATCGGCCCCTCTGGACAACAGAATCTCACACTGGACTAAGCTTTTTCTTCAGAAACAGATGTAGCCCTTGCCTACATTGTGAAGATAACAGTCCAACTCTGAAGTGAAGGAGTTCTGGTAAAACCAGCCTGAGCACAGCTCTGAGATGTGAGAACTGGTCCATTCATCTGTGGGGAGTGTTGACTGTGGAGACTAATGACTCTGCGTGGGCCAGGTTTTCAAAATGATTCAGGCCCAATTTGCACACGCCACTGCTGTACACAGATGGCTAAATAACCAAAGGGCAGAAATAAATAGTCCTAAACGTTCCCCACATCATTGGTTTTTGCTGCTGACTGGATCAGTAACTTTACTAACTACAGCTTGGTGTAATTTTCAAAAGCTCCTAAGTCCCATTTCAAGCAATTTAAGGGTTAGGCTCCTAAATCATGTAAGCAATTTAGAAAATTTTACGTGTAGTTACTACATATAAAGGCGGCTGTATTCTTCCCTTGATCCTAGTGCAAACCTTCCAGTGTCACTAAAAGGAAGCTCTGCTGGGGATCTGGGTTGGTAAATGACTCTAATTAAAATATTAAACACCTTCACCTTTTTATTCCCCTCCCTCCTTCCACCAATGGTTTAACCCTTACGTTGCTGCAGGTGCATGGGTATCAATCTGCAGCAGTTAATTATCTTCATGTTCCGAAAAGAGCCGCCTTATGCCTGCCTCTGCTCTCTGCCACTGGCTCCTTCCTTGTAAGGGAGAAAAGCACTCCAGTTCCTAATCCTATGCTGCACCCAGTGCTGGGAGCCGGTTAAACTGTGGGCGCTTGCTAAGAAACATCTTCCACCCCATGGAACGGCGGGGATGGGTTGGGGGTGCTGGCAGACTTTTCTGAGTGAGAGGTGTATTTAGCATGGTCTCATCTGAGGGGTCAGTGCCTCTAGCTGCATGTATTCCCCCTCCTTAGAACACTTATTGCCGCCCGATCCTCTGTGTAGGGGAGGGGGGGCGGCTCTGTTGTAAAGGCTAACTGGAACCCTGCAAAGTGAAAGGTAGTTTCTCCCAGGAAGAAGAAAATGGAGGAAACTGGCAGTGGGAGGCTTGTCTATCTTAATACACAAACTTTGTCATGAAGCAGTTACACCGCATACTTGCTTCACAAGCAAGGGCATGAAAAGTTATGCCACTAACAGTCCATAATCCCGACTCACTTAGAGGCGTACGCCTTACCCGTAACACCCCAAGGCAACATTAGCTGTCCCCCTTTAACTTTCCCTTCTCCACAAATCCTTTTATCCAACTACTCACTACCAGTACTGCTGCTTTCAGGGGAGTTGAGTCAGGTATGTTGTGTGTAGCATAGCTAAGTATTTTTGTATATTAATTTCCTAGGCCTTTTTTTAGGATCAAGCTGGTTTTTGGCATTGCACAAGGGCTGGACAGAAACCAGGGGTGTGGTAGGTGTAAAAGTAACTGCTAATGGAGAAGTCTTTATCCACCATTAACTACTGCTGCACATGCGCTCATGTGTTAGGAGCTGCACGTAAAGAGTATCCATCAGCAACCTGTTGGGGCTTAAACTTTTGGATGAAAAACTCATATTACCAGAAATATATTTTGTCTTCAGTTATTGCACTAGATCTATTTGGCATACATGTCTCTACCTAATTTTAGTAAAAACACTTAAAAAGTGACCCATGCATGGGTTAGACTGCCAACAAAATAAAAAATTGCCAGACAAATTTCAAACTTTTCCTATTGGGGTGGGGTGAGAAACAAAACTACATGGAAAATTCAAAGAATTAAGAAACTTCATAATTAGGGCTGTGGTCTAAAATGCAGCAGAAATCTCTTCTTTCCTCTAAAAGTAGGTAACCTGTCAGTATGAAATGTCATGGAGTTATCAACTGCTTCTATAATAAAGCACTGGGAAAGCTTGGATGAAGGGAGGTCATTGAAGCATAAAACTTTATTTTGAGAGGGACACATCCCCCAACCTTGTCTTAGAAGCGGGCACAGGCTAATCATTACCATAATACATAAGAGCTCTAGTCATGGACTCAGACCCCATTGTACAAGGTGCTGTCAAATCTCTTGGCCCCTGGCAATATTCAAGGCCTTCATCCTCACAGCACCCCTGGGAGGTGGTGCCACGGCTGTTATCCCTGTTGGACGGGGGGAGGAATTGAGAGATTGAAGTCTCTCAACCAAGGTCTCATAGGGAATCTGGCAGACTAGGGTGTTGAACCCACATCTCCATAGGCATGGACTCACATCTTTACAGTGCTGGGGCTACGGGTGGGACAGAACTGCCAATGAAGCAGCTACCTGACAACGCTCCTTGTTCTATCTCCATTGCTTCACCCAAGGGGTCTGGGTCCATTATGGGTTTTGGTCACTTTTCCTCTGAAACATCAGGATGTGGCCATAGCAGCAGGAGAAAGGAGGTTTGATCCGGCATGGGCCACCCTCAGCAGCCCACCTGGAATGTGTGAGGGCAGGATCTTGCAGCTGTTTCTTTGTAAGGGAACAGAACGTGAGCATGACAAGGTGGGTGAGGTAATATCTTCTACTGGACCAACTTCTGTTGGTGGAAGGTACGAGCATTCCAGCTATGCAGAACTCCTCTTCCCGCCTGGGGAAGGAAATCCGTTTCTAAGCCTATATGGGCGGGGTGTCTGTGTGTATCCTTGCTGCCTTCTGCTGCGTGGAATCATACCTGCAGCCAACATGATATTAACTACAGCTGGCTGAAAATCGGCCAATGGAACGTTTTTCTGTTGGAAAATGACTTGTGGAAACGGAAATGTTTCACGGGAATGTGTCAATGCTGAGGATGTTTTCGTTTTTTTAGGGAAGGAGAGGAGACCCTGAAACATTTTGACAGTATCAGAAGGCTGCAATGAACAAAGGGTCTCTGCAGCATCCCAAATCCTGAAACTGGTCTCCGCTGTGCTCAGTTATTGAGCGTAAGCCCCTAGGCCAAGCAACTTAGTGAGGCAGTATTGAAGGAGAAGCTACAATGCTGGATCCAGTCGAAACTGCATGAGGAAGGGAAGGAGAATGGAATCGCCTGCATTGGAATTGACCACGCTGTCCTCAGAGGGAAAGTGACCTTGGGTGTTCAGTGGGCATCCGGAGCCCTGGGTTAGTTCTTCCAGTGCACTCCTAGCCCCCTGTTGTCACAATCCCTGAAGACTGACTGACTGAGAAGACAGGGCCATCTACTGAACCACCAGCACTAGCTCTAGCAGCTGCGCTTTCCCCTAGGGATGTCCTAGACTCAAGTCTAACACTTCTTTCATTTGAGCTCTGAAAGGATCACAATGCAGAGCAACCTTAGCTGAAAGCCACAGAAGTTTGCTTTAAATGGAGTAAACTAACACTTCTTTTCTTTTTTTTGAGTGATGGTCCCTGTGGATAGCCACTGTGTGTGTGTGTGCGTGTTTGTGTGCTCCATCTGCCTGAGACCAGGTGATTTTTCCATAAGGTTGTCTGGTCTCACAACACCTTGTGCTCTGAACCATGGGCATGAGGGGCAGTGTGGACTGAGTGCCTCTCCAATTCCTTCCCTCGTGCTCTGAGATGGAACCCCTCAGTGTCTGCAGCTTTTACTAGAGTGCCTGCTCAAAACACACTTTGTTATGGGAAATAGATTTTTTTTTTCTTAGCTAGTGTTAGATAATTTTTGGGTGTCCCCCTATTAGTCCCACCATCTGGGACACCTGGTAGGCCCAAAATACCAGGCTTCAAACCTTGCTCAGGGTATTGCGCATTCCATCTATGTGCAAGATCTGTCGTTCTGTTTCTCTCCTTCCCCCCCCCCCCCCCACACACACTCACCATGCTCGAACTAGACAGTCTCATGAATCCGGTAGGGTGTGCCTGGAGCTCATGGAAAGCCTGGATCTGGTACCACACTGAAGAAGTCCTCCTTGGCGGTCCTGACGCTCTCGGCCCAACCCAAACCTGCATTATCAGATCAAGCCAGAGACAAAAGTCCCCCAACTCTCCGCCAGCTAGCCCTGAGTATTCCATTATCAAAGTCCTGGCAATCTACGCTCATTCAGAATCATAAGAACAGCCATACTGGGTCAGACCAATGGTCCATCTAGCCCAGTATCCTGTCTCTGACAGTGGCCTATGACAGGTGCTTCAGGGGGAATGAACAGAACAGGGCAATCGCCAAGTCAACAATTCTTTTGGACATTCCCACACTCATGCTACGTCCTTCGCCAGTTCCAAGTACCAGCCATGGCGTAGAGGCTCCAACACCACCGGCGTGCTATTCGCTGGTTCCTTCCCCCAGCCAGAGTGTTATGAGGCAGACGGTACTGATGGCTCCACCAGTGGTCTTGGGCGACCCTTTTCATCTGATAAACCGGAAGCGGAGAGAGCAGTTCATCTGACGGTCCCGAGGTGTGAGATGAACCCTGAGTTCCAGGACCTCGTGGGCACCTTCTCAGTCCCATGAAGCATGTTACTGGCCTTGGGACCAATGGTCCCCTCCTGAGGCCCTGCCCCCACATTCATGTGATCCCACCTACTGGCCGTACTGGGGATCCCAGGATCCATACTTTAGCACTCCGGACTACAGGGACACAGGACATCACTTTGCTCCGAAGCCGCTTCTCAGGGAGGAGCCATGATCCCTACAGGCATGTTTGGAGGAGGAGGAACAGCCAGATCTGCTGGTACTGACTCTTCCACCTGCAGCACATTCTTCCTCATCAGATTCCCCTGGAGGAAACTCAGGACTCACAAGCGTTTGGACATCCTCCAAATTATGGGCCCTAGCAAGGTGATGCTCCCGAATAATGAGCCTGTATTAGAACCCGCTAAGGTGGTCTGGCGCTCTCCGGCTATGTGTTCTCCAACTCCAAAAAGGACAGAGGAAAAGTACCTCGTACGGTCCAAAGGGGCAGACTATCTATTTTCTCACCCCAGTCCAAACTTCCTGTTGATCCAGGCGGTCATGGCCCATAACAGGCTGCACCAACCTTGGTCCACTCCTTTGGACGAGGATGCCAAAGAGACTAGATCTCGTCGGCAGAAAAAGTTTCTCATTGGCCAGTCTGCTGTTCGGCATAGCGAACTACCAGACGTTAATGTCCAACTACGACTTTATTAATGTCCAACAAATCGCTGGAATTAAACTAACAAGCTGCCACAGTTGCTCAAGCTGCAGTTACAGACCATCCTTGACAAAGGAAAATTGTTAGCCAGATCGTCTCTCCAAGCGTCATTGGACGCAGCTGACACAGCTTCCCGCTCCATGGCGACATCGGCAGGCTTCCTGGCTGCTATCCTCTGGGTTCCCTGGAGAGGTCCTAGCAACAGTAACTCTCCCTTTGGGGATAACTTCTTGAGCTCGAAAACAGATGAGTCACTTCATTCCCTTATGGATGCTCATGCAGAACCTCTGCTCCTTAGGGATGTACACCCCAGCACCTTGGAGGAAGTACTCCAACACAGACACACACAGACACACAACGCCTTGATGACATTCCTATCCTGGAAACAGGGCCCTGCCTGGAAATGACCTTTTGCCAGGATGTCACTTTGGCAGGATGCTCGAGAACTGCCAACCAGTCTCCACACCACGGGTTACCTCCACACCCTTGGCCAGTTTCCTCCCAAATGTGGCAGCATATCGTGTCGAACAAATGGGTCCTAGATTTCCTGTCCACTGGCTACGTGGTAGAATTTCTCTCTGCCTCTACCCCGAAACCCCACTCCCCATGCCTCTTCAGGGACCCCTCTCACAAGAGGATCCTCAAAGAGGAGGTGGATTCTCTGATCCAGCCTGGGGAGATAGATCCGGTGCCGCCACAACACAGGCCTTTTATTCCAGATCTTTCTTTGTCCCCACCCAAAAAAAGAAGTGGGGGCTGGAGACCCATCCTGGACCTCAGACAGCTGAATATCTCCATACACCATTCAGGATGACAGCTTGGCCTCCATAAGCCCCTCCCTGGGGCCCAGAGAACAACTGATTTGCCTCTCTAAATTTGAAGGATGCCTATTTTCATACAGGCATTCATGTAGTGCATGGGAATTCCTGCACTTTGCCGTGGGTCCCCCTCAGCAGCCCCAAGAGTTTTCACATAAGTAATAACCGTGGTACCAGTGTACCTGTGTCGCCACGGCAGCCCGGTTAGTCTCACCTCCACGACTGGCTCTCATGAGATGATTGTATCAGGAGGTTCAAACGGCGGGTCCTGGACTCCTTTTACTCATCAGGACTGCAGGTAGATCTAGAAAAGTCCACTTTATAACCCCTCTGTAAGTTATAGACTTTATCGGCACAAATCTGAACTGGGTTTCAGCAATAGCACAATTATCATAGGACAGATTCCTGGTGGCGAGGAACCTCATCACCCAGAGCCCTCAGGCAACAGTCCGATCCTTCCAGGTCATATGGCCTCTTGCACTATCATGGTACCTTTGTGAGACTCCACCTTATTTTGTATGTATAGTTGGGATTATGGAAAAGGGAAAGGTTTTCACTAGGGCTGGCAGGAAAGGGGGAAGGTTGTAGATGCCCTCGATACAGGGGCTTAAAGAGTTACAGTTCAAAGTGAACAAAAGCAGTTCCTGTTTGGGTCCCTGAGACAGTCCAATGAAGACCTAGTGCCTGAGCTGCCCCTTCCAGTCCTGAGTCTCCTCCAGCCAATAAGCATTTGCAGGTCTCCAAGCCAGGCTCAGTTAGTGTCTCCCCTGTGCATTGGCTCCCTGCCCAGCCCACGCTGACCTGCACTCAGCTGGCATGTCTGGCAGTCACAGCCCTGTGCACAGTTCCTGGGGCATCTCTCCCAGCTCCCTGCTGCCATGCGGCTCCCGCTCCCAAACAAAGCCTGGCCACCTACTTGTTCATGAGTGGACCAGGGCGGGGCAAGGTAAGTACAATATGGAGGGGGCTGATAGGAAATGTAATCCCTGCTTAGCCAGGAGGAAGGGCGTGTGCACTGGGGAGGAGGCTGGTGGGAGCTGAGGGTCCCCTACTTTGCGGATCCAGCACAATACACCCTGAGTAGAGATTCTCTGGACAAACGAGTCTTGCTTCCTCAGAGCATCCTAACATCACCCACCTGGTGGGAAACCAAAGCGGCTGTGTGCAGAGGGGTCCCCTTCATTCCCTCGCCCCCCCACAGAGATGGTCATTACAGATGTCTCCCTTCCGGGTGGGGGGACACACTTGGATGATCACACGGCTCAGGGCTCCAAACTGTGCATCCGTCTCTTACGAAGCTTGCAGGAGATTCCTACCCTTCTTCCGTACCGCACATGTCCAAGTTATGTCCAACAACGGGGACCAGGGTATACGATATAAACAGACCAGGAGGAGCAGCATTGGCCCCACTCAACGCAGAGGTGGTCAAGGTTTGGAACTGGTGTATGATCTGATCACGACATCTGATCACCTTCTTGGGAATGCACTTACCGGGAATAACAAACACCTGAGCAGACAGCCCCACAGCTCAGTGGTGGAGCACGTTTTCCACCGGTGTGGCTTCCCATCCTGGGACCTTTTTGCAACCCAAGTGAACAAAACGTATCCAGTCAACTGCTCCCAACCCCAGGGGCTCAATTCCAGAGGTGACGCCTTTCGGGTACAAGGGCCAGAGCCACTCATGTACATCTGCTCTCCCATTCCCCTGTTACCTCGTGTCCTCGGAGTCAAGCAGGACAAGGTAACAGTAATCCTGGCAGCACCTTGGTGCCTGTCACAATTCTGGGTCATCACCATCCTGCAGCTAGCCTCTCGCCTGTACACATGTACTTAGAAGTGTTCCCAAACTACCTGTTTCAGAACAGGGTTAGGGCCAGCCCTCCCAACCTGGCGTCCCTCCGCCCGCGTGACCTGCTTTTTTGGATGGCCAATGAATGTAAGGTTTGTCTACACAGCAACTAGACAACTGCGGCTGGCCCAGGTGGTTTCGTTGCTCTGTAGACTTCTGGGCTCGGGGTGGAGCCTGGGCTCTAGGACCCTGTGAGGTGGGAAGGTCCCAGAGCTCGGCCTGTGCCTGGAAGTTTACACAACGAAGCAAGTTGGCTGGTACGGGCCAGCCACGGGTTTTTCTTTGCTGTGTAGACATACCCTCTGTCCCCAGAACTACCCGGCTAGCACCCTGCCCCAGCATGAGCATTCATAGATTCCAAAGCCAGAAGGGACCACTGTGACCATCTAGTCTGACCTCCAGGTCAGAGAACTGCCCCCAAAATAATTCCTAGTGCAGATCTGTTAGAAAAACATCCCATCTTGATTTAAAAATAGTCAGAATACACCACGACCTTTAGTCATTTGTCCCAATGACTCTTGCTGTTATAATTTACACCTTATTTCCAGTCTGAGTTTGTCTAGCTTCAGCTTCCACCCATTGGATAGACCTTTCTCTGCTAGGCTAAAGAGCCAATTATTAAATAGTTGTTCCCCATAGAGGTGCTTGCTAACTGTCATCAAGGGACCCCTTAACCTTCTCTTTAAGCTGAATACATTGAGCTTTTTGGGTCTATCGCTATAAGGCAGGTTTTCTAATCCTTTAATCATTCTTGTGGCTCTTCTCTGACCCCTCTGCAATTTATCAACATCCTCCTTGAATTGTCCAGGTCATTGCTAACAATGTTCAATAGCTTAGGGCCAAGAACCGATCCCTGCGAGACCCCACTGGAAACAGACCCCCTCGATGTGTGTGTACAATTACAATTCAGGCTCGGTCTAGACTGAACACAACCCTGGGGGACATGCCGTTGAGAGCAACACTGGGTAAGATGCCCTCATGAGTATCCTCTCTAACAACTTCTCCAAGTCTCTGCTCGGCTAGAGGGATGGGGAAAGCCATGGATGCATGCAGTTCTAGCTGTGTCCACTAGGTGACGGGGTTGCACGCAGGTTGTAACAACTTGGCTTTGTAGCCCGTCTGTGTGTCAACTTATTTCTCCAGGTACAGTCTACCTGGATTCTATCCCATAGCTGTGTGCTAGGAGATAGGGGTGCTTGAGAATGAGGCATCTGGATTCCGTAGTCTATCGGGGCGAAGAGGTCTGACAGCGGAGGGCTGTTTAGCAGGCAAAGGCAGAGTGGGGGTCAAAATCTGCAAAATACCAAGTGAAAATAAAGTGCAAATTTTTGGAATAACTGAGATAGGGCCGTGGTGGTTTTACTTGGAGTGTTCAAATTGGGATGATATAGTTGGGGTTGGTCGTGCTTTGAGCAGGGGGTTGGACTAGATGAGGTCCCTTCCAACCCTGATATTCTGTGATTCTAGGCGTCTCTTGCTAACAGGGCCGGTCTAGTACACGTTATAGGGCTGGATGCAGAGATCACTGGGCAGGATTTTCCTGCTTCTGCTATAATAGGAGGTCAGATGAGATGGGGAATATAATTACCCCCATTTTATGGATGTGGGAAACTGAGGTGCAACTAGCTAAGTAATTTGCACACAGTCTCACATATGGCGTCTGTGTCAGAGGCAGGAATTTAAACCCAGGTCTGCTGAGTCCCAGTCCAGTGTGTTACCCACAAGGCCATGCTTCCTCTCAGGGAAGCTACCCCTTGATCTTAAAGGAGCCAGTACAAAAAATTGGGGTTTACATTTTTAATGGCAGCTTCCAGATGTTTATTATGAACTTTAATAATTCACTGTTTCCTTTTAGTATTTGTGGCTGTAGCTTTAATTAGGATTTGGTGCCTGCGTGTTTTGCTTTACAAGGGAGGCAGTTTTTAAGGTTAGTTTTTACATTTTTAATCTGTCGTTTTAAACTATTGCTAGTAAATTTTTACCCACGGGGCTGGGAGGCTTATGGGCTGAGTTCTCTGTACAAAAACATTGTAGAAGTGGTTCTAAAGGATCTTTTATTCCTGTCTTTATAAAGAGCATGCATTTAATGCTTGGACGTTTTATCACCTGTTTTTTAAACAGGGAGGGTGTATAGAACAATCTGTGGGGGCCTGAATCCTCCAGGTGAGGATGGTAACAATGTATAGGCCCTAGAGAAAGTTTGAATTCTTTCTGAGAGTGGTATTTGTGTTTAAACTCTCCTTGGAGGTGGGAGATTAAGGGCTAGAAGCCCCAGCTGAGATCATTGTGTGGTGCACTGGGCAGACACAGTGAGAGGCCTTCCCTGCCCCAACTGCTCACGGCCTAACAGAGGAAGGGAAACTGAGGCAGAGAAAAGGGAAGTGACTTGCCGAAGCTCCCTCAGCAAATCAGTGGCGGAACTGGGAATGGAGTCCAGGTCTTCTGAATTGCAGTGGAGTCCCTAGCCACCAAACCACAGTGCCCCGTTCTCTCTCAGGATTTCCTATCCCCCTGTGAAATGACGCTCGCCCAGTGTACTGGGAATAGAGTGCTATGGCCAGTGGATATGTAGAGGCAGTGTGGCCTAGTGGTTAGACCCCTGGACTGGGACTCGGGTGGTCTGGGTTCTGGTCCCCGCCTGCCAGCTCTGTTCCTGCTCTGTGCCTCAATTTCCTCTCCCATCCTTTGTCCATCTGATCTATTCATGCCAGGGACTTTCTGTCTGCAGACCCCGCCACAATGGGGGCCTGATCTCAGTTTCACGGGGAGCCCCCTCGGCACTACCCTAAATACACTGAATAGCTTGGCGGTGAAGGTGCCCGAAATCGAATGTTGTTCCCACACAGCCTCCACCAGGGGGCAGAACTGCCCTTCCTGTCCTCTGTATTGTAAAGCAGGGTGATGGTGAACACAAGGGGGCGTGGGGGGAGCCAATCACCCTGCACTGGGGTTGGGGTTCACGGGAGTAAGGTGAAACACATCAGCCGCACCATCCACCGTGATCCAAAGGTACCAGCCCTTCTTCACCCACCCTGGCAGCTGCCTGTAGGATCTCAAAGCACTGTAAGGAACTCTCTCGCCATCGCTGGATATTACCCAAGGCCCACAGAGGGGTAGTGACCGGCTCTAACGATGCACAGCCGAGCTGGCCCCTCTGCTCCGGGCTCAGCCCACTGAATGCGATAACCCCCAAGGGGGCCATGGTGGGATGGGGCAGCGGCCGAGTGCGGAGAGTTTGGCTGGGAAGAGAGGGCACCTGGTAACTAGCAAACCTAAGGTGCACGGCTTTACTGGGTGGCTGCACATCCTGGGGCCCAGTGGGGAGATCTGCGGGGCTGGAGATGATGAAGGGGAGGGGGGGGCTGGGTGCGTGGTGGGGGGTGAGTTGCATTCTGCTCTCCATCGGCATCTTTGTGGCCGTGCCCGGTGTTGAGATCCTGGGCCCACGCTGGGAGGTTTAACAGACCCTTTGGGATACAGGGGGCAAGAGCGTTCAGAAGCGACTGGGGGATTTTGGGGGCACCCAACCTGAGGCTCCAAAAGGGGCCTCTGCTGAGCCCCTCCCCCCTTCGTTAAGGGGTCTCCGGTTGTGCCTCTTCCCCAGTGCTTAAAGTGTGTTTGGTGCAGACCCAGCCAAAAAAAACCCCCTTACAAATGGTGCCAGGTCACCGAGGGGGGCACTTTAAGCTCTGTCTTGCCTCCTTCCCGATTATGCAAGACACCCCTTCGCTCCCCGTTTCTCAGGTCACTTTAATCCGCTTCCTTTTGAAGATCTTGGCCACGCTTCTGCTTAGCGTCTCCTGCGGGAGGCGCTGTCTCCCCTGCCACGCTTTCCTTGGGCTCTTCCTTATCTATTCCTTTATCTCCGTAGCGGCAGACAGAATGCGGGCGCATCCTTAAGATGACACCTGACTTGGCAGCCCTAGTGACGGTCACCTCTTGCGCAGAGCCGGAGCGTGTGCTCTCAGAGGTGCTGGTCTCAAAGCCCAAAGGCCAAGACTTGCAATCGGCTGGTTCTGGGATTGGGGAGACCTGGGTTCTGTTTCGGGCTCCGCCACTAACCCTGGGCAAATTATTTCCCTTTTCTGTGTCTCAGTTTCCCCTTCCCCCTTTGTCTAGATTGCAAACTCTTCAGCACACAGATTGTCTCTCACTGTGTGTGGGTGGTGCCTGGCCCGACAGGGCCCCGATCTCGGTCACCGTGTGTCTGGGCGGCTCCCGGCCCAACGGGGCCCCGATCTCGGTCACCGTGTGTCTGGGCGGCGCCCGGCCCGACGGCACCCTGATCTCAAATGGGGCCTCCAGTGGCTACTGTAATATACATACTGCCCATGGAGAATGTTGGCTGAGAGGTTGGGAGTGGGGAGCTGTGGGCCACGGCAGTGAGACGGTTAAAGAGTAGCAAGTGACAGAGAGTCAGTATTGGGTCCTGGCGGTGCAGGGGTTAACGTCGGATGTATGGGTACAGGGTGGCAGGGCCCTGGCGGTACAGAGGTTAACACGGGGTGGAATAGGCATGGGGCAGCAGGGCCCTGGCAGTGCGGGGTTTAACGCCAGGTGGATGGGCACGGGATGGCAGGGCCCTGGCGGTGCAGGGATTAACGTTGGGCGGATGGCCACAGGGTGGCAGGGCCCTGGTGGCACATGGGATAACTCCAGGCAGATGGGCACGGGGAGGGAGGGCCCTTGTGGCAGCGGGGTTAACGCTGGGTGGATGGGCATGGGGCAGCAGGGCTGTAGCGGTGTGGAGGTTAATGGTGGGTGAATGGGCATGGGGCAGCAGGGCCCTAGTGGTGTGGGGGTTAATGTTGGGCAGATGGGCATGGGGCGGCAGGGCCTTTGTGGCAGGGGTTAACGCTGGGTGGATGGGCACGGGGCAGCAGGGCCTTGGCGGCCTGGAGGTTAA
>NW_020664868.1:3366421-3391709 GCF_002925995.2 Terrapene triunguis | reverse complement strand
GCCAGCCCCACGCCTCTGCTGACACCGGGGTGAGAGCAGCGCCCCAGGACTTTCCTCCCACCACTGCCAGGCTCCCCAGCCTGTCCCAGCTTCGGCCTGTGGCTCTCCCCGTGTCACAGCAGGAGCTGGGCTGGATTCAGTGGGAGCAGGCGGTTGCCTGTGTGTCCTGGTATCCGAGAGAGCTCATAGATCCAGCCCTGTCCCGCTGGCGGGGCAGGGAAGAGGGAACTGGTGCAGTGGTGGGGCTAGTAGCTGCTTCTGTCCCTGCTTGCCCCCCTCTAGCTTTGTATGTGCTGAAATGCAGCCACCTCTGGGGAGGAGGAGAGTGGGCAGGCAGGACATAAAGCAGGGGGAAGGCACCATGTGGATGGCTAAGGGGCACACGAGGTGGGTGAGAGGCTGGGGAGCCGTGACCTGTCCCAGCAAAACAAGGGTTAAATGCCGTCCCTGTAAGCGCCCTGCCCCAGGTGTGCTGCTGGGGGATAGGCCCTGCAAATGGGCCCCTGCATGGCAGGTGGGACAGGCACATGCCTTCCTCCCCCACCAAACCCCTGCAGCAGCTGTGATGCCCGCTGTGGCTGTGGGGGCTGATCTCGGAGCCACTGGGCCCTGGATCAGCTAACCCTTAGCACCTAACAAGCTGTGAACCTGACCAGTGCTATGCAAGCCTGGCGCCTCAGCCCCCATTGGGCAGGTGGGGGAAACTGAGGCACAAAGTGAGTAAAGGTCCCTGAGTGAGTCACGGGCAGAGCTGGGACTGGGCTCCCAGGCTTGTCTTAGCTGCTGTGGTCTCGGTGCCTGTGGGGGCACGGTGCCAACTGCATGACCTCGCTAACGCGGCCCCCGAGCCTCCTGCTCGCCTGTTGGCGGCTCCTTCCAGGCCCACGTCCCCGCGCGCGGCTGCGCGTCGCCGTGTGTCAATCACGGCGCGCGGTGACACGCCGGGCCCACCTTGGTCATTACAGCTGACAGATGTCCATTATGTGCTAATCTCTCTGCATTAATAATGTGTTTGCTGTCAATCAGGCGCGCGGGGAAGATGTGTTTGCCGTCAATTTTTATTTGCATCTGTCAGGCCCAATTACCGCCACGCAGACAAAGGCAACGCTGAGTGTTTCCTGCCTCTCTTTTTCTTTCTTTCGATCGTTCCTTCTTGTCTTTCTCCTTCCTAATTTCTGAGCAAGGGAGGCAGATGTTGCCAAGGGCGGAGGGGCGGGTGCGCTGGCCAGCTGGGTTCAGATCTGACCCAGCGTCCCAGATCCCCGTCCTGATCCCCGCCCCAGGCTGAGTCAGAGCAGGAGCTGCCCACCGGGCACCTGTGTCCAGATCACAGACCAGTGTGGCGTGGGCAGGATGTGCTCGGGGACATAATCTGGTGGTTTTCCGGTGCCGGCTAGGCAGGGGGAAGGTTGCAGTGAGCTGGAGGAGGGTGGGTGGGATCTACATATCCTCAGCAGCTCTGCTGTTGGAGAGGTGGAATGGCCCAGTGGTTAGGGGAGCTAACCTGGTTCACAGGAGACATGGGCTCTTCCACCGTCCACAGGGTGATCCTGATCTGTGATCTTGGGTGAGTTACTGCCTCTCTCTGTGACTCAGTGCCCCGTCTGTAAAATGGGGGCATTATGTTGTGAGGATAAAGGCATCAAAGCGGCTTGGATGTGGTGGGAATATGGGGCATGCCCCAGTACCATAGATAGATTCTTCTTCCAAAGCAGGCAGCCTCTCTGTTGAGCAGTTTGGTATTATAAATAAATAGTCAGGGCGGGGGCGGGGGGGGAGTGAATAGCTAACGAGGTCCCATGAGTGCTTTGTGGGGCATCACAAAGGTGACGAGTGGCTCTGTATCCTAGACCCAGAGGTGGGGCTGTGGGGATGACCCATAGAAGGGAGACGACTGAGTATATCTTCCCCCCTCCCTTGTAGGGTGGGTGAAGTTGGCTTGGTACGTGAGGATGGAAGGAAAAGGAGCTCCAGGATATTGCAGAGCAGCAGCAGTAGTAGGTTATTCTCCCATGAGCCAGCCACTGGGGAGAGACAGAGGCATGGTGTGCTAGCATTGGGTGCACATCGACCCCGATGCTGGTGGGCTTTGCCCAGGTCCCTGGGGGGAAACCCTCCCCAGGCATGCCGTGGCATTCGGGTCTCCGTCCTACATGTGCTGATGGCTCCATCAGGCTTCCGGCTGGGTTGATGTTGGCAGATGCTTAGTGGGGGGAGCCAGAGGTGGGAAAAGGCCCAGCAGGTCCATGTCTTGGAGTGAGATCATACCAGTCTGCCATTGGACACGAGCCCTTTAGCTGAAGCAGTAGGGGCTTGGGTCATGGGAGGGAGGTTGCATGTTCGATCCCTGATGCTGCAATGTATCCATAGCCTCGATGAGTTGAGCTTGCTCTAAGCCGTGTCCTTTGGATGCTGAGTTATCTGCACATGGGAGCCACCCGTGGAGGCCACTTAGCTGCTCACACAGCCTAATTCTGCTTGTTCCTCCTCAGCTGTAACCTTAACATGAGCAGGTGGCTCCTCCCCAGAACTTGTCTGCTCCTAGGATTCCTCCCTTGGGGCTGCTCAGCCCACACCCTAGGTCTTTCCTCACCTAGTGAGCCCCTCCCTCAGAGCTGAGCACAGCCCACTTCACCATTTCTTGGCAGGATAGCCCCGCTAGCAGACTCGTGCAATTAATTCCCTCCTTGTTACCTGCTTTGGCACGTCTACTGCCCACCAAATACACCCTAAAGGCGGGAAATTGCTCCTGCTCCCCTGGCCCCCAGGATTCTCCAATTGGCTCAGTGTTTCCCGACAGCGAGAGAAGTGAATGGACCTGTGTGATGCACGGGGGTGGGGTGGGGGGGGGGGGAAAGAGATTTCTCTGATGAAACTAATTGGTCACTGGGAGGCTGCTTACAATTAGTTACAAGACCCAGCCTGGGCTATTAGGGGCCACAGAGGAAATTACCATGCTAATTAATTTTCAATCTGCAACTGCTCAGCTAAGCGATCCACACCCAGATGCTTTATACTGCTGCAATGGCTCTTTCAGTTTGAGCTTCTCCCTGGACTGATTGGGCTGTGCCCATCCTCCTCCCCAACCCCCCCCCCACCTTCTAGGGACCAGTCTTCTCCTGAGGATAGGGCTTGGGAATATTATGGGTTGGGTTAAACCTTGCTGAAGCCAGTAGGTGTAACCACTGCCCTTCATTTGGGATAAATGGTAATAAACAATTACGCTTCTTTGTGGAAACAATAGCAGCTTCCATCCAAAACAAAGGCACTCGTGGACGGAAGGAGTGTTGCTTGCTATTGTTTTGTGGAGGGCTGTGCGTCTGTGAAAGAAGCATGGAGAGAAGGAAGTGCCAGACCCTGCTATGGAAGCCCTGGTAACGTGGCCCTGAGAAAAAACGGAGTGAGAGAGTTTTTTGGGCTGAGCACTGGCGAGAACGAGGCTTGGAACTGCGAGCCAAGGAATTGGCTCTTGCAGTTTGGTTCCGGCTGTGTTCAGGGAAACAGGACTTTGCAAATAGGCAGGATTGCATCTAAGGTAACTGGCTCCACCCTCCCTTTCTCCTTCTAATGGAAACAGCCCTGAATATTGGCAAACTGCTCAGATCAAAAAGGGGCAACACGAGAGAAGTGAGCGATTTCCCAGATCTACGTAAGTCTCAGTGCAAGGGGGTGCCAGGATGAGCCCGGCCCATGGCGGGACACAGCAAATCAGTCTCCTGTCCTGGAGCAGAAAGGAGAGAGTTTCTGGGTCTAAGTGTGCTGGGTCCTAGGTGTGCCTTGGGTCAGAGCCTGGAGTGACTGCACTTCTTGGGCTGCCCGACTTAACCTGGCTTTTAAAGGGGGCTGATGATCAGAAAGTTGGGGGGCGGGGGGGACTGCCAAACTTTCTCCAGCCACTCACTGATGCCGGTTCCAGCCTTGTAGTGCTGGTGTGAATACATTCCACCACCAAGGTAACTGAACAGGTGCGAGGTTGGCCTGCTACTGCCCTACAATGCACCAGTCACTGGCATGTCTGGTCACCAGCTAGTGGCAGAGAACTAATGGAAGTGGTTGGGCTGTGCGAAATGGACCAGGCCGTCCTCTGTCGGCTCTTTATAAGGGAGGCGGTGTAACCTAGTGGTTAGAGCACTGGAGCGGGACTCGGGAGACCCGGCTTCTAGTGACTTTGGGCAGCCCCTCTGTGTGATTTCCCATTTGGACAACGGGAAAATGACTCTGACCTCCTTTGTAAAGCGCTTTGAGATCTACGGCTGAGTAAGATCGCTGCATTAGCTGCCCAATTGCTGGTGAGACCTTTTTTCGTTGGAAAAGAGAGTTCAGTCGACCCAAATTTTTCAAGGAAACCTTTTTTATTTTTTCCTGGAATTTTTAGTTTAGAGAAATATTTGATTAGATATATATTTAAATGTTTCCTTTTGGAAAATTTCAGGAGAATAAAAAATAAAACTTTTTTGCTTCAAAATATTGGGGGTTTCTCCCCACTTCTCACACTTTGTTACTGTTTTTTACAACTGGCAAAAGTTGGGGGAACAGTAAAAATGGGAGAAGAGATCATATTTTTTTTTTACTGCTTAAAACATTCCCATATGTCTTATCTTTCCCTGCCCCCCAGTGGGGGAGGGGGAGGGATAGAAGATAGGCCAAAAAGGGCGGTGGAGGGAAATACGTCAAAATCTTTTAAAAAATGAAATGTTTTGATTAAAAATAAACCTGAAATGACACTTGGACGGTTGATTAGAACCAAATGTTGATTAGAAACTGTTTGTTTTGTTCAGAAAATTCCCAGGGAGAATATCCAAATTTGTCCGTCGAAAAATGTCTGGAGGATTATTTTGTCACTAGAAATTTATGCTGGAGGGTGGGGGGGAATCTCATGTTCCAAACACTCTAGTTCAGGGGTCGGCAACCTTTCAGACGTGGTGTGCCGAGTCTTCATTTGTTCACTCTAATTTAAGATTTCGCGTTCCAGTAATACATTTTAACGTTTTTAGACGGTCTCTTTCTACAAGTCTATAATATAGAACTAAACTATTGTTGTATGTAAAGTAAATAAGGTTTTTAAAATGTTTAAGAAGCTTCATTTACAATTAAATTAAAATGCAGAGCCCCCCGGACCGGTGGCCAGGATCTGGGCAGTGTGAGTGCCACTGAAAATCAGCTCGTGTGCCGCCTTCGGCACGCGTGCCATAGGTTGCCTACCCCTGAACTAGTTATTGTTCTTTACCATAGGGGACCCGCCCGTCCCATTTATTTCTATTAGGTGTATTAGTGTAGTGTGTAGGAGCCCCCATCATGGACCAGGACCCCGTGGTGCCGGGCACTGTACGTTTTGGTTGCTATTAGCGTATTACGGTAGCACCTAGGCGCCCGGTCATGGACGCTAGGTGCTGTACAAACAGAACAAAAGGATGCTCCCTGCTCCAAGGAGCTGACAATCCAAGTGTGTCAGGCCACAACCATTCGGAGAAGACTGTCCAGTCGCCTGGCTGGCCTGGGCTGCCGAGTCACCTGGCTGATGTGCTGTGAAGCAAAGGCTGCGCCTGGTGGCGTAACAGCATTAAATGGAGACTGACACCAGGGAGTGAGGGCTGCTCCGCTGACGGCCCGCTGCTCAGCGTACCCCTCCCCACCCTTCTCCTGCCCAGCTTTCCCCATGCCAAGCCTCAGAGAGCAGCGGATGAGCCAAACCCAAGTTTTCCTATGACCAAAGAAAGAAGCATGATCCCAGCCTCTGGCAGCCAGCCTTGCCTCTGATACCCCCTTCTCCTGAGTGCCCTGGAGGTAGTCACACAGGGCCACACCCAGTGCCAGGGACAACCTCCCGCACCTCTCTTTGGGGGCACCCCTAGTCTCTCTTCCTTCGCTCCCGCCAGCTCTCAGGGATATTGTAGATGGGGACATATGCGTGGTGACGTAGGAGTGTGGCACTGCAGACCTCCTCAGGGATTCCCCTTTACAGCGGGCAACCCACGCCTGCTAGCCCCAAGCGTTCAAATAACTTAGCAAAGCTAGTGGGAACTTGGAATTTCCAGTGCCCCGGGACATTCCGACATCTCGACATCACCTTTCACCCCAGACTGAATGGAAAGTCAACGTCCCGTGAAAGGAAATTTCTGGAAAACTCTCATGTGGGAAATTATTAATACACCGAATATTTCGACAAAGCTTTTTTTTAACCTCTCCCTTCTCTCCTCCCAATGCTGATGCATCATGTTGATCAGTTGAATAGTCAATTGCTTGACCACACGTTGGTTTGTAATGAAACCGACTCAGGCGACTGACCAACTGCTGTCAGTCAGGTTTATTGCTAGAAGCCAATAATGAAACACAGGAAAAAGGTTCTAGACGATACCAATCTCCAAGAAGTTAGCGCTTAAGAACGGCCATACTGGGTCAGACCAAAGGTCCATCTAGCCCAGTGTCCTGTCTTCTGACAGTGGCCAATGCCAGGTGCCCCAGAGGGAATGAACAGAACAGGCGATCATCAAGTGATCCATCCCCTGTCGCTTCTGGCAAACACTGGCTAGGGACACTTATAAACTTTGCGGATGATACCAAGCTGGGTGGGGTTGCGAGCGCTTTGGAGGGCTGGATTAGAATTCAAAATGATCAACTGGAGAAATGGTCTGAAATAAATAAAGTATGCCATGTAGGAAGGATCTAGGAGTTAGAGTGGTTATGCGTTGTGTGAAGAAATACTTCCTTTTGTTTGTTTTAAACCTGCTGCCTATTCATTTCATTTGGAGACCCCTAGTTCTTGTGTTATGAGAAGGAGTAAATAACGCTTCCTTATTTACTTTCTCCGCACCAGTCATGATTTTATAGATCTCTGTCATATCCCCCCCTTAGTCGTCTCTTTTCCAAGCTGAAAAGTCCCCGTCTTTTTAATCTCTCCTCATACGGCAGCCGTTCCATACCCCTAACCATTTTTGTTGCCTTTTTCTGAACCTTTTCCAATTCCAATATATCTTTTTTGAGATGGGGCGACCACATCTGCACGCCGTATTCAAGATGTGGGCGTACCATGGATTTATACAGCGGCAATATGATATTTTCTGTTTTATCATCTATCCCTTTCTTAATGATTCCCAACATTCTGTTCGCTTTTTTGACTGCCGCTGCACATTGAGTGGATGTTTTCAGAGAAATATCCACAATGCCTCCAAGATCTCTTTCTTGAGTGCGTGGTAACAGCTCATTTAGACCCCATCATTTTATGTATAGTTGGGATTATATTATCATTTTATATGTATAGTTGTCTCGTGCAGCGTTGTTACGTTCACCTTATGCAGAAGGTGTGCTCCAAAGTTACGCCACTAGAAGTTATCTTCTTATACCCTTCCTGTCTAAAAGTAAAAGGTACAGTGTACATCATCTGAAATTAGATTTTTCCAATCAGCTTTTTACCTTGTTTCTCTGGTACCATGCTGTACCCCTTATCTCTTTGTTCTGAACGCATGCATTCCAGGTACCCAAAAGCGTGAAGGCACCTCCTAGGTTTGTGCCAGGGTAGAATACACCTCTACCCCGATATCACGCAACCCGATATAACACGAATTCGGATATAACGCGGTAAAGCAGCGCTCCGGGGGGGCGGGGGTGCGCACTCCGGCGGATCAAAGCAAGTTCGATATAACGCGGTTTCACCTATAACGCAGTAAGATTTTTTGGCTCCCGAGGACAGCGTTCTATCAGGGTAGAGGTGTACACATATATTTTGTCCTTTTCCTTTTGGACAGTCCAGTACTAGCCTGTGAGAGTAACTCCCTGCCTACTATTGTTATGGTAAACACTCTGATGTCCTGATCCTGATGGTTTTCCTTTCTATTTAAGCCCAACGCTTGCTTCAGTAAAATACAAGGTGTTACGGGATACTTAGCATAAGTGAACAGGATTATAGTAAAGATATAGGCCAGTTTAAGCTATAATAATTGTGCTTAATGCTATTTGTGCACAATGCACGCTAATATATAGATGGTGGGGATAATAGATATTAATATGATTATATATAAATATGCTAGTCAGCATTTATTGGTCAACAGTCAAAATACAAACTATTTGCGGGAACGGGTCTGTTCTGACAAATTTCCTGCCTTGAAAAAATGTTGGGAAAAAAGTTTTAAAAAGTTTTGACACTTTCAACATTTTTGGCTCAAAATGGCTTTTTGTTTCAAAATCAAAATACGAAGGGTTAAAAAAGAAAAGGTTGAAGTCGAAACAAAACTTGTGGAAATGATCCGAACATTTTATTTTTGAGAGACCTGAACTGACATCTTGTTCAGTTTGTCTGTTCACGGAAAAAATGGAAGTGCTCTATTTTGCCTTGTTTATATTATGTACTATAGAAGTTGAAGTGATAACCAAGCGCTTTGATACTTTTTCATCAGATTTTGGTGAAATTGAAACATTCCCACAAAACATTTTGGTTTCATTGAATCAGCATTTTGGATGGAAAACTGTTCCGTTGGAACACCTTGGCCCAGCTCTAAGCCTAAATCTTTATTCTCCTTCTGATGTTGAAGCCATTAGGGGTCACGTTTTCCAATCTTCCTCTGTAACTTGCTATTTTAAAAAAGAGAGAGAACTGAGATTTACAGCTAACCACATGACTCCAGGAGCTCGGGTCTTCAAAAAAAAAAAAAAAAAAAAAAGCCAAGTATCATGAGAGCATTCAGTCCTCTTGGTGTGTTTCCAGCACGGGCAACAATTATTCCAGATCCTCTGACGTAAGACCCATCAAATTCATATCACCAAGGGGCTATTTACCTCTTCAGTTTAGGTAGATACATGTTCTTATTCTTAGGCAGGATGGATGGCCCAGTGATTAGGGCTTTTGGGAGATCCAGAGTCTATCTCCTGCTCTGCCCCAAACTCCCTGTCAGGCCAGTTCCCCAGGGTGGGATTCACAAATGTTCCTTAGGTGCCTAAATCTTGGGTTTAGGTGCCCAAATCCCCGTTTGGGGCTTCACTGCCATCCACAGAACTCCTGCTGAACCATGTTAAGTGCCTACCCTCACGTGGTGCCTAGGTTTTCAGGGTAGACAGTCCATTGGTACTTACGTTCCTGCTTCTGGCTGTGCGTCCGCCTGCCTTCCTCGAGGAGGGGGGCGGTGTTGCCCACCTAACTTTTAGGCCTGCGGTCAGAGCGCTCACCTGGGAGGTGGGAGACCCAGGTGGTATTCCCCCTCTCTTCGCTTGAGGGGGAGAACGAATTGGACCAGGCATCTCCCAGCTCATGGAGCACCCACGGAGTCTGGTGCACCCTTAGAAAAAAAATAGTGGGTGTTCAGCACCCACCAGCCACAGCTGATTGGCGCTGCGGCTGATCAGCTGTTTGGCAAGGCCCCTGATCAGCTGATCTGGGGCACTGCCAAACAGCTCGGGGAGGGGTTTGGGGGAGGGTGGAGAGCAGTGAGGGGCAGGCGGGGGGGGCCCCCGGGGGGGGGGCGAGGGGGGGGGGGAGAGGGGGGGCGAGGGGAGGGGGAGGGGGGGGGGGGTGAAATAGAAGTGGGAAGAGGCGGAGTGAGGGCGGGGCTTTAGAGGAAGGGGCGGAGTGGGGGCAGGGCCTGGAGGTGGAGCCCCCCTGTGGAAAAGTAAAAGTCGGTGCCTATGTCCCACCTCTCAGGAGAGTTCTCCAACCCCTGAGCTCTGGGAGATTCTGATCTGAGTGTGGGGCTCCCTCAATCTCTCCTGTTGAAGCTATCCTACTATGGATGTCTAATGAAAGAGTGAGGGGGACTGGACCTTAGGTCTCTGACCCACCAGGGCTACAGAGTCATTCATTCATTCTCTCTCTCTCTCTGCCTCTGGCCCAAATGTATTCACCCACAGTGGAACAGTCATTGGGCCAGAGAGAGAGAGAAGAATCATAGAAAGGTAGGAATGGAAGGGACCTCAATAGGTCATCTAGTCCAGTCCCATACACTGAGGCAAGACTAAGTATTATCTAAACCATCCCTGACAGGTGTTTGTTTCACCTGTTCTTAAAAACCTCCGGTGATGGAGATTCCACCACCTCCCTAGGTAATTAGTTCCAGTGCTAACCTACCCTTACACATGATGCTCACCCCCTAACAATGGGACTGCGTGTGATCAAAGAAAAGCAAGTAGTTGTGACGCTCACTAATGAACAAAATAATCATGGAAAACAAATATCAACTTTCTACCATCATTCACCTTCCCAATCTACACAATCCAGAGAATCACCCTTATCAATTTCACCCCTCAAAGTGAGAAAATAGAAAATATGTTAGTTCCAGACCATCATAACAAACCTCAAGTGATATTTCCCTCCACACACCACTTCAGAAAAATCAAGCAGCGTGCAAACTACAATGAGCATTTAAAAGTGATGCCTCTAACCCAGGGGTAGGCAACCTATGGCACGCGTGCTGAAGGCGGCACACAAGCTGATTTTCAGTGGCACTCACACTGCCCAGGTCCTGGCCACCGGTCCGGGGGGCTCTGCATTTTAATTTAATTTTAAATGAAGCTTCCTAAACATTTTAAAAACCTTATTTACTTTGCATAAAACAATAGTTTAGTTATATATTATAGTCTTATAGAAAGAGACCTTCTAAAAACATTAAAATGTATGACTGGCACGCGAAACCTCAAATTAGAGTGAATAAATGAAGACTCGGCACACCACGTCTGAAAGGTTGCCAACCCCTGCTCTAACCCGAAGGACAGAATATTTGCAGACCTTTTACTTGTGTTAAAATGGACATCCTGCTACGCTATCATGAATTGCTGTGTAAGGGGTAGCAAGTGATACAACTTGGGGTCATTTGGTCAAGGGATCCTCAGATATAGCCCCCCGCCCCGATAAAAAGCTAATTTTAATAATGAAAGGGTCGTAAAATGCACATGCATATGAAGATTGTCTTGAAAATTGATGTGTCATGAGAGGTGCTGAGCTAGAAATAGTAGTGCAAATTGGGGATCATTTAATTAAATGGTTCCCAATATATACCTCACCCCACATATGAGAGCTTCTTTTAATTTTTAAAATGCTCTAAAGTCCCATGTGCATAGTGAGATTACCTTGAAAGTGGGTAAGACAGAACACGGATCGGGGGGGAAGTTTGAGGGAGCAAATATGGGGTCCTGTGATTCCCAGTGTGAGCTATTCTTAATTTTCAACATGCTCCAAAATCCAGGTGCATAGTGAAGTTATCTTTAAAACTGGTATGCTGCCACAGGGGCGGGGTAGAATCTGGGACAAATTTGGGATCATTTGGTCAAGGGGTTCCTCAGATACAGCCTGCTCATAAATTGGGAGCTGATTTTCATAGATTCCAAGGCCAGAAAGGATCGTTGTGATAGTCTGACCCCCTGTATAACACAAGCCATAGAACTGCCCCAAAATAATTCCTAGAGCAGATCTTTTAGGAAAACATCCCATCTTGATTTTAAAATGGTCAGTGATGGAGAACCCACCATGACCCTTGGTAATTTTAATCTTCAAGTTGCTCTTGAAAACCTCAGACTTTATCTAAGAGCTTGTTTACATGGGAAAATTGATCAGACTAGCTAGTCTGGAATAATATAACTGGAAAAAGGGGTAAACAATGAGGTGGCAACATTTGCAGATGATACCAAACTACTTAATCTTAAATCCAAAGTAGACTGCGAAGAGTTACAAAGGGACCTCACAAAACTGGGTGACTGGGCAACAGAATGGGAGATGACATTCAGTGTTGATAAATGAAAAGTAATGCACATTGGACTCCCAGGATGGGCAGGGATGCAAACCCATGCTCTGAAGTGTCCCTAGCCTATTTGCGAGAAGCTGGGAATGGGCGACAGGGGATGGATCACTTGATGATGACCTGATCTGTTCATTCCCTCTGAAGCACCTGGCACTGGCCACTGCTGGATGGGTGACTGGGCTAGATGGACCATTGACCTGACCCAGTACGGCCGTTCTTATGTTCTTAACTATTCTGCAAGAGCTGTAGCACTTCAAATTCAAACCCATCTTGATTTAAAAACAGTCAGTGACGCAGAATCCATCACAACCCCTGGTAAATAGTTCCAGTGGTTCATTATGCTCCCTGTTAAAAATGTCTGCCTTATTTCCTGTCTGATGGGTCAGTTCGCACCTCCGTGGTTATGCTGTGCTCATGGGCCGAGCCCCTGCCTCCTACCTGAGCCCCTGAGATGCTGCCTCCAGCTGATAGATGTGCTCCTTACCACCTTTGCCCCTCTCCATGGCTCTTCCAGCCCTGCTGGGGTCACAGTCCGATGAGATTCTGTTGCGGATGGAGAGGGAAGAGGGGTGGTTGTGTTTGTCCACTGCTCTGCTGGGAGACTGGGCTATGTTGGGGGGCAGGGATAGGGTGACCAGATGTCCCGATTTTATAGGGACCGTCCCGATATTTGGGGCTTTTTCTTATATAGATGTCTATTACCCCTCACCCCTGTCCTGATTTTTCACCCTTGCTATCTGGTCACCCTAGGCGGGGAAGGGGGTGTAAGTTGCTAGGGTGTGAGGCTAGCGACGGTGCTAGTGGGCCGCCTTGCTGCAGGGTTGGGTTCGGAGGCGGAAGGGAGGGGGCATTGGACCGGAGGCTTCTGGCTGCAGCAGGATGTGGGTGTCTTGTGTTTTAGTGTGTGTGTGTGTGGGGGGGAGTAGTGGTGTTGCAGTGGAGGTGGGGAACAGCAGAGTGGGGTGCTGCTCGGGGGTGCCCCTGGAGAGCATCCTTGCTGGGGGTGGGGGTTCTGGGTGGGGTCTTTGAGGGGTGCTGCTCTGGATCCTTGCTGGGGGTGATGGACAACGCTGCTGGGGTGTGTTGCTGTGGGAGGGGGCCCAGTGTGAGCTTGGGGTGGTGCTCTGGGGAATCCCCTGGGGTGTATCCCTGCTGAGGGCAATGGGGTGCTCTGAGAGTGGTTCTCTGGGGAAGGTCCCTGCTCTGCATCTTTGCTAGGGGTGATGGGGGTGGGGTTTGCTGGGCTGGGACGGGGTGTCTTTGGTGAGGGGTGGTGCTGGGGTGCCTGTGTGCATCCTGGCTGGGGATGGCGGTCGGGGCTGGGGGTGCGGCTCAGGGATCTTTGAGGGGTGCTGCTCTGGGCGGGGGGCACTGGTGTATATCCTTGCTGAGGGGAAGGGCTGCTGCTGCTCTGGGGGGGGGCGGTGTCCCAGTGTGAGTCCTTGCTGGGAGAGGGGGTGGGCTTGCTGGGGGTGGTGATCAGGGCTGGGGGGGGGAGTGTGGCTCAGGGGTCTTTGAGGGGTGCTGCTCTGGGCGGGAGCCTCTTCCTGGGAAGGAGGGGTCCCATCGTGGCTGGGGGGTGCTTTGGGGGAATGAGGGAGCCTTCCCCTGCATCGGTGCTGGGCCGGGGGGGGGTCCCAGTGTGAGCCCTTGCTGGGGGTGCTGCTCAGGGTGTTTGGGGGGGTCCCTGTGCGGGCTAGGGGGCGGGGGGACGCCCCTCCCTCCAGTCCCAGCCACTCAGCCCGCCCGGCGCTGGCAGCATCAGTATGCAGTGGGGTGTGCCGGCGGCTCCAGCGGAATCCCCTCCCCCGGCCCCCCGCCCCGCCGCTCACAATGTCCGCTAATCACCATCTGAAAGGCAGGGCGGCCGGGCTGGGGAGCGGGGGGTGCGCGGAGCCAGCCGGAGAGGAGACGGGACCCGCCGGGCGCCCTCCGTGCAGCCGGGGCAGCCCCAGGGAGCGCGGGGGCGGCGGGGGGGGGTCTATGGAGGCGCCCGCCGGCTGCTGCCCCCAGCGCCCCGAGGCCACGGCCGATGGTCAGCCCGCCGCGGGAAGGACTGGAGCCGCCAGCACCGACAGCGGCCCGGGCACCTGCCCCTTTGCCCTGGGATCCTGCCATGCCAGCCGGGTAACTCCTCCGCCGCCTGCCCCTCGGGGGGCTGGATAGGAAGGGGAGGGGCTGAGTGAGTGGGGGGCTGGAGAGAAGGGGCGCAGGGGGGTGAGTATGTGGGGCAGGGGTGCATGGGGTGGATAGAAGGAGTGCAGGGGTGGGCAGGGGTGGGCAGGGGGCATGGGACTAGAGGTCGGGAGAGAAGGGATGCAGGAGGCTGTGGGGGGCAGGGGCTTGGCTGGGGATTTGGGGGGGGGGTTGTTGCATGGCTGGAATGTGGGTAGCTGGGGGTATGGGAAATGGGGTCTGGATAGAAGGGGTGCAGGGAGCTGAGTGGGAGGTCTAGGGGGTGCATGAGTGGGGGGGATCTGTGTAAAAGGGGGCGCAGGGAGCCGAGTGGGGGTCGGGTGCCTAGCCGGGGTTGTGGGGGGTCCCATGGATGATGAGGTATCGGGTGTATGAGAGTTGAGGAGGGTCTGCATAGAGAGGGGGCTGAGTGTGCGGGGCAGTGGGTGCATGGATGAGGGGGTCTAGGGAGTGCATGAGTGGGGGGATCTGGGGGCTGAATATGTAGGCGGAGGGTTCTATGGGGTTCATATCTGTTGGGGGAGCCAGGTAGGGATGCACCTGTGTTGGGGTGCATGGGGGCCTGGAGGGGGGATGTGTGTAGGTTCAGGGGGGTCTGTCAAGGGCTGGTGAGGGGCTGCTCCTACCTGTCTCCAGAGCACATGACATTGACAGCAATTGGGGGGAGGGGGGATGCCCTAACCTGTGGGTCCCCTAACTTTAGCTGGGGGGAGGGGGCTCTGGGTCAGGGTATTTGCATGAAATGGACCTGGCCTTCCCCCCCCATATAGACCTGGCCTCCCCCCCATATAGACCTGGCCTCCTCCTGCCATCTAAACCACCCTTTGCTTGCATCAGTGCACCCACCTCTGTCTCCACGCCATGCACCTTCATCCCATAAAACCCTCCACCCCAGCTCCTGCCACAGCTGCTGCCCTGGGAGGGAGGGAGGGGGCAACAGAGCCCCAGCCCCTGCAAAGAGACCTGCTCAGGCACATCCTATGGAGTCCACCCCCCCCCCCCCCCCCCCCATGATCAGCACTGATGTGCAGCTGTTGATCTGGGAAACTTTCTCCCCTACCCACCCACTTCTCCCCCTGGATGTTGGGGGAGAGCCCAGCTCTGCCCCGTTGGATTCTGGATTGGCATCTTCCCCTCCCCATCTGGCTGTGGATGTGGGGGGGTGGGCAGGGGGAGCAGGACTGTTTTTGGCTTTGAATATGAATCCCCCATTCTCTCTCTGTGCTGGGCGAAGGGCTGGATCCGCTGTGGGAGCAAAGACCCAGGGCAAGGGGTCTCGTGACTGAGCATTGTGCTTGGGGTATATATATATGGGGGGGAGGGAGGCTTGGAGACAGCGAGGGTCTGAGCCCAGCGCCCCAGCCCTGCTCTGAGCGCCGGGCCCCTCTACTTCCCTGGGAGTGCAGAGCCGGCCAGAGATCAGCTGTCTCCCAATGCTGGAGATACCAAGGAGCTGCCATGGCAGAGCTCAGGGCATGGCTCGGGGCGTCACTCTTCCAAACCTCGTTCAGAGGTGATGTCTCAGCCCACTTATGCCTTACCCTCGAAGCCACGTCTGCTCTGATGCCTGAATGCCAGTTGGCAGGCTGGCTGGTTACTTGCTATGCCCTGGGCCTTCTGCTCAGCAAACATGTTCAGGGCAGGACTGGGCTGATGATAAAGGGGATTCTCTCTCTGGAGTTGGCCGGACACAGACGGACCCTGTGGTTCTCTCTGGCTCTTTAATCTGGGCGGCCGGCTCCCCATGCAGGGTCTCAGCCATTATAACCACAAACCTCGTCCCCCCCACTCCATCCATCCCGTTCCCCGGACTCACGCCCGCCTTCCCTAGCCCATCTGGGGCGGAAGGTGGAGAGAGACTGAGCCAGAATCCTGGGTTCTCTGCCACTGATCCCTCCCGATCTGTTGAAGCTGTGGGACTGTCGGGCTGTGGAGGGAGGGCGGCGCCCCCCCATGGCTGGGAGCGAGTGAGGCTGTGATGTAGTCCCACTGGAGTGCAGGGGGTGAGAAGAAATGTAGGGCTAGTGGGGGGTGGGGGGAGCTGTCCTAGGTGGATCCCAGAGTTCATACCCTGGGGGGCAGTTTGGGATCATCCCCTAACACACTGTTCTCCAGCGCTTTGCCCAGCCTATTTGGCCAGAATTTGACACTCTGGGGTTGGCAAAGCATCAGCGCTCGCTTCAGGAGTCTGGGGTCTCCCCGGCCGCAGAGAGACCTGTGGTGGGATAATACTGCGCCCGGGTTGCTGGGTTTCTCAGCTTTGGCTCTGGAAAGGAAATGCCAAGATCTGACTGTTCTGTGCTGGAAGAGACCATTCTGATCTGACCTCCTGCATCGCGCAGGCCAGGGAATCTCACCCGGCGATCCCTGCATCCAGCCCAGATCTGGGGGGCGAGCTAGAGCGGAGCGTTTAGAAAGAGATGTCCCATCTCACCGTAGACTCGGAGCAGTAGAGAATCCACCCTGCCCAGAGGGGGGGCTGTTCCTTGGGTTAATTACCCTTCCCAGTTACAAACGCGCACCCTGGTTCCTGTCTGAATTTGTCCAGCTGCCGCTCCCAGCCGTGGTAAAAGGACAGAGAGCTGGGTTGGGATTGGAGAGAAGGAACAAGAGAATGTGCCTGGCCAAGCCTGGGGCTTGTCTGTCCTAGAACCGGGGAAGACATGCTGGATTCTACCAAGTCCATCCCAGGGCTGGTCTCCACAATCTAATCTCCAGAGCTTAATCTGGGCTCCCCCACACCACTGCCCCACCACCTGCTAGTCCTGATCAAATGCCCAACAGCTACCACCCTCCTCTAGGGCCCTCTTGAAAGTCCAGGGCACTTTCCTCCCCACCCGGATGTGAATTTCCAGGGAGATTTTCCCCTGCTTGGTGCCTGACACCTCTGAAAGTCACGGAGAGTTTGGCACTTGGTTGCCATTTTTGCGTTTGAAAATGGACCCCTTTTATTACCCAAAAGAGGTGAGAGGAATAGACAAGGAGGCGTTGGGAGGGGTGTGGGGTCTAGTGGTTACAATAGTGGGGCCTGGGAGTCAGGACTCCTGGGTTCTGTTCCCAGCCCTGGGAGGGGCATGGGGGCTTACAGCAGTGGGGGGCTGGGAGTCAGGACTCCTGGGTTCTATTCTAGATTCTGTCACTGGACTCGCTGTGACACCTTGGGCCAGTCACTTAGTCTGTTCCTATTGTATCCTGAGTTGTGAAGCACGGATGCCCACCTAACCCCGTAGGGTGGCTGTGCAGCTTTGCTGCGGTGTATCCAGTGCTTGGAGATCCTCGGTGGGGGAGTTGCTATGGATGTGACCGGCATGTTTGTGGCAATGACTCAGCTAGCATGTGTATATGGCACAGCTCGGCCGTGGGCCATAGCCCCCATACTGCTGAGAGCTTAGGGAGATTCTCCTTGAGCTCAAGTGGCAATGGGTACGGGGGGGAGTGGATCTGAAGGTGTAAGGTAATGCAGCAATGTGGGAGCCGGCCGGGGTCTATTCAGTTTCATGCAACAGCCATAGACCAGCTGTGAGTCTGTGGGCAGGATCTTTGCTCCCGGTGATGCTGCAGGAGGCAGAGAGTGGGGCTGGAAATGGAGGATGGGGCGGGGGTGCATAGTTTTGCTGCTGGCTGCTACAAAAATCCCCCGGGCCAGGGAGGAAGCATTGTAATGGGACCCAGGAGCCCTGCTGTTGTGGAAGGCAGATCCAGCCAAGCTGGTGTACCAGATTGGAGTGGTCTGGTGTAGATCCCCAAGGGGACACCGTAGCCTGTCCCCATCCCCTTCTGACTCTCCTGGGGAATCTTTATTAAAGACCTTTGAGTTTTGCTTTAATAGTTGGAGCCTTATTGCATCAAAGGGGGCCCTTCTCTGCTGCCCAGTTTGAGTCGAGGGAGGACATTTTTTGATCACGCACATGGGCCTCTGCCACCCTCCCTTACTCCCTCCCCCTCCCAAGTCCTCCCATGAGGTCTAGTCTATGGGGCTGCGAACTCCCAGGGTGGAACGTGGCGCGTGGCTCATGGGGACGGCTCCATGATCTCAGATTTTGCACCTAGTTTTTCCTAATGCTCCTCCATAGCCTTGCGCCTTCTGCAAACCCTCCAGCCACCAAACAACAAGCTGATGGACAAATATCAACACCCCCACCCCCACCCCCGCAGGGGGGAAAAAACCCGAGTTGGGGAGTTTAAAAGATGGAACTGATCGCCCCAAGCCCCTCTCCAGCGTCCGCCTGTGGCCTGTGTTGCTAGTGGCAGGCTGGCATTGGTATGCACAAAGCAGCCTTCCTATTGATGAGCTCAATTTGATATGCGTGAGAGGTGTGGGCTTGGATTGGTATGTGCGAGAGGGTGCGAGTGCGGTGGGGCGTGCGTTTGGATCGGTATGCATGTGTGCGTGTGGCGAGGACGTGGGCCAGAGCAGGTCTGTGGCTGCGGGCGGGTGGAGGCTGGTGTTATGCTGGGGGAAAGCAAAACACCTCTCCCAAACCTCGCTGTCTTCTGCATCCAAGCACCCGGGCCTGGAGGGAGGCGTGCTTCGTGCTGGAGAGAGATCCGCAGGCTGGTGGCAAGGGCACCGGGAGACGAGCCCCAAACGCAGAGGCAGATGTGGCGGCTGGGTCTGGCTCACACCAGGGTGGCCGAGGGGCGCATGCAGGCCTGGCAGGCACGATTGGCAGCAGCAGCAGATGCTGTCTGGGAATGAATCTGCTGTGGACACGTGAGGCCAGATTTCTCCAAGGTGCAGTTTGGACATTTTATCTTTACATGAGTTTGTGGCAGTGAAAGCAGATCGGTCAGTTTCCCATTCTGCAACCTGTGCTCCGATGCCCAGCAGCTGTTTGTTGTGTTTGTGTTACCTGCAAGCCAGCCTTGGTTTATTTAAAAAAAAACAAACGAACAAACCTGTTTTTAATTTAAACGAGGAACAATCTCAAAGCCATTCAAATTTTCTAGTTCACCCCCTTTTTAATCCCAACACTTCAGCGTGTTTTTAAAAGTCCTTCCTGACCTAAGCTTCCACTTATTATGATTGGGATCTATAGATGCCATCCTAATATTAATTAATCAGAGGTGTGGTTCCTAGGCATTGTTACAAACAGATTGAAGAGAGTCTTGGTAACCCAGAACTAGCTTTGGTTTAAGTTCCTAGCAGATGATGATTTAAAAAAAAAAAAAGGAAAAATATTCTCTCTCTTCTCTGCTGTTTGGGGAAAGTCCTCCTGAAAATAATCTGTGCCAAAGATCTATCGCTTCACTGAATGGAAACATGTCCTGTGGTATTTCTGATGGGAAAATAGAAATTTTGAGTTCCCCTGACTTGAAAAAGAACTCTTCTTAACCTCTGCAGGTTTGTACCGAATGCTGTGGATTTTAATTATAACTCCCGTGCGGGAGCCTGCAGTAATTGAGCTAAATTCATGTCATAGTTTATGCTAATATTTTTGCAATTAGGGGCTTTTAGAAAGATCTTTCTCCAACGCTTCTAGCTTCTTGCCTTGTTGTTACCAGAGTCTTTTTTTTTTTTTTTTTAATTTTCTCCTTGCAACAAACTTGGGGCTGGTGGGAAACGCGTTGGATGGGAAAGGTTTGTGTGTGAAGATAACGGGCTGTTTCATTCATCCACCTGAGGTGTGGTTTTTACTGAAAGTGCCTCACGCCCACACTGTGGTGATAGAGAATAAACTCTGCCGGATGCTGTTCACGCTTCGCTCTGCCTCCTAGGGCATCTGACAGTTTGTACAGTCCCTGTCTGTCCATCGCTCTGCCCCGTGCTTATGCTAGTGCAAAATGCCCCTGCTTTGCTCTGGTGTAAATGCACAAGGGCGTAGGCTGATGGGAGAATCTGAGCCCCCTGAATCAAGGCAAAGTAATAATAATAATAATTAATAATAAAAAAAAAACCACCTGGGGAAAGGTGCTGCATTGTGGACTCGAAGTATAGATTCTCTCTCTTGATTCTCAGAGTGGGTACAGGCTGGGCAAACCTCACATACCCCTTTTCCCTTCACCCTGCCCCGTAAAGGGAGCTCCGTCTCCTCTTTGGCCTCTCTGCTGAGCCTGCCTGTAAAGGTGATGACGAGGAGTTGGTGGCTTATAAGACGTGGGCTTTTCACAGAGGGCAGCACCTTTCAGAGTGACTTCTGGCCCTCGGCTTTCAGGATCCACCGGCCGCAAAACTCTTAGCCAAATATCCTGTTTCTGAGCAGTCCCGTTTCGTGGTAACTCTGGGGGTCTGTAGCAAAAAGTGGCCGAGAGTTCGCACAGCTCGTTAGAGGGTTAGTGGCACCAGCGCCATGGATTGCAGCTTGCAGCAGGGTCCTTACGGTGGAGATCATCGGCAGTGCTTTCCAGGTAACAGGAAGTGAAACTCTTGTGATTGGCAGCTCACCTATAAGTCCCAGTTCTACCCAGGTGCAGGATGCCTACTGTAGATTCATAAAGTTTAAGGCCAGAAGACCATCTACTCTGACCTCCTAAATAGCCCAGGCGAGAGAAGTCATAGATACATAGGACTGGAAGAGACCTCCTGGGTCATCGAGTACAGTCACGGGCAACCCCATTGTATAATCCTGTTCATGAATTTATCAAGCCCTGTCTTCAAACGAGTTAGGTTCTTTGCCCCCCGTCCAGTTACCCCTGTTTTGAGCCCAGTCACTTGTGTCGGACTAATGTTTCTCTTCCAGAAACACCCCCTGTCTTGATCTGAAGCCAGCGAGAGATGGAAAATCCACCGCTTCTCTTGGGAGTTGATTCCACCTGCCCTCCTTGTTAAATGCGTGAGCCTTATTTCTAACCTGAATTTGTCTGGCTTCAGCTTCCAGGCACTAGTTCTTGTTCTGCCTTCCTCCACTAGATTGTAGAGCCCTGTAGTACCCAGGATTGTCTCCCCATGAAGGTGCTGAGACGCTATAATCAAGCATCCTCTCAATCTTCCCTTTGATAAACTAAAGAGATCAGGCTCTGTCAGACTCTTGCTATCAGACCTTTTCTCCAGCCCTCGGATTGGTCACCGGAGCTGACTGCAGTCTCCAGTATCGGTCTCACCCAGCCTGTACGCAGAAGGGAAATCACATCCCCTCTTCTACTTACTATTTCCCTGTTTAAACATCCAAGGATCACATTGGCCCTTTTCACCCCAGCATCCCACTGGGAGCTCTTGTTGAGTTGTGTCCCCACTCTGATCTCTCAGTCCTTTCTAGAACAGGTGTTGAAAGTGCTTGGTCCCTGGCAGAACTGGGTTCTCAGTTCTTAAAGGCGCAGCCCCACCACCTTGTCAATTATGCTGCCAAGGAAATTTGTATGACAACGGGACCTTTCTTGGTGATGAATCTGATATTTTGCCACTGCTCCCTCCCTCTTAAAATCCCAGCTCCTGAAATTACGCCATTACGTGAGAATCTCAACTTTCATTTAGAAAAAGAAGCAAGTTTCTAGCCCTTAGGGTGTCAGAGAAAATGTTGAAAATGTCATTCCTAAAGGCGCAAAACCCAGAAGGCAAATAAAAAGAACCCTGGATTTATTCAAAAAAGAACTAGATAAGTTCATGGAGGATAGGTCCATCAATGGCTATTAGCCAGGTTGGGCAGGGATCGTGTCCCTAGGCTCTGTTTGCCAGAAGCTGGGAATGGGCCGACATGGGATTGATCACTTGTTCTGGTCATTCCCTCTGAAGCACCTGGCATTGGCCACTGTCGGAAGACGGGATACTGGGCTAGGTGGACCTGTGGTCTGACCCAGTATGGCCGTTCTTATGTTCTTATTTCTTTATTTATTTTAAATCTCAGGATTTTTTAAGCTGGTCTCAGCATTTTATCTGGGCAGGCTCATGCCCTTTGACAGTTTGGGTTTGACAACACTGCTAATTGGGGCTGGGTGGGAAACGGTTTTCCCGTCTCCTGAGAATTTCCTAGATTTAAAAAAAAAAAAAAAAATTCATTCTCAGTTGGGACAAAAAATCAAAATCTCAAAAATTTCCACAATGCAAAACAAACAAACAAACAAACAAACAAACAAACAAACAAAAGAATTCTGTTTGGTTCACTGAAATATTTTGTTCCAATTTTTGCCTTTTTTGTGTGTCTCTCTCTCTTCTTTGTCTTTGATTCCCATCCATCAGTTTAACAGCAACAATGGGGCCGAATGAAGTCTTTCAATCACTTTCTGTCTTGTACATAAGAACGGCCATGCTGGGTCAGACCAAAGGTCCATCTAGCCCAGTAACCTGTCTGTGACAGTGGCCAATGCCAGGTGCTTCAGAGGGAATGACCAGAAGTGATCCATCCCACGTCGGCCCATTCCCAGCTTCGGGCAAACAGAGGCCAGGGACACATTCCTGCCCATCCTGGCTAATAGCCATTGATGGACCTGTCCTCCATGAACTTATCTAGTTCTTTTTTGAACCCTGTTATAGCCTTGGCCTTCACAACATCCTCTGGCAAGGAGTTCCACGGGTTGACTATGCGTTGTGTGAAGAAATACTTCCTTTTGTTTGTTTTAAACCTGCTGCCTATTAATTTCATTGGGTGACCCCTAGTTCTTGTGTTAGGAGAAGGAGTAAATAACACTTCCTTATTTACTTTCTCCACATCAGTCATGATTTTATAGACCTCTATCATATCCCCCCTTAGTCGTCTCTTTTCCAAGCTGAAAAGTCGCCAGTCTTATTAATCTCTCCTCATAGTACCAGCTTTACGGCTTTGTTTATCTTTAAACCCCTTTGTTCTGTGTCATTCTTCACCATCTCTATCCAGCGCATCCTTGGTCTTCCTCTATTTCTAGTTCCTTGCACTCTGATCAGTATCACCATGTGTGGTATCCTATCTGCGTCCATCCCTGACACGTATCCAAACCATCACAGCCATCCTTCTTGAATCTTCTGGAACAGTGTCAATTAAGTTACGTTTCGAAACGAAAACCTGAAACTTTTTGTTCAGAAAATGTCAAAATGGTGTGTTTTGACAATTTTGGAACTTTTTCCAACTTTTTTTTTAAGTTGGGAAATTAATCAAAACCGACCCTTTCCCGAGAGCGTTTTCAGTTTGATAAATCTACATTTTTCAGGGGAAAAAGGGTTCATAAAAATTCCAACATCATCAGCTGCTAATGAAAGGGTGAGCTGGGGTGTGTATGCATGAGACAAACGCTTAAGAAAGCAGAGTCCTGAGTCACAATCTCCAACCAGTCTGCAACTTCTGCTTGTGCTACCGCTGAACTGTGTAATAATGGAAATTGGAGTAGGATTGAGCATAGTAGCCATCACATCAAATCGCTTTGGAACCAAATTGCTTCAATGTAAAGCAGAAAGTCTTTTATACTTTTGGCCATCATAACATCCCATGGCATTGAGTTCCACAGGTTAATTGTGCATTGTGTGAAAAAATACGTCCTCTTATTTGTATGAAACCTGCTGCCTATTAATTTCCTTGGGTGACTCCTGGTTTTTGTATTGCAGGAAAGGGTAAATAACACTTCTATAGTCACTTTTTCCACACCATTTATGATTTTATAGACCCCTATCATATCCCTCCTTAGTTGTCTCTTTTGCGCATTGAACAGATGTTTTCAGAGAACTATCCGCGATGACGCCAAGATCTTTCTTGAGTGGTAACAGCTGATTTAGAGCCCATCATTATATATGTATAGTTAGGATTATTTTTTTTCCAAAGTGCATTACTTTGCACTTATCAATGTTGAATTTCATCTGCCATTTTGTTACCCCATCACCCAGTTATGTGAGATCCATTTTTAACTCCTTGCAGTCGGCTTTGGATTTAACTACCTTGAATAATTTTGTGTCATCTGCAAACTTTGCCACCTCACTGTTCACCCCCTTTTCCAGATCATTAATGAATATGTTAACAGTACCGGTCCCAGAACAGATTTTGGGGGGACCCCACTGTTTAACTCTCTATTGTGAAAACTGACCATTTATTCCTACCCTTTGTTTTGTATCTTTTAACCAGTTACTGATTCATGAGAGGACCTTCCCCTCTTATCCCATGACTGCCTACTTTGCTTAAAAGCATTTGGTGAGGGGCCTTGTCAAAGGCTTTCTGAAAGTACAAGTACATTATGTCGACTGGATCCCCCTTGTCCACATGCTTGTTGACCCACTCAAAGAATTCTAATAGATTGGTGAGACACGATTTCCTTTTACAAAAACCATGTTGATTCTTCCCCCAACAAATCATGTTTATCTATGTGTCTGAGAATTCTGTTCTGTAGTATAGCTTCTACCAGTTTGCTCAGTATTGAAGTTAGGCTCACCGGCCTGTCATTGCCAGGATCCTTTTTAAAAAAAATCAGTATGACATTAGCTATCCACCAGTACAGAGGCTGATTTCAGTGATAGGTTATGTACTACAGAGAGTAGTTCTGCAGATTCATAGTTGAGTTTCTTCAGAACTCTTGGGTGAATCCCATCTGGTCCTGGTGACTTTTTATTGTTTAATTTCTGAATTTGTTGTAAAACCACTTCTATTGACGCCTCAGTGTGCGATGGTACCCCATACGGTCCCTAGACCTCTGACTGCCAGAAGTCGGGACTGGATGGATCACTCGATAATTCCCCTGTTCTGTTCATTCCCTCTGAAGCATCTGTCACTGGCCACTGTTGGAAGACAGGATACTGGACTGTTGGTCTGACCCAGTATGGCCATTCTCATGTTCTTATTTGTCATCCCAAAAGAATAGCTCTGGTGTGGGGCTCTCCCCCACATGCTCTGCAGTGAAGACCGATGCAAAGAATTCATTTAACTTCTCTGCAATGGCCTTGTCTTTTCTGCGTGCTCCTTTAGCACCTCCATCATCCGATGGCCCCTCTTGATTGTTGGGCAGGCTTCCTGCTTCTGATGTACTGAGAAAAAAAAATTCTGACAGTTAGTTTTTGCGTCTTTAGCAAGTTGCTTCTCAAATTCTTTCTTGACCTGCTTCATTATCCTGTTACGCTTACCCTGCTGGAGTTCGTGTTCCCTCCTATTATCTTGGGTAGGATTTGAATGCCAGATTTCAAAGGATGCCTTTGCCTCTAACAGCCTCCATTACTCGGCTGGTTAGCATGGTGGTATTCTTCTGGTGCTCTTATTGTCCAGACTGGGGCGGTTAAGGTGGGACCACTTTTTTGTATGGACAAAGCCTGACTGGAAGGAAGGTCTTTTGGGCAGGGACTGTCTTTGTGTTCTGTGTTTGTACAGCCCCTGGCACGAGGGCTTGGTCCATCACTCGGGTGCCTAGGTGCTACCGTAATACACCTAACTGTTAAAATGTACACAGTGGGGTCCTGCTCCAAGGCAGGGGCTCTCAGGTGTTACCATAATACACCTAATAGCAATTAGTATGCATAGCGCATGGCACAATGGGGTCCTGCTCCATGACTGGGG
>NW_020664868.1:3358518-3366411 GCF_002925995.2 Terrapene triunguis | reverse complement strand
TACCGTAATACACCTAATAGCAATTAGTATGTATAGCTCATGGCACAATGGGGTCCTGATCTCTGATTAAGGCTTCTAGATGCTGTGGTTATGCAAATAACTAATAATAATAATAGGGCTGCTCTGGGTATAAACTGGGTCCAACTTTATCACCCTGAGTCCTGCCTGGAACCTGAGTGCACTGAGATGGTCAGAAATCTCGCTCTGTTTCTCTAGTCCTAACTCTCAGCCCCCTCTTGCTGTGACAGTCGCTCCAACTTCCCCCAAGGGCACTGAAGCTTATCCCAGGTCTGTGTGTTTCCTGCTGTCAGCTTGGACGTGTTCCGTGGTGTTGGCGTGGCTGGCTGGGACCCCGAAGGCTGAATCTGGGGTTGGGGTTCCAGCTGCACTTTGACCTTTGCTGAAAGGATCTGCCTCACTGCTCGAGATATTGCCGTCTCAGGGGGGTCGGTGTGGACTGGAGTTGGTTGTACGGCATTCTGCTGCTGGGAAGTGCTGGTTCGACCGGAACCTTTTGCCAGAATGTGTCGATTGTTGTAAAAAATTTTGCAGGAATTATCAAAACAAAACCTACCATCTTCTTTGTTCAGTGTTTGTACAGTGCCTGGCACAATGGGCTCTTGGTCCATAACTGGGGCTCCTAGGTGCAGCCGTAATACACCTAATTGTAATAAAAATGTACAGTGCCTGGCACAATGGGCTCTTGGTCCATGACTGGGGCTCCTAGGTGCAGCCGTAATACACCTAATAGTAATAAAAATGTACAGTGCCTGGCACAATGGGCTCTTGGTCCATGACTGGGTCTCCTAGGTACAGCCGTAATACACCTAGTAGCAATAAAATAATAATTACTCCACTTTGGAAGGGCGCTGTTCTGTTCAGTTTGCCTGTGTAGACAATCCCTTAGTCTCTCTGGATATGTCTATGCGGGAGCTGGAGGAGTAGACGTACCCGGGCTAGCTCTGGTCGAATTAGCACACTAAATATAGCCGTGGACCCGTGGTGATGTGAGCCCCAAGTACGATCCTTTCTGAAACCCAGCGTAGATGCTCAGGGCAGCTAGCCTCCCCTGCCAGCCATGCCGCTGCAGCGACCACGCTATTTTTAGCACACTCGATTGATCAGAGCTGGCGCGGGTATGTCTGCTTGAGCTGGGAATTACACTACTGGCACCAGCCTAGACGTACTGCTCGCTTCCCCATCTGCACTTCCCTATCTCACAGAGGGGCCGCAAGGGTACCTACGTGAAAGATGGCGAGGCACTCGGGTATCACAGCAAAGATGGGGGGGAGGTCGTTAGGAGCCACACTATGGAGAGGAACGAGCAATTTGTGATGACGAGGATCTTACATGTACGATACACCAGTGCAAAGTGGGTGGGAGAGCACCACTTCCCCAGTTTGCACTGGTGCCCGTGGTGGCACAAGGTGCAGGTGGATGGAGAACTGGGCTCATACTATGCCAGAGTGCGTGGAGCCCGCGGTCTGGGTCAGCCTGGGAGGCGAAGGGCCAGTGACAGCGTCTGGATCCTGACCTAATGTTCCTGCCAGTTTGGGGGTGTTCTGATCGGGAGTTCCCGCTCGTGCGGGAAGGAAACCAGCTCAGACCCACTCGGGCTCTGAAATGTTCCTTTTTTAAAGTGTAATTTTGTAATTTCTCATAAATGATCAAAATCCAGATGGGCCGTGCGTGTGCCTAGAGTGTAAAATGTGAAATTAACATACCAAGTTAATTTCATGCACCCCCCCACTTGCCTCAGGTTATCTAGAGAAGGAACATGAGCTCAGGGTTAGCGAGAGATAGACTCTGTGGTGTGTGCACCTGCGCTGGGGGGTGGGGAGGGAGGAGGGAAGGGCTGGGAGCCAGGACTCCTGGGTTCCGTCCCTGATTCTGAGAGGGGGGTGGGGTCTAGTAGAGTAAATCAATGGTCTTGCAAGTCAGGAGGGCTGCTGCTGAGTTCTGTTTTGAGCACGGCCCTGATTCACTATCAAGAGGGCGAGTCACGTCCCACCGTGCCTCAGTTTCCCCCATCTGTAAAACAGGCGCAGTGATCCTGGACCCATTTTTGTGAAGTGCTTTGAGATCCCAGGATAAACCTGAAACATTTGGACACTTACGGGTGCGTGTGGCAGACAAGCCACCAGGACCAGCAGCCTGGCAGGAAGCGCTGCTCACGGCGGGGTCGGGTGCAACCTGGATTCCTGGTGAGCGTCAGCCGCTGGGAGGGTGGCCTGAAGCCAAGAGCAGGGGGAGCTGAGAAGCATGGGGGGTGGGGTGAATGTCCCTCCATGGGAACCCCTGGCCAAGCTGGGATGTGCCCTGGGGGCGGGGGCGGTTCCAGCTGAGGCATCTGGCTTAAGGGGAAGAGGCAAAGAAAAGGCCCTGAGCTACTTATGGGAGTCCTTGCCCCCTTCTGCCAGCGCTGCGGGGGTGGGGCAGCTTCCTCCCTGCTGCTGCCCTAGAGGGGGTGGCTGGGAGGAGTGGGGGGGGCTGCAGCCGCAGCATTTGCATCCGTGTGGGGATGTTGGGGCTGGCCCGGAGTTATACTCCGCTGGCTCTGCGTTGAACGGCCCTGTCCCCCGCTCCAGGGCCAGGGGCTCACTGGGTCACGCAGCGGGTGGGATGTGGAAAATTGTGAGGCGCCAACGGGGAGTTCGCACCTCGGCAAATGTGGCTGGGGGGGAAGTGAGGGAGGGGCAGAAAAAGAGGGGAGGCAGCTCGCTCGACCCTCTGTATCCTGAGTACCCCCTTCCTAGCTCTGTGAGGAGAGTGGGGTCTAGTGGTTAGATCAGGGGCTTAGGAGCCAGGACTCCTGGGTTCTATCCCCAGCTCTGGGAGGGGAGTGGGGGCTAGTGGTTAGATCAGGGGCTTGGGAGCCAGGACTCCTGGGTTCTATCCCCTGCTCTGGGAGGGGAGTGGGGTCTAGTGGTTAGAGCAGGGGGGATGGGAGCCAGGACTCCTGGGTTCTATCCCCTGCTCTGGGAGGGGAGTGGGATCTAGTGGTTAGAGCAGGGGCTTGGGAGCCAGGACTCCTGGGTTCTATCCCAGCTCGGGGAGGGGAGTGGGGTCTAGTGGTTAGAGCAGGGGGCTGCGAGCCAGGACTGCTGTATTCTGCCACTGACTCACCATTCGACCTCGAACCCGGGAGCAGTGGATAGTGCTTGCGGCCGCGCAGCCTTGTTCTGACTCTGTGGATTGTGTGCACGGGGGAGGGGGGCTGTTCAGGCTCTCGTCCCCGTCTTGATCCCTCCCGCAGTTCCCCCCGCCCCCGCAACCTGGCTCACGTGCATCTCCCCAGCAGGAGCTGTGGTGTTTGCTGGTGTCCATGCTAGTCACTGTGCATTTGGTGTATTACGGTAGCACTGAGGAGCCCCAGTCATGGACCAGGCCCCCATTTTGCCAGCTGCTGCACATTTGTATTGCTATTAGGTGTATTACGGTAGCGCCTAGCCGCTTCCATTGTGCTAGGGGCTGTATCTTTTTATTGCTATTAGATGTATTAGGGTAGCGCCTAGGCGGTCCCACTGTGCGAGGGGCTGTACAGACACAGAACAGAAAGACGGTCCCTGCCCTAATTTGATCCCTAAACTCAGGGTTTATTCCCTTGCTGGACGCTCCCCTTGGTCTCGCCACTGGCAGCCCTTGGGTGGAGCCTGTGTCTCCTTGGGCATCATGGTGCCTTTTTAACCCTTTACCCTCCCTCTTAGTCCCTGCTGGCCAGTGACTCCCAAAGCCCTTTGCAGACACAGAATCGGGGCTGGACCCCTTGTGCAAATTGATGTCAGTGGTTCTCTTCGGGGGAGGGGGGGAGGGGGAGGGTCTACGCCCCAGCTCCTGAAGTGCGGTTTATGGCCATTAATTATGCTCCCACCCACCCCGGGAGGAGGTGAGCGTTTTTCTCATGGGGGAGAAACTGAGGCACAGAGAGGCCAAAGGTCCTGTCCAGGGTTGTGGGTTAGAAACCAGGAGCCCTGAGGTGCAGCTCTGGGCTTTAACCACCAGCCCACGTTCCCTTGGGGGAGGGGGAAAGTCAGCCCCATGATTGTCGAAAGGCTTGGCTATAAGAGGCAGGGTGGCCCAGTGGTTAGGACTCTAGTCTAGGCATTGGGAGACCCATGGTCCATGCCCTGCTCTGCCACTGACTTCCTGCGTGACCTTGAGCAAGTCATTTAGGCTTTCCGAGCCTCAGTTTCCCCCTCTTTAAAATGGGGATAACAGCCGTTATGAGGATAAATCCATTAAAGATTATGAGGTGCTCAGATACTTTAGTGATGGGCACCATATAAGTTCCTAGGATAGATGGGTAATTTCCCAGACACTGTAGCTATACTGGTATGACTCCCTGGCGCTCTTATTGCAGGGTGTGTGTGTATGTCTATACAGGATCCGTGTCTCAGTTATACCAAGTAAGTGGCAGCTGATCGGGTTTTTTTTTTAATTAACCCTTAATGACACCCTTAATTAGTCAGATTCCATCAGATTTTTCTGTCCCTGGTACCCTTCCTCTTCTGTCTGTATGCTGAGGTGGCTTGTCAGGTCGCCAGGAGCAAGGCCTGTAACTTCCCCCCACGCCCAGGTTACTCCCAGGGGTGTCTGGCCTTAACCTCTCTGTGTCGCTTATTGTTGTTATGGTGGAGGCCCCAGCGAAAATCGGGAGCCCCCGCCTCAGGCCGGATGCTGCCCAGGTGCAGAGTGAGAGACAGCCCCTGCCCTGAAGGGTTCACTGTATACATTGGCAAAGGGTGGGAGGGGAAACTGAGGCAGGGAGCAGGGCTGTGATACTCAACGCCACACAGGACTAGAAGCCAGGTCTCTGGAGTCCCAGCGTCGTGCTCTGCCCACTGGGCCATGTTGCCTCTCCCCTATGTATTAAATTGCCCCTTTTCGCTGGGCCCCCCTTTCTGATCCCATACAGAGAGAGCGGCAGGTGGGTGTTGCTACCCACACCCCTGACCTTTCCTGCAGCTGCCACGGCAACATCACCCTGGAACGCCCCCCTCCCCCCAGGTTACTCCTGGGTGGGGGCCTGAGGAGGAGGGTAGTGGTGTTGGGAGTTCCCGTCCGCGGCCCCAGGCTGAGGGGTCCCTGGTGTCTGTTGGAAGACTATCACAGCCAAACATAATCCATCCCCCAAATTCTTAGCGCCTGGAGGGGACTGATTCAGAAGGTCGAGAACAACTCGGGGGTCGTCCATTTTGGATCTGGTCTTGACCAACAGGGATGAATTCGTTGGGAAGGCAAAGGTGGTCGGGAACTTGGGAGGAAGTGATCAGGATCTGATAGAATTCAAGATCCTACGGGAAGGAGGGCACGAGAACAGCAAAACAAGGACACTGGACTTCAGAAGGGTGGATTGCAACCGACTCAGAGAAATAGCAGGCGAGGGCCCATGGACAGACCAATTAGGAAGAAAAGGAGTCGAAGGGGGGCTGGCAGTTCCTAAAAGGGGTAATGCTAGGTGCTCATCATCAAGCTATTCTGATGCAGAGGAAAGATTAAAAAAGCCACAGGAGGCCAATGTGGCTGCACAAGGAGCTTTTTAGCGATCTAAAAACCCAAAGGGATACACGCAGGGAATGGGAGGAGGGTTATGGCACCAAGGACGTATACGTGGGAATAGCGCGAGCGTGTAGGGGCAAGATCAGGAAAGCCCAGGCGAGGAATGAGCTACAGCTGGCAAGGAAGGTTAGAGACGACGAGACGGGGTTCTTCAAATACGTCAGGCGAAAAAGAAAGATCACGGGCAGCGTGGGGCCGCTGCTCGGTGGAGAAGGTGAGCTGGGAACGGGAGATGATAGGAAGGCAGAGCTGCTCAATGCCCACCTGGCCTCAGTCTATCACATGTGACCGGATGACCACAGACAATAAAGGGGAAGGGCAGCAGATCGGGATAAAGTCAAGAACACGTCACAGATCTTCTGACCAATTTGAATGAAGTCAAATCAGCAGGGCTGGACACTGTTCACCCAGGGCACTGCAGGAAGTAGCCGAAGAAATCTCGGCGCTGCTGGCAATGATACAAACGCATGGATGACAGGAGAGGTCCCGGAAGGCTGGAGAAGGGCCAATGTAAAGCCCATCTTTAAAAGGGGGAGCCGGGGAACTATAGACCAGTCAGCCTGACTTCGATACCTGGGAGCTGCTAGAGCCATGTAGCAAACATGCCATTGGCGAATGCCAGCAGGCTGAAGGGGTGATCGCCAGCAGGCTGAAGGGTGATTGCTAGCAGCCAGCTTGGATTTACCAAGAACAAATCCTGCCAAACCAGCTGGATTCCCTTCTTTGACGGGGTAACTGGTTTGGTGGATGGGGGAATGCGGTGGATGTCATATACCTGGACTTCAGCAAGGCTTTTGACACAGTCCCCCGTGACATTCTGATAACTAAGCTGGAGAAATGTGGGCTCGGCGGAACTACCATTAAGTGGATACATAACTGGTTAAACAGCTGCAAACAAAGAGTAAGGAGGAATGGAACGATGTCGGGTTGGAGGGAGGTCTCGAGGGGGGTTCCCCAGGGATCTGTTCTGGGTTTGGTGTTGTTTAACATCTTTATTAATGCCCTGGATGTAGGTATAGAGGGAGCAGACTGACCACATTTGCAGGTGACACAAAGCTGGTGGTGGTGCGGGGGGTAGGGGGTGTTGCCAATACTTTGGAGGGTAGAGCTAAGATTCAGAGGGATCTTGATAAATTGGAGAACTGGGCTATAGACAACACAATGAAATTCAACACAGACAAATGGAAGGTGCTTCCGTTAGGGAAGAAAAACCAAATGCAGAATAGGGGGTAACTGGCTTGGCAGCAGCGCTGCTGAGAAGGAGCTGGGAGTTGTGGTGGATGGATCCCAACCTCAACATGAGTCAGCGACGCGATGCTGTTGTAAAAAAAAGCAAGTGCAGTTTTAGGTTGCGTTAACCGAGGCATAGCCTGCAAGTCCTGGGAGGTGACAGTACCGCTCTGCTGGAGAACAGTGTCCAATTTTGGTCATCAATGTATAGAAAGGATGTAGAGAAGCTGGAAAGGATCCAGAGGCGAGCGACAAAGATGATCAAAGGGTGGAACACAAGCCGTCTGAGCAAAGGCTGAAGGAGCTGGGTGTGGTTAGTTGGGAAAAGAGGAGATGAAAGGGGGACAGGATAGCGGTCTTCAAATACTTGGAAAGCTGCCATCAGAAAGATGGAGAAAAGTTGTTCTCTCCTGCCGCAGAGGGCAGGACAAGGGGCAGTGGGTTCAAACCACAGCCCAGCCGATCTAGATTAAATCTCCCCTCGCTGTAAGAACAGTAGGACAATGGAACAGACGCCTTTGGGGAGCGAGGGGCGGGGGGATCGTTTTCACTGGAGGTTTCAAAAGGAGGCTGGAGCCATCTGTCTTGGGTGGTTTAGACCCAACAAATCTGCACCTTGTGAGGGGGTTAGTCTAGATGACCCTTGCGGTCCCTTCTCACCCTGTGATTCTATCCCGTCGAGTGCAATTAAAAAAGCCGACTGGGCGGCATGCATGGGGCAACACCACCAGCAGAGGGCATGCTGTCGGGCACTCCCATGGGGGCAAAGAACTGGAGAACACAACCCCCTGCGCGCACACACATACTGCTCCCCTCCCCCCCCACACACACACGCTGCAATAGAGGAAGAACTAGGGAAGAGATGAGTGATGGTCTAGTGGATAGCGCACTGGAGTGGGAATTTGGACACCTCGGTTCTCATCCCAGCTCAGCCACTGATCTTCTCAGGGCCCTTTGTGTATTTAGACTGTGAGCACTTCGGGGCAGGGTCTGTGTCTGGGCAGCGCCCGGCGCGACGGGGCCCTGATCTCGGTCGCTGTGTGTCTGGGCAGCGCCTGGCCCGACGGGGCCCTGATCTCGGTCGCTGTGTGTCTAGGTGGCGCT